>NW_001914832.1:480109-548359 GCF_000226545.1 Podospora anserina S mat+
TCTCTTCTTTTCTATGCTCACTCGTTCTATCTCTACCCTATCCTTAACTTTACCTCCAACAACACCATTCATTTCGTAGATTGTGTTTTCTTACCACTATGCCCGTTGCGACCCCGCATACTTCTCTTTATTTATGTCTTGATCCATCCGACTAAGCAAATACGAGGATTGTAGTCCAGGCAGTGCGGGGTTAGGGGGGAGGAAGGGGGGGCGGGGGGAGGGGGGCGGGGTGCTCTTTCGTTTTTCACCCTTCCCAGCGCGTTCACCTGTTTTTAATGCTTGTTGTCTCTTTGGATTGTTGGAGGGCTTTTGTTCTTGATGAGGATAGTTAGTTGAAGTGGTACAGATAGTAATGGTAGTTTTTCCTTGTTTGCTACAACGCCTTGATTTCCCGCTGATACCCTTTTTGACCCTTCAACTTTCAAATTTGAATCAACCAAGATATATACTTTCCCCCCCTTTCTCCCACCCCCTTTTTAACCCCCTCATGGAAGAACAATGCGCACATCCTCCGCTTTCAAGACCCCATCAACAATCAACTCAGCCACAGTCTTTGGCAGCTCAAACTGCACCCCATTTCCAGGCTGCCCAAACCACGGCCTGATCGGACCAGACCGGACGACAAAGGGGACGAGAACCGAGTAGACGTGGTAGTTGTATGAAACCCTGTTTGACACATCATCAGCCAATCTCTTCTCAACCAACTCATTTTCGAGAAAACATACCCAGTATCAGCCGGAGTATTCAAGTTCGTCGGCGGCAGCGCCCTCTCTGTCAAATCCAAATCAGCTTTTTCACCCCCCCTCACAGTGGTAGGTATTCAATCAACCCCCACAGAATAAACAAACTCACGTTGATAACCGGCCCCAGCAGGGCTGACAAACGTCCCCGTCTCCCCGCCAAACCGATCGAGCAGCGTCCCCCTCCCGAGCGTGACCTCCCCCACAATCGGCAGGCCGCTCTCCCCAAGGACGAACCCGTTCTCCTCGGGGTACCACCACCACCCAGTACCGGTGACGTTGAACCAGGTGTCAAGAAAGACACCAGGGCACAGGCCGCCGAACCGGTCGTAAAACTCGGTGATGGAGTCCAACGGCTCACGCCTGGGGAGGCGGGTAGGGCCGAGGCGGGAGTCGCCGCAGAGGTACTTGTTGGTTTGGGAGGGGTTGTAGGCGGTTCCTTTGCAGTAACGGGGGCCGTTCAGTTTTCCGCAGGTCGAGGAGGAAGAAGACGAGCCGCGACCTCCTTGGTGCCAGTGGGGTGGGAGGGCAATGTCAGCGGCCGCGGCGACATCGGCGTTGGCAGCCTCCTCGGGGACAGGCAGGGGGTTGGCAAAAACCAAGGGAAGGGCAGCGAGGAGGAGTTGGCGGATCATGATGGGCAACTGAAGGGGAAGGGGAAGGGGAAGGGGGGGAAGTCAAAAAGAGTGGACAGGGGTGGGACAATGGTGAGTGGCCTGGTGTTCAACATCGTGAGAGGGGACGACGGGAAGGCCATTTTATATCCGTGTTTCCCCAATCACTCAGCTGTGAGATGTTCACCGTGTGTTCCCAAAATCAGACTCGGCTGCCACGGAGGGGAAAAAAGAAGCGGTCGGTGATTTGGATCACCGTGACACGAGAACAGCGTGCCGGAAATGTAGATTTTGCGGGCCTCCAGGGTCCAGAGACTGAGACATTCTTCGAGTTAGACTTTGAAGATCCTCGATAGATCTATGGAACGCGTCTTGGCATGTGCCGCATCGCGTTCTCAGACAGGAGTTCGGAGTAAATGCTATGAATTAATGCTACCCTAATTCATACAGGGAATGATTGAAATTCAGCATGCTCCGGACCACACGCGTCTTACCTCCTTATGTATAAACACTTTCTGTCCACGAATTTACTTGCAAGCCCTTTTCCGCCATCGGCGCGTCGCGCAAGAATTCTAATGGCATCCAGACGAGGTGGCCCTTGATTTGGTCTAGCTTTTGTCTGACTTCGTGACCAGGTATCATGCGATCGAAAATGTGTCCTGCCTTTACGCCCTTGGGCGGCATGTAGCCGTTGTAATCATCAAACGTTTTGACTATACGGATGATGGGTCAGTAAAGATTGATCCAGATCTGTGGTCGAGTAGCATACCGTGATCATCTGGGTCGGCATGGAATAGCTGCCGGAATACCTCAGTGTTTTTCGACGCTCGGGACGTCCACATCTCCCAGAGCTCATCGCTCAGGGGATCCTCAACAAACTTCCAAGAATCATCTTGATCTCCCACATCGTTGGGCGAGTCGTCGCCGGGCGGTTGTGCATTCGGGTCATCGCTGCCGTCAAGATCCTGTGGCGGAAGCAGGCCGAGGTGTTCGCGCCAGAGATACCGCCGAAGGGTGGCAGCATGCCAGCCGGCCTCGTATGGCTTGCCGTCCATGGTGGACTGAAACGTCTTTGTATCCTCCATGACAATGCTCAATTCGCTGTCGTGATAGCCTAGTTGGCTTCGGTCATTCAGGTTGCTGGATCCGCAGACGACGATGCGGTCGTCGACGATGAGAAGCTTGGCGTGAATGTACAACTCCTCCTGGACCCAGTGATTGACCTCATCCTCCTCGTCTCCATCCCAAGGAACCTCTGACAACTTCCCTTGATTGGCCATGGCGTAATGAGCAACACTTACAGGAGAGTCCACACCCATGTCTCCATTCTTGGCTGCTTCAAATCGCCGCTTGATATCGGTATCTCGTTCACCAACCGAGTTCCCTCTTGCCTGCTCCAAATTAACTGGCATCTCACCATGAACGGTCCGCGCCTGACCACCATGTTGCTCACTCCTGTGACCCATATGGCTGTCACGACCACCATCCGTGTCTATTGTGCCGTGGATACCCTCGCCCATCACCTCCTCAGCTTCAGCACGCTGCAGTTCCTGGTACTTGATGCCCGACTCTTCCTCTTGCTTCTTGATGGCTGACGTCCTGTTAAGACGGTCATAACTTCTCAGGTTGAAGAAGAAAATGTGCTTCGTTGGATCGACACCCTCCTTCTTGATCTGTTCAAAGATGCTGTGCTCGCCCCTGCAAATTGACTTGTACTGGTAATCCATGATGGCTCGAGTCCCGATGGCTCCGTCCTCTCGCAGGTCTCCGGCGAAGCCGGGCACTGCTGGGATGAGGATCATGACGCGGAATTTGCGGCCCTCCTTGGCAGCACTCACTACAGCATCTACAATGGCACGGCCGATTGTGTTGTGGATGGGGTTCTGCTGGTCGCCTGTCGCTGTGATGAAGAACTGGTTTTCGATGTACACATAATGCTTGGCGTTACGAATGATGTCGGAATAAGCGTTCTGAATGGAATGGTCAGTGAGAATGCCGCTTGACCAATCGGCACTAGACCGGATGATCTGTGCATGAACACTCCCCCGATGGTCAAGATGCTTTGTTTCCATGGGTGAGAGCGGATGGGTAACATAACCACCGACAGGGTGCTTGGGCCTTTGCACGCCCACAAGATCTTCATCCTCTCCCTGCCGACCTCTCAACTCGAGCCACTCGAACCGCTTGTCCCTTTTGTACTTGTCTCGCTTGACAAAATTCCAGCGGAGAACGAAATGTTCGGCGATGTCGTAGACGCAGGGCCCAATCACCCCCATGGCAACATCATGCCAAGGCATCCTTCCTGACTCTGCCTTGCTCAGCTCGTTTTGTTTCCAGTCATCAACGTTCTTAAAGTCCATGATCCGGTTGTTGTTGAAGTCTTGACCGGGCCAGACTTCGTTGCTGACACCCTCTGGATGCAAGTCGGAGAGAGCATGGTTGTGGCTGTCCCATCTCCCAAAGCACAGATCCAACCCGCCAATGAAGGCCATCTCGTAGTCAATAACGATCAACTTTTCGTGATGAGCCCAGTAAAAAGTCATGTCGGCCGCGTTCTCTAGCACGTTGTGATCTGGGTGACGCATAATCTTGATGTTGCCGTACCCAGGAGAGCCTTCAGGGCACAAGGCCTGAAGCGCATGCTTTGTGTGCTCCGAGTTGCAAGTGAGAGCAGCCTGGACTTCTCGGTAGACCATGACGTAGATCTTGACCCCAGCCTCGGCTCGACGTTTTAGCACTTGGTCTAGACGCCATTCCTTGTTGAAGTAAGGAGGCCGGCGTAAAAAGAGTTCGGGGGACAGCCACCAGTCCGCAATGTAGATGGTTTCCTTGGCCTTCTCGAGGGCGACTGACACTGCCTATTTCTGAGTTAGAAACAAGCTGAAATGGCAACATAAAGGGGACAAGTGGCTTACCCAAAAGTAGTCCCGTCCATCTACATACCACTTGACCATATTGCCCTCTCTTTCAGGGAAATACGAGTCGAAGCGGTGGGACTCAGCTATCCTAGCGCGTTTCTCGTCACAGGCTTTCTCATGCTCCTCATCATGGCGATGCTCGGGATTGAACTATGGCGGGTCAGTTTGCCATTGTCAATAAGGGGGCATTGAGAAGTAGATCTTACCAAGTTTGCAAACTTGCCAATTTTATGCTTCGTGTGAACCATGTGAACCTTGGTATCGTGAAGATGGTGGTTGTGGCTAAGTTTGGCCTTGAGATCATGAAATGGGAGTTTGATCTTGTCCCCCAGGCTGTGGCGATGCTCGCCAGAGACTTTACCAGTAGCAGATGAGTGGGCCATTGTTGTGATGGTGGCAGTTCTCAGATTGTTTGACAAGCAGGTGCTGAAAGGTGGTTAGTTAGTGATTGGGGAAAGGCCGGTTTTAAGGCCAGTCCCTCTCTTCAAGAGGTTGGCATCTGGTGTGGGCGGCGGGATGTCGTGCGATGATGACGGCCGGTTTAGGCGAGCAAGTTCAAGGGAACAAGGCAGAGGCACAACACCAAGAAGACTGGACATGTGGACGTGCCGACTTCCGTTCGGGAATAGGTTCAAAATTCGCAAAGAGTTGGGGAGTTGGCGGGGGACGGGAGCTGGGACGGGGGACTGGGATGCCTCGAGACCCTTAAGGTAGCAGATATTCTCGAGGGGTCGTCATTGGCTTTGTCGGGGGCATGAACTGTATAACGTCCCATCAAGAAACAAGTGCATCAGTCCTCGGCTTACGAGCGGCTCTAAAGTGGAGGGGGCCGTCGTTTGGTAGGTAGCCTGGAAAACAGCTGTGGACGGGCTTGGGAGGTGCGCGGCGCCGCCTGGATGACGTCATGTTAGGAGGATGCAATTGTGAGTGAGTGAGTGCACTTGAGGTGGGAGAGATGGGACTAGGAAAGTAATGGCCATTCTGCCAAGGTTCGAGAACTATTATAAGCTTTATTCAATATCGAAGGTGAAAACGAGACGAATCAGCTGGCAGGATGGGGTGCTTCCTCAGCTGCCCTGTCCCAGCGAGAAGTGACTGCGCATCATTCGACCTTTCCTGCCCATGACCTTTTCTTTGTGCCCGAGGGCTCTTTGAGGGTTGGAAGATAGCAGTGCTTGTTTGATTTGAACCCCGTATCTCTCCTTTCAAAAACAAGTGCCCATGCGACGGCGATGTCCGCATTTGCCAAGAGATTGGTCGCAACATCACACCTTCACCTTCAGACACACGTGATGGATGCTCACCTTCCAAGCCAACGGTGAAGCGGCTGCGGGGGCGGGGTAACTCCCTGTCCTGTTAGGGGCGAGGGCGGGGCAGCGGCTAGTGTAGCGGTTAGGGGTCCGTCGGGCATGTTCCAGCTCCCGTCCAAGGCTCAATTGACCGCCTCGTGTTCCATGTTCCTGCACCGAACCCCCAGCTTATCTCGAGTCGAGTCCAACCCTCAACCAACCTTCAACCAACCTTCACCATCCAAAACACCACCATGGCCGCCGCCGCCGTTGTCCAAATCCCCGTCGGGGCTACCTTCCTTAAGACCTTCAAGAAGTCCTTCGTTGATGTCCCAATCGATGCTGAGAAGGGCAATGCCATCTCCACCGCCGAGTTCCTTGAGGCGGCCGAGTCCTTGACCACCATGTTCGATGTGCTCGGCTCCATCGCCTTCACCCCCGTCAAGACGGATATGTTGGGCAACGTCGAGGTGCGCTGCTATTATACCCGTTGGTTAGGACGTCAGCTAACCACCCTTTCCTGCTAGAAAATTCGCAAGCGCATGCTTGCCGCCCCCCTCGCATCCCAGAACATCCAGGATCTTGTGAGGAACGAGCTCAAGACCAAAAGCCATACCGCGACGGAGGGGTTGCTGTGGCTGGTCAGGTGAGGGCGCCTTGATCTGTTCCATAACCAAGCCAAGTTACTGACAGTGGTCTGTGACAGGGGTCTCGAATTCACATGCATTGCTCTTAGCAAGAACATCAACTCAACAGAGGAGCTCGCCGACTCCTTCCGCGGGTCTTACAGTGAGACTCTCATGCGACACCACAGCTTCCTGGTGAAGCGCATCTTCAGCGCCGCCATGGGCGCGTGCCCATACCGCAAGGACTTCTACGCCAAGCTTGGTGACGACGAGCAAAAGGTTCAAGAGGAGCTTCGCGAATACCTTGCTGCTCTCGACAAGATCGTCTACATTCTCAAGGGATTCTTGGAGAGCAAGGAGGCCAAGTGGTAAACGGTGGGGAAAACCATTTTCGGGGGACGCAAAAAGCATACGCATCTGATACGGGATAATACCTACCCATGCCACACACATGCAATTCTCACTCAAATTGCCAGAGCTCAGCTCAGGTCCCAGCTCTCAGCTCTCAGCTCCCAGTCACTGCCGAGCCTCACCACCGGCTGTGCTCCGCTCTGTGTAGTCTTCACTAGATAGGAGCTCAAACATGGTACCATCCCCCACCATCAACTACACCACGTCTCACTTGTATGTAGTGCAAAGAGCTCCACCATCGTCCACAAGGAAATGATATATTCTGCAATATCACCACGCAGGTAGCCGAGGCGCAGGCCCGCAACTGCTCGCATCTCGCTGTGCTCTGACAGTGGCAGTTTGGGGTGTCCCCTGAAGGTCTGTCTCAGATGGCCTCAAAGTCTTGGCAGACGACGTCATCGCGAAAATGCAGCCGCTGAAGCATCTGGCGAGGCAAACAAATATGAGCTACGGGCTTTTGTAGGTTTAATATCAGGTCCAGCCATTGGTTACACTACCTGGGGGGAATGCAGATTGACTGAGCGCACTCTGCCTGATGCCTATCTTAGGACGCCATCACGTTGGACTGGTTCCACAGAATGATGTGTGTGACTGAACAGCCACACGGTGACCATGGAGCGGCCAACTAGCGACGGGACGGACTTGGGGCCGGCAAAGAGGCATGACGGGCGTCGGCAGACGGGTCCCAGAATTTCTGTGGCAACATCTTGGCTGGTGTTGCAAAGTGACTTTGGAGCCGCGCCTCATCCATGCGCAAACGCGGTGGGAGACGGAACTCGGTATGTACAAGTCTAAGACTTGAAAGTTTGTTAGCTCGGGCGCTCGGACCAGCAACTTTAAACAACCATATCTTTTGGCTTATAATACCTACAACGAAGCGGAAAAATAGCTAAAATAGATGAGTAAAGGTTCTCGAGTTTGTAAATACCCTTTTTTCCGCGTAAAAATTGGTGCTTGTAGAGAAAGTTGTGAAGTTGTTGGAAGACGCCGCCACTTTAACGAACTTGGAGTGTATTCTCACACAGTCCGGCCACTCATATCCTGCCACTACTCGTAAAGTGCCAGCTAGGTAGCCAGCTCGGTAGCCAGCTAGTTTTGTGGCAGCCAAGGACCGTGTTCCACAGCGAGGCAGAGTATATGCCCGAGCTGCCCAAGGCTGCTTTTTGCAGAGGCAGAACTTCCCGGTCAAGAGGATGGATGCCATTCAGTCCAATCCCACAGCGGGAGCGCTGCCCACTCACATGCAGTCACTGCAGTCTCCCCCACCTGCAGCCCAAGCCCCGCCATTGGTAGGTACCTCTGCCCCCCCAGAACTTATTAGACGCTGGACCCCAGCCTCACCGGCCAGCTTCCGTCGCCCGACTTCTGTCCACGCTCTGGCTTTCTGCCTTTATTCTTAACCCTCCCCTTTCGACCGCCGCCGTCCTGCAGCAGAGCTGTTGTCGAAATGGAGGCGATCAGGAAGCCCGGGAAGCCTAAGAAATCGGCATCCAAGAGCACCATACTCGGCTGGTTCCAGGGCACCAAGAAGACAGCCAAGGGCAGAGGAAAGTCGAAGAAAGCGCTGTCGCGAGCGGTGCCCATCCTGCAGCTCCCCCCAGAACTCATCCTCCTTGTCCTCGGACTGCTCGATATTACCGATCAGCTCGCCTTCAACCGCACCAACAAGTGGTTCTACTCGGTCATCAATACAGAAATCTACGCCAGAAATGTCCGCTTCGGCGGCTCAACCTGCATGTTCTGGGGTGCCGAGCATGGCAGGCTGGGCACCCTGAAGCATGCCCTCGCTGCGGGGGGGAATCTTGATGCTTCGGGGCCGCTGGCTCGCAAGGCAAAGGGGTCGGCGGCGAGCGACACGGAGACAGAAGACAGCGACAATGACAACACCGACGGCGATGACACTAACGATGACGATGCCGATGTCGTGCCAGCGACGCGCACGCTGGACTCCAAACTCCAGCCTTATGCCACCCCACTCCACCTCGCCGCCAAGAATGGCCATCGCGATGTCGTTATCTGGCTGCTCGACAACGGCGTTGATATCAATGCGCCCTCGTTCCGGGTCTGCTCCTGCCACGCCATGAAGTTTGACAGGAATCCCCTGCGAAGGGCTGCCGACTGGCCGAGATGGCGGCCTCTGCACACTGCCATGTGTCACAACGAACGACTGGTGGCCGAGCTGTTGATTCACCGCGGTGCGTCTCTCAGCCTGGATGCCACCCCGGAACACAACCACATGGCCTTGCACACGGCTGCCGCCAACGGGTTGGTTCCCGTCATCAAGCTCCTCGCTCTCAACGACCCCGACCTCGATGCCAACCAGCGTGATCGGTGGGACAACACAGCTCTTCACTATGTTGCCGAACTCTTCAGCGCCCGCGGCTCTGCCGACATCCGAGACACCATCGCCAAGCTGCTGGCCCTCGGCGCTGATCTCGAGGCTCACAATGAGCGTGGTCACACGCCGCTGTTGAATGCATGCTTCAGAGGCAATTTTGCCGTGGCACACAGGTTGGCCAGCATCGGGGCCAATCCCGACCCGCATCGATACATCCGTAAGTTCCGAGACATTCGGCCTCTCTACTTTTGCACCCTGCCACGAGCCGACTTCTTCAACCTCGACGACGCTCCAGTGAAGCACGATGAATTCGAGGGAAATCGGGTCTCGCTCATCCGGGCACTGGTGGAAGGCGGGGCTAGGGTTGACGCACGCTTCGACAAACGTGGCCATCGTGAAGCCACGGCACTAATGTTGGCCTGTGAGCTCGCTGAACCACGAGCTGTTGCTATGCTAGTCAGGTGCGGCGCCTCGGTCAATGCGCAAGATCGCAGTGGCAGGACGCCGCTGTATTATGCGTGCTCAGTCAGGGTCGATCACCGCGGCGAGGTGGCAGAAATAGCCGTGCTCCTGATTCGTCATGGTGCCCGCATGGATTTGGAGGAGGAACCGATGAGCAGCCCGCTTGACTGGGCTGTGATGCAGCTGCGGTGGACGGAGGACAGGATTTTGCAGGAGATGCTCAAGGAGGCCAACGAAAACAGCGTTACCAGGCCGAAACTGAAGGCTGCTCTGAAAAAGTGCGCCTCCAGCGGGAACTACAAGGCTCTCAAGCTGCTGCTAACGTTTGCCGACGAACACTTTGACGTTACAGATCGGGACGTTAAGTTCTATCTCGACCTCATCATTGAGCAAAGCGACCCGTGGAATCAAGTGGAGACGCTGGAAACAACTCTCAATTTCGGGAGGGCCGTATACAGCAACGAGATGCTTCTTCTCAAGACGATTATGCAAAAGAACAAGGCCCTCAGCATTGCCGTCTTGAACCGCTTCGTGTCTGTCAGTGAACCAACCTTTCTCGGTGGCCAGACATACCTGCATCTTGCATGCCAGTGGGGAGAGGTAGAGGTTGTGAAGCAGCTTCTGGAGAGGGGTGCGGACGTGGACGTGTTTGATGATGAGCTGAGAACGCCTCTGTCGATCGCCGTCACGGAAGACCACCCCAACGTCGCCGCTTGCCTCATGAATGAGGTGGCTGATCCGTACCTGGTGCCGTCGGATGATGTGCTCCAGAAAATTTATGAGGATGACCCTGGTGAGTGGCGCTACATGAAGAAGAGGTTCCTCACATCGTTCGACCTCGCCGTCCGAGAGAGCAGAATCTCTATCATTAAGGAGATACTCATGCGGTACAACCTACCACCAATACCGCCTCGCCAGTGGAAGGGCAGCTATCTTTACCGAGCCTGTCAGAATCCGAATCTGACACCGCTGAAACTGATCCTGGAACGACTAGAAGACTCGGAGGCGGCAGAGATGTGCTCCATGAGTATCCTCAAAGATGTTTGGAGTGAAAAGATCAGGATGGACGTGGCCGTGAGTGCACTGCAAGCGGCCAAGCTGCTGACGGACGTAGCTGTGGTGAGACACTCGCCTCAGTTCTGGGAGCTGGTGCAGGAGATAGCCATGTGGGAGGGGGCAGACCTACACAAGCTTACGATTTGGGATATGATAATGAAGGAAATGAGGCTAAAAATCACGTCTTGCCATGACAAGGTGGAGGGCGATCTGGCGGACGCAGAATTCCCAAAAGGAACGGGCAAGAAACCGATGGTCTCCATAACACCCGACATGACAGACGAGGAACTTCTCGAGTGCGGAATACCGATTCCCAAAGATTGAAGGGGGGACGAAAAAAACAGTATTACAGGAAGGATGGGTGGTACCGAGTGTTTACATAGACGCGCACATACACAGGGGAATCTGGGTTTCGGCGGATTTTCCTTTTCATTTGCTGGAAAACAAGAGTAAGGAGGGATATTCAACGGATATGGTGTTTTCTCGTGCCGGGTCGGCTGATCAAGATGCACCACTCACATATTTGGGAACCACAGCACATAAACTGGACGATGGTAATGACATGGTATGGGACTTCAAGGCTGGGAGGGATGGGGGCGTTTCGGAAGAGTGATATGAGCGAGCATCTGTTCTACTACACCTTGCTTTGCTCTTGGTCATATGGTATTCTAGACATGGAAAACAACTGGTCACTGGAGGATTGTGAGCTAACAAATATTGATGTCTTTTCATGCCCGACGCTCGTCAAGGGCGTCGATCACTACCTTTTGCACCTACTGACTACTCAAGAACCATACGCTTGTCAGTAAATCGGCTCCCTAATTTCCTATAAGACGGAGGAGCCCTTTTTATTTCTCTACCCAAGTGGCCAGCCACCTCATGGAGTTCTGTCGGATAGGTAGGTATGCTCAAAGTTCAAAGCGACGTGCATTCTGCATCCTTCCGCCAGCTTGATAGGTCAAAGCCTGGAACAATTGTCACCAACAACAAACAAAGCCCGTGTGGCGCAATTGGTTAGCGCGTCAGACTTTTAATCTGAATGTTGCGAGTTCGAGTCTCGCCATGGGCGATATCTTTTGCTATAAGATGATCTTGACAACACAAATCCATCTCTCCATCATTTTTTGTGCATCATCACAATCACATCTCGGCATTTTCGGAATTTGTTTGCGACCCTGTTGGTGTGAACCAACACACAAACAACCCAACATGCAACAGGAAAATAGGGGCTCAGGGGCCTAGCTTGACAGTTCTCTGTGCCGACTTTTTATTTTGTAACGACGCATATCACGATCTGGTCACACGTGAAGCTGCGGAACTGTAGTACCATATCGCCTCCCGAATATAGAAGTCTTTGGTGATCCGAACGTCGAGATACAGCAGAGGATACGGCCTTCCACGAAGGTTACGGCATCAACACGCCCTTCATAACACCATGTCATTCAATGTAGATAAAAGGACCACGCTTTATCCTAGTTAGACCTTGACTTGATATCTACGGAGACACCATTATGCATCCTTGTAGCTCCCGCAATTCCCAAGAGATACGCCGGATAGGTAAGGCAAGCATGGGATCAGTAACCACCTTATTCGCGGAAAGCTGCTCGCAGATCTGCATCGACAATTTCTTGGTTATTGAAGTCGGACTGTCTCTTTTCAATCGTAAGACAGACAGACAGGCCTTGGTTTTCAAGAGTCCGATGGTGGGATTGCATGATGCGAGATCGGCTCACGTGCATATCGAACCCTCCGAATCAGTACGACTCTCGTACAGATTGCCACCGCAAGACGAGATACGGGGATTACGGTTGCCCACGACGAAGAATCATTTGCAGAAACCCGAGAAAGAGAGGCAGGAAGGAAGGAATACAGTACAGTCATTCACGCGGACGCCTGACTCTACTACAACTACGACGTGATGCTTACACCGGGCCAGTGCCGATCGTATACCAGAGACGAAAGTTCGGGCACTTTCGTCAACTATTGGCGTTGAACGGTGGGTGAGACATTGGCTCGTTGTAGTAGCTCGTAACCCATAGCCCAATGGCATCCAAAGACGTTTCCCCCCCCATGTCGTGCCGGCCCGTTGTGCGATGAAGTCGGGTGCCCCCCCCCTGCCATGAATAATAAATACCCAAGTCCCCGTGCAACACCTCTTCCCACCTTCGTCTCCGGTGTTTTCAAGAACGACACAGTGGTAGACATGACTATCATTCCCATGCCGCCAACTATGGATATTAGCGTCATCATTGTAGGAGGAGGGCCGGTTGGACTGACAGCAGCCCACGCATTCTCCAAGCTCGGGATCGACTTCACCCTTCTCGAGCGCCGCGACATTATCGCCGAAGATGTCGGCGCCAGCATCGTTCTATGGCCGCACGGAATACGCATCATGGCTCAACTCGGCTTGCTGGACCAGCTGTTGTCCATTGGTACAGGATTAATGTCGGGTACATTTCAAACCGTAAATGGCAAAGCCTTTCTTCGGACAAGCTCTCCCCAACTGTGCAAGACCAAGTAGGTCCTTGATATCCGCAAAACCTGGTTGAAGGTCACTCATCACAACTCCCACAAAAAGCCATGGAATCTACCCCCAATGCTTCGCCCGCGCGGAGCTCATCTCCACTCTCTACAACACCCTCCCCCCCTCGGCCCGATCCAGAATCCACACCTCCAAAACCGTCACATCCATCTCTTCTGTTCCTGGCGGCGGCATCCAAGTCCTCTGCTCAGACGGCACCTCCTACACGGGAACCTTCACCCTCGGCGCAGACGGAATCCACAGCGTAGTCCGCAAAACCATCCTCTCCCTCTCCCCCCCTCCCATCACCCCGTCCCCGTTAAAAACGCGCTACTCCCTCCTCTGGTTCTCCCTCCCCCTCCTCCCCACCATCCCGGCCAGCTCCGCCTTCGAAGTCCACTCCAAAAACCTCTGCCTCCAAGTCCTCGCAAACGAGAAATCCAACGTCCAATTCTGCTTTCTCTACCAACTCCTCCCCCCTGATCACTCACCCTCCAAGAAATTCACCCAGTCCGATATCGAAGCCATCATCTCCCGCCCTGATGTATCTTCCCTCCCACTGGGGGGGTCCGGCCTAACAGTCAAGGACGCATGGCCCTTAAAGTTAAAATGCGGCATCACACCGCTAGAAGAAGGCATCCTCAAGCCGGAGTGGCATTTCGGAAACCAGATGGTTCTCGTTGGGGACGCGGCGCACAAAGTCACGCCGACGATTGGGCAGGGGCTGAACATGGGCTTGTTGGATGTGGTTTCGCTCGCAAATCAAGTGTCCGAGTTCGTGGGCTCTGCCGGGTCCAGCCGGGAGAAAGTTTTGGGGGGTTTGGATGGGGCGTTTAGACGGTACCGAGCCGAGAGGCTTGAGAGCGTGGAGGAAGATTACAAGAGGTCCGGGCTGGTGACGAGGCTGACCTGCTGGCGGGATTGGCGGTTTAAACTGTTCGACAGGGTGGTGATGCCGATTCCGGGGGTCGATGTCCTGCTTGTGAACAAGGTTAACTCGCCCATCATGGCGAAGGGCCTTGTGTTTAGGGGGATAAGAGTGGAGAGGGAACCATTTGAGGGGAGGGTCAAATGGAAGGAAAAGATGCCGCTTCTAGACAAAACAGCGCATGATGAGGAGAGAAAAGAGAGTGGGGGATGAGAGTACTTGATGAGGGCCTCTTGGGCAGGCGGCAATGGTAGAAAATGAAAAAGACGCATTGTAATACCTAGGATTCATTGTCTTCCCAAACAAGATAAACTCGGGGTATATAAGTAAGGTTAAAAGCCACAAGAAACCGAATGACTAATGCACCAGAAATCGACGCCATGCCCATTTTATGTAACCACCCTCGCCCCGACACGAAAGAAACCCATCACCCGAGGTTGAACTCGCTTGCCGAGTTCATCGACAACATCTTCATCTTGGCCTTCATCCTCTTAGCCGCATCCTCATCCACCTGGCCAAACTCGTCATCATCAAACTTGCTCTTGCTGCCACCGCTAGGTTTGGCAGCCCCAGAAGCGCTAGCCCCACCACCCTTCTGCCCGTTGGTAGCTGGCGTAAACTTGTGTGTCCTCCTCGAGATACCCGATCCAATGCCACCGGGCGCCTCGCGCAGACCGAACGCCTTGGCCATGTGTCCAAGATGCAGTTGCGTCATGTCAAAGTAGACTCTCTCTTCGCGGACGTGAGTGGCATAAGCTCTGATGTGAGACCTGAAAGCTTGTCTGCCGGCATCAAGCAAGGGGTTGTCCTTCTTCACTGGCTGCCTATTCTTTCCGCCGGTCTTGCTGAATTTACCCTTGTGGCCTTTGGGTCCTTCCTCGGCATCCTCGAATCCGGGCGCGGGCGCCAAAAGACGCTGTTCAAAATGCAGCTGAAGAGCCTCGGCACGAGTGGCCCACGTCTCCCGCTTGTTGCTTTCCGTCTCGGCATTGTTTGTTTGTGAGGAGGCTGGAAGGTTGACATTCGTGGCAAAGCCTTTCTGCAAGATTGATTCATAAAGCTGGGGTGTTATGGTGGCGGAGGATGGCAGGATGCTGGTGTATCCTTCCTCAGGACCAGGGAGCAAAAAGAGAACCGCTTTACCAGAACGACCAGCTCTGGCGGTACGGCCGATGCGATGAACGTGATCAGGCACCGCAAAGGCGGGATCGTACTCAATAACCAGGTCGACGGCCGGCACATCGAGACCACGAGATGAAATGTCTGTCGTGATGAGAACAGCCGGATCCTTGCACCCCGAGAAAGCCTTTAAAGTAGCACTGCGAACCGGTTGCGCCAGGGAACCATGAAGTTTATGGAGCATTACCCTGGTGTTTGCGGGTGAGGTGATATAGGCAGCCGGTGCCACCGTGGTTTCGATGTGAACATCCGGTTTTTTTGCTGGTGCGTCACCCTCTTGGGCTGGTGGTGGTGGTTCGACCGTCACGGTGTCTTTCAGGACCTCGTAGTGAAAGTCGACCGAATCAGCGCAAGAGATGAAGATGATTGCCTTCATAACCGACCCCTTCCTCGCAAATGTCGACTTGAGCAACGCAATCAATGTGACCAGCCTCAACTTGGCTGGCACAATGATACACGACTGTTTCAGCTGCGCAGGCGCTGTGAAAGCAGACTCAGTGCTTCTACTGTTTTCCGCAGCATCCTTTTCCATCTCCGACTTGGAAGCGGTAATGTGCACCGCATCCTCCAGACTGATCTCGCCCAATTTCTGAACGTTCATCTTCATGGTAGCCGAGCACAGAACCGTGACCCTCCTCTTTGGCAGCACTCCATCCAGTACCAGCCCCTCAGAGTTCTTGGTTGCAAGCTTGTCCGCCCTAATTTTGCCAACAATCGCCTTGATATCGTCCTCGAAACCCATCTCCATCATCCTGTCGCCTTCGTCCAGCACCAACCATCTCACAGTTCCTACATCCAGCACCTTTGTATTATCCAAGTGATCCGTCAGTCTTCCTGGAGTCGCAACCAAGATGTTGACACCCTTCCTTAACCTCGCCTTTTCCGAATGCTTGCTCTCTCCACCGATAACAGTGGTGCAGACTAGCCATGGCGCGCACCTGAGAACCTTCTCGAGGACTGCTGAGATTTGCTTGCAGAGTTCTCTTGTGGGCGCAAGGATGATCGCAAAGAGTCCCGAATTTCTATGTACCTTGGCATCCTTTTTGGGAGTGCCGTCCTCGTTCATACTGAGCTCCATGATTCGATGAACAATGGGCAACAGATACGCCAGCGTCTTTCCGGAACCGGTTTCTGCTTGAAGGAACGCATCGCTGTCGTCTTTGATAAGCACGGGAATTGTGTTCTTCTGAATCGCCGTCGGGGCTTTCATCTCAAGCTTGGTGGCCAGGTGGTGGGCTACTCGTCTCGCCAGGCCGAGTGTGTGAAAGTTCTCTGCTTCTTCGCTGAGGGGCGCATTGGAAGGTTTTGCCGGCTCGGCGGGTTCGGCGGGCGCTTCTTCGTCGAACTTGGTCACGACGGTGGGGATCGAAGTGAACAGGCTTGAAGAGACAAGACCGGTCTTCATGGCGTGGGTTGGCACCCAGGGGATGTCACTTGTCCTGGGCGCTTTCGCCGGTCTGTGATCGCTGCTATCGTCGTTACCTCGTGGTCTTTTAGTAGGTCGATTCGGATCATAGGGCGCTCGTGGTTTGGCAGCTGGCTCGGGGCCTCCTTGCGATGCGGCTTTCGCCGACTTGTTGGCTTTAACGCGGTCTCTCCAGCGGCCGCCCTTGAACTTGACCTGGCTGACGAGAGGCGCATCGCCAATCTCAAAGTTCAGGAGCATTCCATCGTCGGCCATTTTGCTGATTGGTGTTTTGGCGGAGTTTACTCGCCTTGGTTGGACGGGGAAGGTTTTGGTTGGAACGTGTCGGCAGAAAAAAAGTTGGACCAGAGCTGGGACCCCGCGACCGACCATCAAAAATTAAGTGGGTCCCGAGCAGCATCGCTTGTGGAGACACTACGGCTGCCAAACTTGTGCAGGTTGAAGGTAACACAACGACGTGCACATCTTCCCCTTATCCGTACAGTGATCATACTCTGTAGAACATCAGTGGGAATAATAATTAAGATTACACATTGACTACGGTATTAAACCAGCCATGCTAAATACGTCTCGGTCATCATCTCATACACACCCATCCTCCTTTGCCCTCATGCACATATCGTTGCGCCGATATGTTGAGCCCCGTGCTCATGTCGATGCCAAAACCCTGAATATCCTATCTCGCTACTTGGAAGTCCCGAAATACGACGATGAGGCGTCCCATGGTCCTCGCTTGTCACCTTGGAAGCCAGGTTCTCTGCAAATGGCGATCGTTTCCGGAGCTCTGGTCCGTAGTAGTAGATGGCGTAGACGGCGCAGACAAGGAAAAGGGAGATGCAGAACAGGATGGTGCTCGCAATCTCTAGGTGTTTCGAACCTCCGATATTTGTGTAGAAGGGCGTCGCCGGTACTGTGAGAACGCCTGCCAGGAAGTCCCGGGACCAACCATTCCCGCCCGTCGCCGAAGCTGAATACGGCCCGTACGCGCAGATCATGTACTGTAGTGTAGTCAGCATCTTGGAATGTGGGACAAAGCAATGTGCAACTTGCATCAATCGTGGCCATGTATATGGAGTAGTTGGCAATGCCAATGATGGCAGATCCGACCATGGTTCCGATCCAGTGCACCGGCGGGCCTCCAGATGTCCAGGCAAATATGACTAGACCAAGTGGCAGGCATGGTGCCGTATAGAGCAGCCACCACAACCTCGATTCATACTGGGCGTGTTCATCGCCAGGCTTGAGTGCTCTTTCCTTTCTGTTTCGTCGGATGGCTGGGATAAACGAGATCCAGGCAATGATGTAACCAATGCCAATAGGAACAAACGCCAGCCCGATGTCCACAGCCGAAAACCCCCATTGTCTGTAGACCAGCACAAATGATTGGATCTGCATGAAGATCAGGGCGTCCGAGAATCCAGAGAGCAAGGACAGCGTGAGAACGATAGGCTCAGTAAGAAACATCCGGAATGGGCGCACCCATGTCCAGATTAGCTCCTTGAAGGTAAAGCGCTGCCAGAAAGGCTCGATCTCGTTGGGCCCGTAGAGGTTGGGCGACTGTCCAGACTTGCGACGTTTCTGAGCAATCCTGTCCAGCAGGATGGTCGTTCTAGTTTCTGGCACAAAGATGAGATGCAGAAGTTGAACAAACACGCCGAAGATTAGCTGAATCCAAATGGTCCATCTCCAGGGCAGATATTCTTCAGCAAACCCGCCAATGATAGGCCCCAGGATAGAGCCGCCGACAGAGGAAAACACAATGTAGGCGACGGCGCACTGTTGCTCATTCGGTTCGAAGATGTCTGCAATCATTCCCAAGGTCACACTTCCGCCAGCGGAAGATAAACCTCCTAGCGCACGACCGACCATGAGGGAGGCAAAGTTTGGTGCCAGGGCAACCGGAAGACACCAGATATTGACCAGCCCGAGGGATAGCTGGAGGATAGGCTTTCGTCCGAATTCTTCCGACCATGGTGCCCAAAGCTCGCACCCGAAGGCGTAAGTGATGAGGAAAACTGCAGCTCCAGCACGAGCTGCCTGGGCGCTGACCCCAAACTCCTGCGATATCCCGTCGATTCCATTCGAGTAAAGCGAGGTGTTGAAGTTCATGGAGGTCTGCACCAGAAAAATGATGGTGAGGATGGTCCATTTCTTCCTCGTTGGGAAACAAAATCCCAACTCTTTCCATGCATCTTCCTCCTTCAGCTCGACCTTGTCTGTTGGAGGAGCGTCGGTTGTGGAGAATTGGCGAGCGGGTGCGACTGTCTTGCTGGGCGGAACAGCGCCGGTTATCTCGTCATGGCTGGTATCTGGTCGGTCTGGAGCAGACGCTTCGGGGTCAGTTTGGTCGGAATCCGCGTGGGTTTGCTTCTCTGGATCCTCTCCAAGACGGTCATTCGATATTTGCGACATGACGTCACTGGACGAGTATTCAAGGGGTATGTAAGGGTCCTATTGATCCCGTAGGGATAACGAGTGACAACTGGAAAAGGAAGAAGGAAACGAAGTGAAAGTCCCTGCATTCAGAAATGTCATGGGGAAGAGGAATTCCAAAACGAATATACGTTCTGCCTATGAAGGCGAACAGCATCACTTGATGACATCGGTTTGCGAACTCTTGGGCGGAACGCCATCACACATCACACGAGCTGCCAAAGCTCCGTCGCTTTCCAGAAGAACCCGATCATGAATCGCGCTGCGTTGAATGTTGTTCCTGGAAGAACGAAACAGGCCACGCAAGCCGCACACCTGTTTATGACCCCGAAGAGGGGCAAAACGACGCGCAGGGGCCTTGGGTGCGGATGGTTTTCGCGACGGTGGAAGCCAAGTAGAAGGACCGGGAGCAGGGAGGAAAGCAGCGGTGGGGAGGCATTCGATTTGCCGCTGAACGGTATAAGAAGTAAGCCAGATAATGAAGAGAATCCAGGATTACAACACTCCATACTTGAAGTATGAGAGGCAAATAACTGTGCAATATCGGCTGTCTTGTGACATTTCGAGTTTGGATCGACGTTGGATCTCGAGAGATGAAAAGCGTTGCTAAGCCTATGCCAAGATAGTCGCCGATTGGTGGTGGGGTCACGCTAGCGGGCAGGGGACCCGGAGATCCACAGCGTCCACCTTCCTGTTCTCCACATTTCACTTCACATCATGAGCTTCAATGACCCAGTCCTTGAGATATATGTCCGAATGTAGCTCGCAAATCTGTACTACTTCGTTTTATCAATGCCCCACGAGCGAGCGAGCCAATGACGTGTAAGCCTGGCAGGGAATTCAACGTCGGGCGAGTGGTCAAGAGCGAGCCGACAGAGTCGGTGTCGGCATTCTGATGTCCCGCTGCAGGCTGACCAACGGCAGTATCGCCAGTCAGGTCGGACACGAGTGACTGTTGTCGGATCCGATCTGGGGCTCAAAGGATAGAGGAAGTAGAGGGATGCGGCTAGGTAGGTACCTGGGTCATAAAAGTAACCGTATCGCCGGTTGCAGCAACTGGACTTCCCCAAACACCGACTCCGAAACGTGCGCCCTAAATATATTAGCCAGAGAGAACTTGACGGGCCCAAAACAGTGATCGTCTATTCTCTGGTCTCGGTGTTCCGGACCAGCTCCAGGGCAACTGACAGTCCCAGAGGTCTTATTTAATCAAACCACCATCAGATCGACTTGCCCTTCAACATGCCCCCCATCAACAACCTATTCCGGCCCTTTTTTGCCCAAAACACCAGGCTTCTCCGTCAACCCTTCTCAACACCTAGACGCGCCGAAGTAATGACGACCCAGGTCGCTTTCGCAGCCGCCGCTGTTGGCATTGGCGCCTATGTGTACATGAGAAGCGGTGCCACTGCAGCTCCCGCCACGTCGGCCACGGGTGCCAGCAGCGACACCACAAAGCCATACTTCAGCGGCTTCGGATTCCGCACCCTCAAGCTGCACAGCTCCGAGGTCGTCAACCACAACACCAAGAAGCTCCGCTTTGAGCTTCCAGATCCGAATCAGTCGAGCGGCCTTACCCTCAGCTCCGCTCTCTTGACTGTCTCTTTTCCCCCTACGAACGGCCGGTGGACTCCCGTGATCCGGCCTTACACACCCACCAACCCTCTGGACGAGCCCGGGTTTGTCGAGTTGACGGTCAAGCTCTACCCCGACGGAAAACAAAGCGGATACTTGCACTCCCTCAAGCCTGGCGACATCATCTCCTGCCTTCGGATACCCGAATATGTCTGGCAGCCCAACAAGCACGATCATGTCGCTCTGATTGCCGGTGGCGCTGGCATCACGCCCATGTACCAGCTCATCCAGGGCATCTTGGCCAACCCCGAGGACAATACCAGGATCACTCTCGTTTGGGGTGTTAACGGTGACAGGGATATATTCCTCAAGAAGGAGTTTGCCGAACTGCAGTCAAAGTACCCAGGGAGATTTAGAGCCGAGTATGTTGTTTCCCAGCCAGAGGCCGGCTCGACGTATCGCAAGGGATATGTGAACGGGAAAGTACTTGAGGAACTCGGACTGGGCGCCAATGAGGCGAAGAACAAGAGCATCAAGGTCATGATTTGTGGGCCGCCGGCGATGGAAAAGGCATTGAAGGGGGGCAAAGGCCCGTTTGCCAACAAAACTGGCGTTCTCCACGAGCTGGGCTACAAGCCTGATCAGATTTACAGTTTTTAAGTGCGGGAATGACTGAGGGTGCTGAGTGTATGATTATAGGCTAGGGAATACCAGGTTCTGATTTACACATCAAATTCATGGACGATTGTTGAAATCAGTTGTGCAAGAATTGGCACAGTGCTGTAGGCCTCACCCAGCACCAAGGCCAGATCGCTCCTTCTTGACAAATCTGATCGTTCCACCTTTTGTTGCTGCCAGCCTTCACTCTTGTCAAGATTCAACCCAAGTGTTTTCCAGTTTTTGTTGCTGGCGCCATTCATCCTCTTGGTTTTTCACCTCGGGCCTTCACTTTACCTATGTTATCTACATCCATTTTAGCCCGCTTGAAATCTTCACCATACGGCACCGATTATCCATCACGACTATCCATCAAACTGCCGTGCCACATGCCTTTTCGACTTCCCCTCAAGCATCTTCCCTCGCGATACCTCTCCACCGCTCCCGAATTTGCCAACCGCCTCAAGACCATCAACCTAGAAGTCGAACGGAAAGTCCCATGCCTCGCCATTCCCACTCTGAGCGACCCTTCGCTCTGGTCCAACCCCGCCTTCATTTCTGTTGATCCTCTTCCGTTCAAAATCTTCCACGATGTTTACTACGACAACAATGATACCTTGAGCTCCCACGGTCTCTGGGTTCGGCAGAGAAATGGTGTGTGGCAGGCCAAGGTCAACCCATCAGTCAGGAGAGGACGGGCAAACACAAGATTCGAAGAGTTACGGATAGAATCTGATATTCAAAAGGCTGTCGAGGCTATCACCAGAGTGGAGGCGCAAGCCACAGCCAATTTCGGGCTGAACAAGATGGCTGACTTTACAACCTACCGAGAAGGGTGGAGAGTGGATGGCGACTTTATGGTTGTGAGAGACAATACTAGCTTCGGGTGGGGCGTCGTTGAAATTGAGCTGGAGGAACAGATAAAGTGTGTGGGGGGAGAGGAAGTCGATGAAAAGTGGAAGGAGAGGAAGATGGATGAGATGGATAGGAGAATCGAGATGTTCATGGAGAAGTATAGTTGGGCATGGGGTAAAGGGCAGGTGAAGGGGAAGCTGAGTGCTTACTTGGACATGACGAGGGGGATCAGAAGTGGAAGGGTGAGGTAGTGTCGTACAGTCACCTCAAGATAAGAGCATGTGCCAGGCATTCAAGGTCGCGGAAGCTTGATTATAGCCATTCAGATAGAGTTTTGCTTCGAAGAGTCATCGTTCTGGGTGACCGCAATCCTCTATCTCGGGTGGCATAACCTTAAGTGGAAATTGCTTTTGTAGATGTGAGAGCATAAAAGTCACCAGACCGCAAAGCTGGAAGCACTCCCACAACTTTATATAACCAGCTCTTTTTCCTAAGCCCTATATAACCATCCTCTTTTCTCAAGACCCTTTTTCTTTTTCCCCACGCCACACATCACACTGGTACACTGGAGAAACAAGCCTGGCATTTCAGAGTGCTCACCACAAGACCACAACCTCACCACACCACCAAAATCCCATCACAATACCAAAATCCTCATTCCAGTACCAACCGACGCATAATATCTGCCACACCTCAGCTAATCCCCGCAACTACCTACTCAACCCACGCCAAAGACGAGCATCAACCCCATCAAAGATGTGCCAATACATCACCCGACTCTACCCCTGCGGGTATCAGTCTCCCATCATGATGCTCCGCTCGTGCGATTCAGACTGGAAGCCGGCCGGCACTCCCCGGAAGCCGCGTTGCCCTCTGGTGGAAATGTCCACCCAGTTCTTCAAGTCCGACCTCGAGAAGATCAAGATGAAGGACAGCAATGGCTGGAACGGCAAGGGCGCGTTTTGCGAGGGATGTGACAGGGATGAGTGCAAGATCCGTAGGACTTGTATTGCGAACCCCAAGGGTCCGGATTATTCGACCCGGCTGGAGGCCTATAGAGAGGCGAAGAAGATACTTTTGGGAGAAGGAGAGGAGGAGAACTAGGAGTGGATATCAAGGAGGGAATTAAGAGGGGAGGAGGGGGGGGGAATTGGTTACACAGGAATAGGAGAAGTAAAGGCGGATATTAGGAGAGAATGAAAGGGGAAAAGAACTGGCTGTGGGGGAGAAGGGTCTGGTGTTTTGGTGATGGCGGTAATTCGTTTATGTAGTTGCTATGTATTCGGCTTGGAGTGGGTAAGTAAGCAGGGGTTTTATGTCAGTAAGGTTGGCTTTTACACATGTTTTTCTGGTAAATGTTTATGATTTGCAGTAACGAGACAGCACATGAATCATGGATCGACCCTAATATAGTTATCATGCAATCCGATATCCATCCCTCAGCTCTGGCGGAACCTGAAATGCCCCATAGAACGCCACTCGGCCCTCTTCCAGCCTCTTGTACAGCTTTTGACCCTCAAGATCATATCTTTGCACGTCAGATGCCACCTGCACAAAGGAAGAAAACCCAGCCACCTTGGCTATTTTCCCGGTCTTGTCTGGCATGTCCTCTACCACACGAACTGGTGTTCCGCTTTGACCAAACACTCTAGTGTTGCCAGGTTGCCCGAACTCGATAGAAGATCGATCTGGCAACCAGGTTTTTCCAAGTGGTTGGGTCTTCGCTTGGATCAGCGGGAGCTCTAGACAAGAGGTTTCTGAAAGATCAGCTGGGCCTGCTCTGTTGGTGGACGCGGAAGATGCCTTGGCCGACCATCTGTGTAGCCAGAGTTGGATACCCAGTGATGGAGGCAAGTATCAGGTACTTGGTATCTTAGATAAAGGGACGTACGTACCTGACATCGACTATCTACTACTCCAATGCTCTTGGCTTCATCTTCAATCAAGCTGTCGTCCAAGAGAGCGAGCTTGCTTGAGCTGTACTTGATTCCTGACCATTCGTCTTGTGACAGCCATTGGAGTGACAACTTCGGCTTGGGTGAGTTAGCTGCTGGTTTCAATGCAGTCCAGCCGATGGTATCCACCAAACTGATATCGTGGGTGAAGCCCGAGGGGAAGGTTTGCTGAGGAGAAGGGTCAAAGACCCTTGTAACTTTCCCCAGCTAAGTAGGTAGGTACATATTCCAAGGTTAGCCAATGCCTTGAAGTTTTTCAGATGCGCAGTCTAAAGATATGCTTGCTCTTACCTTATGACCGTGTTTTGCAGAAGCAATTCGGATGTTGGAGGCCCAATCAGGTGTTGCTACACCTGATTTGGCCGTTACCGCCGTCATGGCAAGTGTATGAGTTGATACGGTGATGTATCTTTTAGTCTGGTCTGCTTCGGGAATCCCAAGGACCTCAAGCTTCCCTTCAAGCCGGTCTTTGGATTTGCTTTCACTGGAAGAAATCCGTACAGTACTCCCAAACGCCGCTTTGAAGGACAGTGTCAGAGGCCAACCTACCACATCGGTTGCTGCATTGAATTGGTTGGCTGTGGATGGCTGGCATCCGATTGTAGTTGTTGAAGATCCCCCTGTCAGGTGTACTGGTGTTGACTCTGCTCTGCCAGCAGTTGGGTAGAAAGACTCTCGGATGAAGCTGACTTTGAGTCCCCCAAACTCAGCAGGGTACTTGTGCAGCTCCTTCTGGTAGTCAAAGTCCTCTGGGACAATGACCTGCAGCTGGTGATTGATGAGATGATAAATGCCAATAGCGTGGGTGAACAAGTTTAGAATCTCCTCGACAGTCTCATTTGCCAGCGGCCTGATTGGTGAGATGACGATGGAATGCGGATCTGGAGGTTGAGACATCAGGGGTAAAAGCGGATGATGGAACCGAACTGGGATGACGACGGGAACCTTGTCCACCGACAGGGGTACTGACCCCGAGTCGGGGTCAGTTACAGTATTTGGAAGTGTGCATGTCCAGCAGGCGTTATCGGGGTCCTTTTGCTAAGCTCAAGATCTTCTTGCAGTGCATCCGGCAGCTGCTGTAGACTCAAGTGGTCCACCATCTCTACCATGGTCTTGGATTGTCTCCTGGACCGGCTTTTCTTGACCTTGCCTGCATATAATTCGGGCTCGGGAGTCCGTCTCTTGGCTTTGGTAGACCCTAGGGCCTCAGGAATCTCAAGCGCATTTTGCTTTATATTCTCGTTCTTTCTGTTTGGTTTGAGACTCCAAACTAAGAGTATCTTGGTGAATGGAACCGGTGGGAGAAAACTGAAACGTCGCGGATGACTCGTTTTTGCGCTCTTTTAGGATCGTCCGAAGTCTTCCGAATACCGTCCCAAGTCCTCCATGGCTTTGCACCACACTAACTTTTTTAGGCACAACAGGAGTGTTTTGCCGATTTGGTGGCGGTAATGATTTGCTGGAACTGGCAAGCCATGGATGAGCCAGGCATTGTCTTATCGTAAATCTCTTTTCAGGATCGACAATCAAGATAGAGTCAATCAGATCCACGAAAGCCGTTAGTCTGCTGAGGGCACAAATCACGAAAGTCAAGACTTACAGGCTGGGTCACTGATTGGATCCCAATACGGTGACTGATACTCAAAGCGATCACCCAAAATCTGTTGATTCAAGTCGTAGGGAAAGTCCTTACTCATGAGATCCTCAGATACGGGAGGTAACCACAAAGACAAATATTCAAGACCACCCCCAGCGCCCAAATGTCAACTGTTTTGCCGTGGAGCTTTTGGGTGATATTTAGGGATAGAAGGGATACAGTGCAGTACTGGACTTTTCTGTACGTCAAACCTGAATCATGCAGGGAACAGAGTTTTTGGATTACGTGCTAACATCGACCGGTATAACACAGATTCGGTAGCATGATTTTGGTCTTGACCCTTGTTCAAGTGATACTCGGTGCGGCGCAGGTAGCAGGGTCGTTCGCCCCCATCACAGGGGACTGACCGGATGAAGCTAGAGCAATGAGCCCTTGTTAACTTCAGGTGTGGTTATTCAAATAGCCAAAGTAAGAAATAGCTAAAGTAAAAGTTCGGAATTGTGTGTATAAAATAGACAGTTCTATCCTCAGGGGCTCAGGGGCCAAAAAGTCTCCACCCTGATACCCACCCAGCCTGAGGTGGGTAACAAAAATGATGGTTATGGTCTCTCCCGCCGGGAATTGAACCCGGGTCTCGAGCGTTGACAATTGAAGCTGACAAGCTCACATACTGACCACTATACTACGGAAGATTTGCAGGTGTTGGCACCTGTCGTAGCTTGCATTTCGATAGTGAAATGTGTATCTATCACTGTCGGACTGTACGACCCACGAAAACGGGCGTGGGCTTGTGTGCATACAGCGAGTTCCTCCATGCGCGGCGAATTGGTCCGAATGCATCTTTTTAAAATACGAAATCGGGCCAGCCCATCGTGTTGATTACCTCAAAACTTCACAGTTCGACGAGGATGCTTTCTCTTAGACGTTCTCTTTGCATAAGGTACCTATGTAACCCAGCACCGTCAACTTGTCGATTCCTCCAACCATTAATCAGCACCTTCCTTCCATGATGTCAACCATGATATGAACCAAATGCCACCTCGCTATGATCAACCCTGATAAAAAAATGGAAAACAGAAAGAAAGCAAACCAGCAAACTAAGAATGCTCCCAAATCTTGAACGAAAATGGGCTACTCTTCGGCCTCCCCCTTTCAGGGCCAAACGTTTCTCTTCTCGTCCTCTCAAGCACCTCTGGCGGCGCAAACCCATAATACACCCTCCCATTCCCAACAGTTGAGGCCCCGGTCGAACTGGCCGTAGTTGGCCTGTTCGACAACCCTATCCCAATCCGTGGCGTGCCGACGCTCTCCCGATCAGAGATAACTCCATACCCCAGCCTGGTCTCCTTGATCTCCCACGGCACCTCGCCCCATTTGCTTGTCTTCCACGGCAGTTCCTCCAGGCAAGGGGCTCTGGTCGCTGCTATAACAGAGGAGACTTTGACATCCCTGACATGGTAGTTGTTCTGCGCCAGGGCCGCGGTTCCCAAGCCGACGCAGATGATGGTAGCCAAGATGGCAATCGAATAGGCTATCCACAGATCGCGCTGGACATACAGGTACGAGTTTGCGATGCGGGTTTTCACGCAGGGGTATTTCGGACTGGTGTCGTCTTCAGGTGATTCGGAAGCTGTCACGCCGGAGCGGGTCTGGGGTTCCGCAGCCCATGATACTATCATGAATTGCGGGTTGGAGAGCAGCGAGAGGGTGATGTTTTCGTAAAACTCCTGAACAGCGTCCATGAGGTTCGGAACGGCGAGAAAAGTAGCCTTGTCGATGAGCCGAGTCTGGGTAGCATCTGTGGTCGGATTCGGGAACGGGATGTAATGAATCTTGCCTTTTAGAAACTGCCGAAAACCCAGACCTAGGGAATGGTACGCGGCTGATAGCCGGTAGAGCTCGTAGTCCGGATAGGGAAGAATATAATTGTTCTTTGGCTGGGCAGTCGTAGTGTCATTGGTGCCATCCGCAAGAGTGCTGTTAACAGTCTCCAGTTTGGTATCGATGATGGGCTTCAAGTGCTGTTTTTGGATGACTTTAGTCGACTGGGAGGAGAAAGTATGATTAAACTGAACAGTATACCGGGTTACGTAGTGTTCACATCGAAATATGACTGGTTCGTACCCGGACTGGAAATCAACGTTGTCCTTTTTGGATGGCGGCAGAGCGTCGTTTGGCCTTGTGCGAACCGAGTGTCCTATCCAAAGGACAGGCTCTGTGCGGAGGGCACCCAAATGTCTCGGAAATGGCTTTTTAACGGGCACGCCCCCTTCCAGTGTGTCAACCTGTGGTCTGGCGTATTCGCCAGCCATAACATCGGCAATGTAGGCATAATCTCCTTTTGGGATCAGATCAGAGGAATCAAAAGGTGCTCCTCGATCTCGAAGGGCTTTGTTATCCATATTCAGGCCTCGACCTAGTTCATCACACTTGTAACCTGGTGCCTCAAAGGTGATAACATAACTGCAATTCCACCCCCTTCCGCAAGTGTCAAGAGCCACATTTTCTCGAGGCACGACATTTCCGGAGTAGGCGGTTTGCTTTGTCACCAAATCAGCAGGCTGGCTAATGCCATCCCAGTAGTCGTAGAAAGTCTGGTTGTAGGGCTCGAAGACCTCCGACGAGTTGGTCAGTGTGCAATTCCAAAGTGAGAGCGAGAAACCGGGGTAGCCATAGAGTCGATCAGCCAGCCGCCAGTTCTTTTTGCGTTCGGTGTCGAAATTGAGTGTCCGCACAGTGCTACACTCGGCCTGCTTTGCTTCTTCTCGAAGCTCGACAGTGAGAGAGGAAGGAGTCAAGATGACGACGAGGGGAAACAGCCTTTCTCAGGGTGGCACACGGTCAGTTGAATCTTACACACATGGATTTTGAAGAGCGGCTTACCACATAATAACGGCAAGGAAAATCACCACCTTGCTTTTCCTCCAGATCTCGGTGTTGAACAAGCCTGTCAAGTCTTGGCTGATGGCGAAGATTCCGTCGACGGTCTTGAGCCTCAAATGGCGCCTTCTCACTGTCACCCAGACCTGTTGCCGGTACGCAAAGAAAACGGCAGCGAAGAGGGATGCTTTAGAAGCATACGAAAGGAAGCCGCCGAACCTCATCATCTTCAACTGGTCATCCGCTGGCTTCCCGTTCAAGCTGACGTAGAAGGCATGATGGGAGCCTGCAAAGACGATGCCAAGAAACAAGGCGGCATACATCACCCATGGTGCGTTGAGCCAGCTCCATGACCAACGTGGTGGTCGTAGCAGTGGCTTTTCTGGGCCATCCGGGGACAGGTCTCTGTTCTGATATTGAGAATAGAAGCCGGCCGTGTCGGGTGTTCCGGCGTAATACTCGTTTTGGTGAAGACCATGAGGTGTTTTGGTCTCATCATATGGGGGACTGCCAAAAGGGGAGGCTTGTCGAACTCGGCCGGAGTCTGTCGTCCCGCCTTGTTGATTTATACCCAGCCCAATGCCTGCTAACGACCCATTCCTTCCTGTTCTCTGGAAAAAGGTTACACGTCGAGGAAGGGGAGGGGATGCTGGGGAAGAGGTCATTCCGGGAGTCGGCGCAATAGGGTCTGACAAGGTAGGGTCCTGTTGTTGGAGGCCATGATAGTCGGCATTTGTCGATTGCTGCTGACCGTATTGAAGTGTGTGAGAGGCCATCGCTTCTCTCAGCAAAAGCTGCAAACGTGCTATTCCTATTGCATTCGGGTGGCAAGGCGGGATGGGTTTGCTAGGTTTGCGGTGATGATGGCGTGTGTAAGTGCGTGGGTGAACAAGGAGGCCCGACACCCGATGCACAGATTACTGCTTCCCAGACTTGAGATTTTGTGAAGAAATAAAACACCCAGGGGTACTCGGGTGCACGTCAGTTCACGAGTCCCGGTATATAAGAGGAGCATGGGTGGCAGACAGGGTCAACTCTTGTCTCACCACGCTGAAGACGACTTTGGCGGGAAGCCATCAACTGCCAAGAACAGGGCTTGTGGAACAGAAGGTGCAAATGCTGGTCGCACTGCAGGCTGGGAATAACTCATGGGTCTGGCAGGATATGGAAGGGGGGGAACCTGGCCAGTCGTGGGATTTTTCCGAGAGGGCGAGGAACAAACATGGGATGAATCCGCCCACAAAAGCCCAGAGGCCAACAGCACGAGCGAAGCGAACAAGTGCGGCAGTGCCGGCTTGGGCTGCTGACGATCAGACGTATCTCTCATTACTTACTGCACACACCTGACATAAAGCAACCGAGATCTGGACATTTCCGAAATACCGAGATTCAAGACCACTCGGAATAGCTCCTCACCGCTCAGTGGTGCCAGTTCCCGGGTAGGGCAGGATTCATGGAGGCTGTGTGCGGATACTGCGTGGCTTCATGGACAATCCTGCAAGACCAGAGCCATGGAACCAACCGCAGATGGTATTATCGAGGACTCGTTCTGCAGCGGGGGTACTCGGATCACCGCTCTCGAATCACTCTGGATTGTTGGTTGGATGGTGTTGGCTGCCCGACTATTGGCCGCATTTTCGAGGCCGCACGCTTCATGCTCGAGAAGGAAGCAAGCAAAGGCACTTGTTACTGTCAGCACCCTAGCAGACACTCCTAGCCTCAAAGATACAAACAAAGCTTTGGAGGGAGATTATTGCAGTTTGAAAGCTGCCGATGAAAGCAAAAATTGGAGAAGAGAAGGGAAGCCCGCATCCGCAGTTTTGGTGGGATGTTGGATTGGGCTTCGACCACTGGGAGATATGCCCCACAATGCGGCGCCAACACGCCGGGAGCACAGTGCGCAGAAGCACGGTCATAATGTAGCCTCCCGTCCCCCACATCTGTCATTGCATACATAAAAAGCCAGTTGTTTTTGAATGTCAATCAAGTGATTCCCAGACAAACATTTTGTCTATGATGAAAAAGTGCCAATGAACAAAAGGTATATCTACTGTAAGTCACTGGATATTGAAAATGTGGGCAAAAGGATAGGACGAAACGTGATTTGAACACGTGACCTACCGGACTGCAGCCGGTTGCTCTACCCCTGAGCTATTCGTCCTGGGATTTTGATTTGTTTGATGTAAAACTTTTGGAAGCTTGGCATTATATAACAAGCATATCCAACCAAAATCAGCAGACGTCATGCTTGATCAATAGCTCCGGCAACTGCAACCCGCCGCACTCCGCAACATGATCACCACACTGCCGCCTCACATCATCGAACAGTAGGATTTGTTCCACGGGACCGCCTAGACCATTCCTTAAAATACGCATGTAAATGATCGACCCTCCACATTCACAACACACACGCTGATGACGCAGCTCGGACTCCCCCATTCGACCTCGGATATCGGCAGCTTATCATTTTGAAAGAATGCCACCGTTGTGTAGCAGGCAAATGCCACCGAACCATAGTCCGCACGCGTGTCGGTTTAACAACACTGTCATTTTGACGTAGTTACTCAATACTACGCTATCTGTGTCCAGAACCCTCCAAATATCCTCCTATATCGGCTCCGATTGCTTCTGAACGACCTTTGGAGGTATGACAGCCCTGCCGTGCCTTTTCCAATCACCAGTCGCCTGTCCTGGACCAGGTATATTTCAAAGACCACTGGATGCCAGAAAGCTGGTAATCTTCTCAAATGACTTGGCAGCAGTCGTGCGGAAGTTGATGCCATGCCCCGTTCAGGGCAAGCTTATGGCCTTGAATGCCTTCGCTTTTGAGAAAATACTGGCCCGGGGTTTTCCAAAGACACCATCGCAACTGTTTTCTACCTGTTAATCGCTGGAGTTCTATGGTAAAAAGAAACTGACTCACTCTGCCACACAGTAAGGGAAATCATATTTCCCTGAGAGTATCTGTGGAAATCCGGTCGGTTAATCTCAATATTTTAATATATTCAACTGCGCACACTGCCTGGACTGCAGGAGCGCCATGTCGTCACAGTTTCAACCAAGCCTTGAACTACTTGAGCGATGCACACCGTATTGCTAGTGGTGTGAACATCCTGGTTCTGCTAAGGTCGTGCCACCAACCATCTTGCAGTCAAACCATCCCGAAGAGCCATGGAAGCACTTTCGCGGGCACATACCGTATCGAGTTGCCTCCCTTTACCCGGTTTCTGGTGGGCAACGATCCGGACGCCAGCCGCCTCAAGGAACTCCAGCCCGTTCAGATGAGTCGAGTTGTAACTGAAGCCTGTGGTGTTCCGCCAATCCAATCTGTCAACCCCCCATCTCCTCGTATAGAGAAAACGCAGTCTTCGGACGGAGCCTACCAGTCAAAACAACCCCATCAACCAGCTTCCTGTTCTTCCTCACGACCTCGGATGAGATCGCGCTTCCAAAACCATGCCCAACAAGCACAGTTTTCGAAGGCCGCCCGGTACCACCGACATAATGCCCGCCCTTGACCAGCTTTGCCAACTCGGTCAATATGGCCACTTGGTTCGATAGCTGCGCAACATAACCCAATCCTTGTTCCGACTTCCCCACACCCAACCGGTCATAGTAAAAGATAGAGTAGTCCTTGGTCAGCAGCTGGCTGGGGATAGTAACCATTTCACAATGAAAAAGGATCCAAGCACATACGTCCGGTCAAAGTTTAGCCCATGTGTTCCAAATCACCGCCGTATTTTTACCCTTTGGATCCGGTTTCTCGTGCCCGGGGCGGCAAAATGTCGCCGAGATGGTGTATGTCTCGGTCACGTTGACGGAAAACGGCGAGAGGACCGAGGTCGAGGTCTCGGAGGTGTGGCTGGCGATGGTGGCGACAAAGTTAGCGACGTCAAAGTCGGACTCGAAGGGATCAAGTCCGAAGACTGCGTTGTTGGAGCGGACGGTGACGTGGCTGTTTACTCCGGCGCTTCCCCAACCCGAGCTAAGCTATACTTGTGTCAGCCACAGGCACATGGCTTAAGCCAGAGGTGTTTTCCCGAACTATCTACTGCGACCACTGATGCAATGGAAATATTTGCAACCGGGAATACGAGAACTATGTAGGTGGAGTCTCTCTCTTCTGGAAAGACTATGTAAGTAGGTATGTTGGCTGGCGAGGCACCCGAAACAACACTGCCAACGCCAGATCAGGGGCGTGTCAACGTCGCGGAAACCATCGCCATGATCGAACCCGATATCCCAGGAACGGGAGGCTACGGGATTGGCTCCATTTCCGAAGAGACCAGAAGAGCCGTTTCCAATCCTCAACCTCGCTGCTGTAGAAAATGATAGGAACGGTGTGGACGCAAACGCTCCAACCTTCAAGGCCATCATGGCCTACGCTGATCTTCCAGGCGCGGCGCTCGCCAACGACCTGAACCTTGTTGTCCTCTCAGGGGATGGTAGAAAGCATCGACATGGAATCAATGTGGTCAGGGCTTCCTCGCCGATGCCAAGAAGCCGTCGGGCAGGTTGTTTAGTGAGATGTGACCGGGGATAGTGTTCAGGTCATGGTTAAGCTGTACCGTGTAATGTTGGCTAATGTACCGTTTGCGTACGCTTGGAAGTTATTGCGAGCGTAAGACTTAGGTGTTGGTTGACATTGTTTGAATTTGGATATCTTGGAGGCATCTTGACTGCCCTTAGCTAGTGAGAACTGTTTTTTCAACCCCTGACATGAATTTTATTTGGCATATGCACTGCATCTCACTGTGGACCAGCAGTGCTTCCCGTATTGCATTTATACAGCTGCATACACCGATGCAAAAAGACAAGATTTGTAAGATACGTGAATAGAGGTAGTTGGTAAATCCCGACTTTGCTGCTAATGGTGTTGGTTCACCATGCACTGTTTCCTCCTCTATCCATCTCACACGTATAAGAAGTACCACTGTACCAGCAACCGAGCACCTCTAGCTCGGCAACTCCATAGCACTGTGCTGCGGTCTTTGGCTACCTATGTTGTCCTCTTGACCCGTGTCATGACCGAAGTGAGTTGAGTGTGGCTCCAACTCTGTGCTGACGAATGCCGGATAACCTTGGTGGGTGTAGTGGGCAGAGTAGCCATGCTGGGGAAAGTTTGTGGCGTAGTTGCCTTGGGCTGGATAGCCCTGTGAAGAGAATACTGGGGGGTAAGGATATGGCGGTGACATGCTTGCTGTATAGGGCTGGTGATGCATGGCAGGTCTCCCCATGCCATGGTCTGACAATTCAGATAGACGTGAATAGTGTGGAGACGTGGGCGAGCTGGCTGCGAGCTCTGATCTCAGAGTCTCAGGGCGCGCCTTACTCTCCGTAGATAGCTCGCCGACCACTGGTGACGTTTCTGTAGCCAACGCGGCCGCTCCCTCACCCTTCTCCCAATTAGCATGCTCCCCGTGATCCGCTCCAGAAGCCGAATCATTAACGTGCCTTCGATGGCGGAGAGTACGAATGGCAAACAAGGCGCCCAAAATTAGCATTAAGCCCGCAACCGCTCCGAAAGCAACGCCGACCTTCTCTGCAGTTCCAAGACCTCTGAAGGGCGCGGCGACAACAGGTGTTTCAGTGGCTGAAGGGACGGCCTGGAATTCATTGGTTGTCGTTGCATATGAGGCAAAGGCCAAATCGGTATCGGTGTTGGAAGAAGTCGCCGACGACAAGTCAGACGTGGTAGTGGTCAACAACGAGTCAGAAGTGGTAATGGTTACCTCCTCGGTTGTTCTGGTTCCTGTTGGAGTAAAGCTGTCTATCCACTGTATAGAATCCCCCAGGTTCAATGGGAGACTTGCGAAGCGATTGCCGATTTGGTTTTTTGCCGTCAAGACGATACGGGATTCGATGGCAGGGCTCGCCTCGGCACTGCACAAGCAAAGATCATCAGATTCCTGCTCTTTGTTGCGGAGGGCTTTAGGCTTCCCTTTTTCTGCACACCCAACCCTTCGAATGGTCAGTAAGAAGGGCCCTACCATGAAGTTGGCTACAGTGTAAACATACCACAGACCTCTGCCATCCTCATCGACGGTCGTATTGCAGAAAACCATTCCCATCCATGGCTGGTCTGAATAAATCTTCTTATCGGGGCAGCTCGAGTCCTCGTATGTGCTGTCGGTGCAGCCCGCCATGTAGGTGAGGCTTCCACCATAGCTAAAGCAAGCGTGGCCCTCAGCAAAGCAGAAACCAGCCTTCCCACAGCACTGGACGTGTCCAAAAGCAGCATTGCCACAAGGTATAAAATCCGAGTGTGTTTCTTCATCAGGACCCCAGTAGCAGGTGCCGTGGGAGATGTTGATGTCGTCGTCCGAGTCCCCCATTCTTGCCTTCTTTGTGTTGGTTGGTGATGGATGACGTGACTGCAGGACAGAGGAAAGCAGTGACAGGCCCCGCCGTTGTTGGTTGGAAACACCGGGTTACCTTATCGAAGTTTGCACTCTGCTGCCGTGTGACTGCCTGGAGGCACTTTTCAGACGGAACCGCCCAGTCAGGTCGGGCAGGAGCAACTATTGTGTACTTACCGTTTCCATGTTGTGGCCACTGCCACAACCGACAACCACTTGCCCGGTGAAAGCAGTCAACCTTGCCTGCTCCTGCCATTTTGATCCCGTCCATATCTTCTCTGCGACTTTCTAACGGGATGAAAGTCGCTCAACTTGGAGCCTAGAGCCAGAATAAAAGCCTCGTCGATGCCCGGCACCAAACCAGACGCTGGGCTGTTGCACTCGTCACTCACTTCAGATACCCTATTGGAGATTCTACCATGCAACGCTCCACGTGTGATGGTGCTCCCGAAGACAGAACCCGTTGATTCTGTGTAATGTTACCCCCGTACTGAGGCTTGGTTTGGCTGAGGAACCCAACCCATGACAATCCCAATTCCCCTTTGTTTTACACGGAACCAAAAGGTGAGCTGGGTAGACAATGGGAGCAAGTATAGATTAGACATGCAACAACAATAGAAATCCTGCTCAAAGGAATCTATCTGTATTTGTTTGAAACCTGAATCATAGAGTTCAGTCGATGGAACACGTCATAGACAATGAGAGCAGCCATAACCCGAACCCTCAAAGGTGGTCTTTGGAAGGCTCGGCGAGCTGTAAGAGACTTGTGTCGGGGTGATTGATCTAGAAGCAGTTCCTGTGATTCAAGAAATTGCCTGGATCTAAGATATTGAACAGGTGAGTTATTCTTCGCATGCATTATACATATATCTTGGTCTCTTTGCGGCACACCCCCAGTGGTCCGGTGTTGGCTGCTTGCTGACTCAGCACTGGTGTCTTAACCCACGCATCTCTCATTTTCCCCTTTCTCTCCATCTTTTCTTGAAATGACTAGGCATGTAAAAGATAACAAACAGCTCACATTGTTTGCAGAAAACACAGGCTTTTAATCATATTCTGACCAAATCACATAGCGCCTTTTTCCATTTTGCTAGACTTATTCTTGAAATAGATAACGCGACACCCAACCTCCGACTCAACCTCGCTCCTGAAGGTGTGAAGAACACCAGACGGCCTAAAGACGCTCAGTGACAAGCGCCATGCCTCGTCAACTCCCGTGGAAGATCAATCAAGATGGACAGACATCGGTGGAAACCAGACAGAGTCCCAACCCAACATCAACTCGCAGTCCGGCTCCTTCCAATCGCCCCTCAAGGCCTTCGACAGCCGCGCCAAACCCGAGATCGTCGCATGAAAGATTCAACGCTCCTAGACCCAGCGCTGGTCGCAGAGGTCGTTCACCCTCAACATCGCCACCGCCAGAACCGCCAAGTGAGGAGTAAGTCTCGGGCCCTGCGTTGCTCTACAAACAAACCGCTAATTATGCCGACCAGGCTCATGATTGAAGGTGTCGACCATGACGACCGTTATCGCATGGTAGAGGATGAATTCCTCGCAGTGGCCGGCGAGTTTACACGCCATCTTCACGCGGCAGAATACCAGCGTTTGAAAGGCCTCGCCAGATCCCAGAATGCTGATACCATCTCGAACATCTCACGCCCCGTCACTGGCGAGATGACCGAAATGGTCAAGAGCCGCCATGCTGCGCTCAACATTGCATCGAAACGACGAAAGGGAATCACTCAGCTGAAGGGACTATCCCCTCAGACAACAAGTGATACCGATGATGAGGAAGCACCGTCACGAAAGCAGCCGAATCCGAATTCCCTCCAGGGACTAATGGACAGCCCGCGTAAGCAAGCTGTACCGCTGACTTCGGTTTCATCCCTGCTCCAGGGCTCAAGCCTCCGGGAAACAAGCCCTTCAAGTGGACGCATGGCTCCTCCTGGTTTGAGGAGGGCAGAGTCAACCTTCTCGGTCCCGATCAAGCGAGAGCCAACCCCAGACTCTGATGATCTAGACAGCCAAGCACCTTGGCCAATCAGGCGAACGTCGACACGGCCATCCATCAAGCGCGAAATGACAGCAGCTCAGGAAACATCATTCGCTGACTTTCCTGCTCCGCAGCCCAGAGCAAGATCCCGCGCTGCTACCATTGAGCCATCAAGAGCGATATCACGTCCGCCAGAGCAGTCCCAAAGACAGGCAACTCAAGATACAAAGCAACAGGACGACGACGATGACGACAACGATTTCCTTTCTCGTATTCGTGCTAGAAGACTAGAACAAAGACGGCGCCGAGAATCCAGAGCACAGCCAGGAATCAAATCCGAAACTCAGGAAGCAGCCCTTGACGATATTCCATTTGTCTGAGTGAGAACCTGTTGCTACGATTGATTGAAAGATGACTCAACTTCAGTCTGAGATTGATATGCACGCTACCCATACACAAGAAAAAAGAAACGACAAAGATGTTACAGCATGACCCGCCTTGTTGCTTCTTCAACCCTTATAAGGAGTCTCAAACGGCCTTTCCGCCTGGGGCGTCAGTCTCGCCAGATGTCTCCGCTGGGCATTCTTCCAGTCGATCAGCGCCGAGTGCTGGGTAACTCTGTTGTCCCAAACGACAACGGTGCCTTCCTCCCACTTGACACGGGCTTGGAAGTCGGCGCCGTAGGCGAGATGGTCGTAGAGGAACTTGAGGAGGACGTCGGACTCCTCCTTCTTGAGGCCGACGATGTCACGGGTGACTGGACACGAACACCATCAGCGGATGTTGCAAACAATAATGCAAAGAGACGGGGATGCTTACACTGAGGATTGACGTAGATGGCCTTCTCGCCTGTGACGGGGTGGGTTCTGATGATGGGGTGCTCGTGGATCACGGGCTCGCGGCGGACGATGCCGCCCCTCAAGGCCGAAGCATTGGCCTGCTCGTGGGCAGAGTGGGTGGCCTTGAGGCCGTGAAGACGCTCCTGGAAGGCAGGCGAGAGACGGTTGTAGGCCTCGGCGGCGTTGACGAAGAGGGTATCGCCGCCAGATTCGGGCTTGTCGAAAATGTACAGGAAGGTGGTTCCAGGAGGCTGGGCCTCGTAGGAGACGTCGGAGTGCCAGGCTACGGACGAGGTGCGGTTGGCGAAGAACTTGTCGACTGAGTTGTCGCCTGCGCCGCGGTGGACGAGGTGGATCTCGGGGTAGCCTTCTGGCGCGCCGCTGGTGGGGTGGATGTGGTGTCTGCCGAAATAACCGCCGAACTCGAGGGCTTGCTCGATGGACAGATCGCGGAAGTCTTGGTCGCGGAAGGCGACGACCTTGCGCTCGGCAACGAAGCGGGCGAGCTCGTCTTTGCCGGCGTCGCTGAGGGTGGAGAGCTGGATGCCCTTGACTTCGGTGCCAATGGTTGGGGTGAGGTGGGTGACGGCTGTGCTCTCAGGGAGAAGGTTGGGGAAGGATGGGTCCGCGTCTTTGCCGTGCTCGTAATGCTCAAACGGCTGGAGTGGGGGGTACTTGTCGTTGGGGTTCCAAGTTGGGAGGTAGTGCGGGTACTAGGAGATGGGAAGGTCAGCAATGCGAAGGCCAGACATGAAGTCCAACGCTGTATCGACGGCATACCTTGGCGGCTTTGTGGCCCTTCAGGCCGGCTTCAGCATCCTTATCGAACTTGGTTGTGGCAATCTCCTTGTACGGACCCGTGGTGGCGTTGAGCTTCAAAGTGCCGATGTTGGGGACCGTGGTGGTCTCAGTTTCCACAGCGGAGGGGGCCATTGTGTCTGTGAAGTGTATATGGTGAAACAATCTCAGACTCTCAAGTCTCGAACTGCTTTGGATAGAGTTAGGATCCGTCTTTCCAGCACACGCGACATCACCCTCCTACTTATAAGCTTCCGACAGTCCCTTCAAGGCAGTACGTCCTCTACCCCAGATCACGACATCCCGCTCCCGAACTATGTGGGGGTTGGATTGGCAAGAAAGGGTGGGCTAAGATGGGTCATCAGAGGATGGCATAGCACATGGATAGGATTGCGCAAACAGTTTGCCGTTCCAGTCGACGAGCTCTTCTTCGGCTTTTGGTGGTACGGCACCTGTCCCTGCCGGTCTCTCTCCTATCCTGCTGACCAGAAAGGTGGACGGTTCATGCCAAACTCGTGGCAGGCAAGGGTGCCTCTAACCAGTGCCGACTGTGGCTTATCCCACCAATCCGTCACATCTGATAAGAACTGCGAGGCAAGCCGGGACCGTGAACGGCAATGGACAAAGGGGCAACGGCCTTTACGTCGGATGGAAGGCTTAGAGGGTGCTGGGAGAGCTTGTGTATGGAGCGATGCTTGATGTTGCTAGACGCGGAGCGAATCACGTCATATCGCGTATCGGGGACTAGTGCCGCCCATCGGTTTGTTGGTGCGCAGTGGACAGCACATGTTTTTTGTTCTTCTTGGATTGGCAGTCTCGTTGAATTTGATAAACTTCCCCAAGAAAGCACGCAATTCCTTGGGACGGGGTGAGTTGAAGAGAACAAGGCTTATTCCCGCCGTTTTGTATCTTGGGTGGTGTTTAAGGACGGGTTAAGTCCGGGGATCACGGCGAGCTGTGGTCACTGGGTCCGGAGATAAGACCTTTTGCGAAGGGCTTTGGAGACGTTTATGGGATTGGCGTTGTGGTCTATCAATGAACATGAAAGAGAAATTAGTCAACGTGGGTGGGAAGTTGTGTAAGTAGTAGGTAGATACGTTGTATCCAAGGCACTTGGTCTAATCAGTGAAGTATGAACAGAAGCCCTAATCTGTTCATTCCTGGGAACTTCAGTTGTCCCTGTGAATTTGCCCAAACATATTGCGTGCTAGAATGTAAGAGGAGCCTTTGTCCATGAAAAATTGTAGTGAGTGTCTTCGTCGCAAGTACTGTTGACGTCATTCTTAGTGTTGGGGGAATGCAACGCTTCTATTCAGGGGTAATTCTCGCTTAGTCATCGTCAAGAGAACGGCGCCATGCTTGCCCCTGAAGGTGAATTTTTGATAGGTGTGTAAACATATAGCGCGGAAGAAAACCCCGGGGACCGAAATGTACCTTATTTCGGTGAAGCCTCATGCGGGCCCAAGTATCACAACACCGAGTGGAAGGATCAAAATATGTGTACGAATCAACGCTGGTATCTGCTAGCTATTGGTAGGTCTATGAATCAAGCAAGGACCCAAGGTATAAGTTTGAGCACTATGCACTCGCCAATGTAAACTGAATGCTCTTCCCTCCAGCTTTTAAGGAAGCCGAGAAAAAAAAGAAAACACCTAGAGCCACCAGGCCCAAATGAACACCAACCCGGCCCAGATACCCCAAATGGTGTAAACCGTCACGAAATCCAATCCTCCACCCCAAATCGGATTACTTCTCTCCTCCCAGCGCTTTGCCTCCTCTCTGGGGCGGAATAGAAAAGAGGTGGGCGCCCCCGGTCCGTTGTGGACTTTCTGGAGCAAGTCATGGTTCTCGCCGACGTTGGGGGGCCAAATGGCGTACTTGATCGGAGTAAAGCAGGCTATCGCAAGAACAATGAAAGCCTGATTTGAGGGCCAGAAAACCCAGAGCAGAATATTGAGGAGCTTCTCCGTGTTGTTTGAAGCCTCGGGAAGATTCTTCACAGCGACCCAGGCCGTGACGAGTATGGCTGTGACAGCCACACAGTGCATCCAGACACCACATTCAAGAAGGATGTGGTTCAGTCTCTTCGACAGGCCTCCCCGCCGCGCTGGAAAGCGTTCGAAGAGCTTGTCCTTGAGACTGCCAGTTGAGACGAAGGCAGCGGCGCTGGATTTCTTTGACTGAGTGGAGTTGAATAGCCCCGGGAAGTATGTCTTCATGTAAGCAACTGTGTAATGAGGGCTTAGCCACTTTGTCATGCCCCAGTCCATGATCGAGGCTCTATACCCTGCCATGACGCCGATGTGAACGTGATGGAGATAGGAAAAGAATACCGAACCGGCATGAATCCTGAGCAACCGGGTCAGCTCCTCCGATCTGTCGGGAGACGTAACAATGAGCGGGGTCTTGGTAAGAAAGAGGAGAGGGAAAAGGATGAGCTGAAGGGTGGCGAGGTGAGGCTTCAGATGCATCATCATCAACCCAACCATGGTAACGGGCGCTTTCCAAACCAGCTTTTCCAAGAGAGATATCCAGGAGTGCCCTGAGAGTTGATGAAGGTCCTGCACGGCAAGGTTGCTGAGGTACCAGCGAGTGTATTGCTTGAGTTGTGCCTGGTAGGTATCAGGGACCAGGCCACATTGCAAATACTCGGCAACAGCGGCGGTAATCCAGTGGTTGGTTTGGCCCAGAAGAAACTGCGTGTAGAAGTCCTCGCAGACACAGGTTGTCGGAAACTGCCCACCAGGTAAGTCATCCAGGGCTTTCCGGCGCATGACCCAGCCTGAGCCGGCGCATTGGCCCTTCCCCGCTTGATCTTGGATGGGGTGGTAGCATTTGACACGGAGAGAATTGGATTGGTTGGTTGGGTCGTTGTCGGGAATGTTGTAGAAAGTCTACAAGTTAGTTGTTAGTTGAGATTTCCAACACCACCGCATACTCCAAATGATCAAAATCGTACCTGAACCCCGCAAACCAAACCTATCTCTTTTCCGTCCTCCTGATATCCCCCAGCTGGGTAAAAATGGGGAATCGTTGCTCTGAGCCATGCTCTGTCGGGAATCATGTCTACATCCAGCACGGCGATCAACTCCGCTCTGCCTCCAGGAAGACTGTCGATGAACTGAAGGGCATTGTTGAGATTGGCGGCTTTGACTCCAGGAGGCTTCTCCGTTGCTTTGCCGTAGTTCGAGGTGTAGAATACATTTCCGACTCTGCTTCGGAGCGCAGCAAGTCCGCTCTCTACCGCGCTGTCTCCGCCATCGTCGGTTACAATGACCCTCAGTTTGTCGAGAGGATAATCGAGATCGAAAGCAGCAAGAACTGTTCCGTAGACCATAGCTTCCGATTCTTTGCAAATGCAAATAACCACATCGACAGACGGGAGATTGTTCTCGCCCAACAGCCGAAGACGAGGACGCCAGGTGCCGAAAAAGCTGTAGCTTTTGATTTGCCACGCAACGAGTAGTTGGTCAACTAAATCTCTGTTAGACTATCCCCTCAAAATACGACACATAGGTAGCAAACTTACCGGCCCACAGAATCTCGACAAGAAAGAACAGCGTTGCCGAGAGCATTTGCAATCTTGACAGGGCAATGTGGCTTGACTCATCGCCTGTCCAGTAAGAGACAATAGTGCGTCCCTGGTAATATGCAGCCCATAGCAGAAGCACCGCCGGTAGAGTAGCTGTAAACGCGACGAACCTCACAAGGTAACGCTGCCACATATGAGGACAGAAAAGAACCGAGGACGTTTCCTCGGAGTCGGTAAGGGCTTGGATACGGGCCCGCAAATTACCGCCGTCGATTGCGTTCCTGTCGAACTTTTTCTCATTGACGTGCTTGTTGTTGGTTTTCTTGGAGGGATAGTTGGCTTGGGACACGTCCGTCGACCGAACCCAAGTCGAGGTCTCGATGCCGATGGCCTCGTTCTCGTTCCACGAATGTGACATTGTGAGCGGTGATCCTCAAGGCAGGCGGTTTTCCGCGGTAGAGGGAAGACAGCCGGGGTAGCTGCTGACAATGAGGGTGTGTAACTCGGAGGCCAGTAAGACAACAGAGTTGCCAGTTTATGTACCGGTAGAGGGCACCCTGGCGCCGCCGGTGAGGTGGGTCTGAAGCAGAATTTTGGAGTGAATATCTAAGGTGAATATGGATGTAAAGCGAACATTCGGAGTGAATAAGGTCAAGAGAGCAACTCGAAACGTTGTTCCGTCCCAACCACCCACCCAAGCAACCAACAAACACAAGCTGTGTGCGCACAATCTTCATAGAAGGCGCAGAGTGGTCACGACCGAGAACACATTTAAACAGAGAAAAATTGCTGCTAATGTCTCAGAGCCCTCGTGGTAGAGAAAGGTCAGCAAATTGGAACTCGGGATGGGATGTTTGATTGTTTCATGATAACCGGGCATCCTGTGCACCTTGCCAACTGAAAAACCACCTGACATCCCAGGTCAGCCAGATCGAGTATCTTGCATCCCGTCACACTTGTCGGTGTGGTGGACTTTCCTTTTTCACATGTCGATGATGGCATAGGGGACCTCTCCTATTTATGCACTATTCTGATATAGCGGACAGACCTCCACTTCTCTTTGCCAAAGAGCCCAAGGTCTCCTGACGGTGTCCTCGCACATTTCCGATGCCGCCGTGGCTTCTGCTTTGCTCAAGAAATGAATACCTGGATCTGCACCGGTCGGAAAGGTGCCTACCACGGCCATGGCGGCATTTTGCATGATGATGGCCTCCTTTTGCACCGCGGCATTTTGGGCCGTATATATCGCCTGGAAGACGACATTTTGTAGGTTGGAGGCCACAGTAGTAAAGCCGTGTCCTCTCATGAGCACCACGGTTGTTTTCGTATCGATAAACTTGTAGGCCAATTTCCGGCCCAGAAACTCGTCTTTGACCAGCAAGCCGCTGCTCCCACTCCCATCATCTGGTGGATTTTCGGAGTGAGCCGGCCCCAGCCTCATCCCCTCATGATTCCTGGTGTCAAATACAGGGCATCCTTCAGGGCGGAGGAAACCAGCGAGGTGGATACACGGCCGTAGTCGTACTCGATTGATGGTGAATGGCAACACAGCCTGACAATGACTGTGCACAATGGCGTTGACACTCGGGTACTGCCTGTAAATTTCCGAGTGAATGAACCTTTCGCTAAACAGCTGATTTTGGTTTGACGTGTCTGTCGGCTTGGCCCCGTCGATGGTCAGGGTTATCAGATCATCAGCGCTGGAGACCAAGGCAGGGGCCATGCTGCGGGACATTATGAAGGTATCTCTCATTAGGGGATTTCGAACAGAGAGGTGGCCGTACGCATCGAGAACACGGTGGTAGTGGAGGATATGAAGGGCCGTGATGAAGTCGTGTTCGAGCCGGTCGAACTGACGCTCGTTGAGCGTCTCCATAGGGGCCGTTGTCAGTTTCTGCACCTGGCCGATGAGTTTATCTCGGGAGTTGGATGAGCAAGGGATGGGAAAGCAAAGTGAAGACAACGAATGTCTCGGATGACGACGCCATCTGGGGACCGGAAACCTGGAAAGCTGAGGCCCTGTCCAGCACACAGACATGAGCAGAGCGCAAACTTAATCTCATGTTGGGTGTCTGTATGTCGTCATCCCGGTTTTCGAGGCCATGACTGAAAAGCTTTGCGTGCGTATGTGTAGCCGGCGGCACGAAAGGAAGATGTTATTATCAGAACCCTAACCCTTGCGCGATTCGACCCCCACCATTCCCCACTTTACCCCCACCTTTGCTTTCCAACTCTCGACTCTGAGCTTTCAGATTGGAGCTTTCAAGTAATTTTACAAGAACAAACCGTGGCCAATCCAACAACAACGTCTGGGTTAATTATCAGCATCTGTCATTTGCAATCATCACTATAGACTTTCAGCTTTCTACTCCATATGACGTTGCATTTATCGGTTGGCCGATGATCTCCTGAGTCTGTGACGTTCGAGCCTCATCTCTTCCTGCAGCACATCTGCCCCACATGGCGCCTCGACCAGCTCGACGAAGCGCGAGGGGTGTGAGGAAAAACTACAATGAGGCAAGCAGCATTGTGCTCGATGACGACGAGGAGCCGATTCAGGTCCCGGATAACGACAGGGATATCGACGACGACTTTGGTTCCGGATCCAACGGTGTACCTGACTTTGACGGAGACGGCCATGGCGCAGACGATGACCCTAGAAGCGATGGCGATGAGGTAGACGAGGATGGGAATCCAAAAACGACCACAGCTTCAAAGTCCCAACAAAAAGGGAAGCGGAATGCCGGTGCCGGCATGATACAGTCTCGCAAAGGCTTCCACGACATCCCCCACTACCCTTTGGAAACGCGCATCGTGACCCGCGTGTATGCCGGTCCGCTTAGACGCTATGCTCGCTATTCGGCCCTCAGAGATTCCATGTACGGTCCTGAGATCCCTCGCATCAGAGTTATTTGGGCTTTGGAAACCAAATGGAGCGCCTTCCCCGTTCTGCCTCCCAAAGCCGGCGCTTCAGAAGTCAGAGGCATCATGCCGAGCCCTTGGGTTCCGCAAGGCTTTGAGAAGAACCAGACATTAGCAGCATCAAAGTGGTATGAGGGGTACCACCTTCATTGTCCCGTTGAGGAGCTCCAGGTCTGCCATCACGTTGCCGCCCACCAGGGGGAAAGTCTGGTACCAAACGCAAATGGAGAGCTGGTGGCGCTGCTGGGGCCATGGGATCGCCAGCGAGAGTTCATTCTGCCTCGGCGCGGAAGCTTGGAGATAGCAGAAAACGGTTCGCCATTTACAGAGGATGATATCGTCACAGATGGTGAAGAAGCTCGATCGAGAGGGTGGATGATTGATGTTGGGGGCATTCCTCTGGCAATAGCTTGGGCACCTTTCTTCCTCAGGAACAACAGACAGGTCCTTGCGGTAGCTACCATCCCTTTCTCGGACCAAGATTCGTCCCTCGTCGTCGAAGAGAATTCCGGCAACCATAATGCTACTTCGGAGATCCAAGGATCTGTCCAGTTTTGGGAATTCGCTGCTGAAGAAGACAGCAGCAAGGAAGGGATGGCAACGCCTGCCAAACGACCTTCCCGTCTTCTGGGGGCAAAGTGCTTTTCGTGGGGCCGGCCCAAGCGTATGCAATTTTGTCCAGTCCCCATGGACGAGTCCGCGTCGCCTTCAACCAACGGCATTCTTGCTGTGCTGTGCAGCGATGGAAGAGTCCGCGTCATAGATTGTAAGGCGATCCATGAAGATCAAGTACCCGATTACGGTTCGTGTTGCCCCAAATAGTTCGGCCCAAGACGAGTGCTAACCCGTTACAGCTTGTATGGAGGCACCGATGGTCACGTTTGGACAGGACAATGACTACAACGTTGAGGTTACCTGCCTAACCTGGGCTAACACGAACCGCCTCGCGCTTGGTCACAGTGATGGATCAATCACGCTGTGGTCAGTCTATCCCAAGACGCTGCTGCAGCGCCACGGTGCTCACACGACCTACGTTATCGACATCTGCTCGGCCTATCCGTCGAATCCATATCTGGTCGCCTCCGTCCCCGTGGGCGGCTGCGCGACTTTGACCGACATGTCACACCCCAGCTCCGAGTTCACCTACTTCCCGGTTCCGGCGATTAGCTTCCAGCCCAATCTGCTCTGTTGGAACGAGTCGATGCAAGGCTTCATGGCGCTGTACCCCTCGTCCACTCCCAACACCACCATTGCGTTTCTCCATCATCGCTTCTTCGCCCAGGCCCGCAGCATCTGCACCGGTCCCAACACGCTAACCTGTGTCTCGGTTGGCACGACGCACCCTTTTATTCTTGTCGGCTGCGCAGATGGGTCGGTCTTCGCTTGCAACGCACTGCAGAAGTTGTTTAAGCAGAAAGGGGAACCACTGAGGAAACTCAAGATCTTTGAGCATGAATACAGACCAGTCGTCGCTACTCGGAGTAGCCAGGGCAATTCCATCCGCGGTGCAGTTCGGATACTCCAGGGATACTTGCCCGAGGTCAACGATGACCCGCGAACAGAAAAGAGAAAAGAAATGGACCGTAAGAAGAGGTTGGAGAGGGAGAAAAAGAGCAAGTACACAGCCAGCGGGAAGAAGAAGGGTAGGCCCAAGAAGAATGCTGGTCTCGAACCTGAACAGCCTGAAGAGGAGCACGACCTTGAAGGGGAGCTGCAGGAAAAGCTCGCGTCCAGGGTCGTAATCCACGAGCCACTGACCAGAGTCACGGCCGTTGCGTGGAACCCGAATACTAACTTCAGTTGCTGGGCTGCCAGCGCCATGGCTTCCGGCATCATCAAAGTCATGGACCTGGGCGTGGAAGACTTCAGAGCGTAAAGAGCTCAAGAGCCAGAGACTCGGCGAAATCACTCTCAGCATGGACCCTGCATACGGCTCATGAAGAGCCCCTGAATTGAGGTCGGATCGACGGGATCGAGAGTTGTGGAAATCGAGAATGGCCGTGTCGCAGTCGGCGTTCAGGGGCAGTCGCAGACGGGCTACGGGGTCGGAGCCGGCGACCGGGGTGGGTTGGCCCAGATGGTTCGCTGTTCAGGTACCGGACTCGCAAGCCCCGCAAAATCCCATGCTATCGAGAGCAACCTTCCGGAACCGTTCTTGAAAGGCCGTGGATTGCCAATGAAGATCTGGCCGGTTCCAGTTGAGCTCAAGTCTACAGTGGGTGTGCCTTTTTTTGACCTCATGAATGATACTCTGGCGAGCTACGTGCTTGCTGCATTGCAACAAGCAAGCACCAGTAGCAACGGTTTGTCAGTGTCGTGCTACCCTCCACATGCACCTTTGTCTCCCAATGTAACCTCAAACTCGGGCAGTTTGAAGTTTATGCTCTCGACACTCGAGATGCCCGGGAAAACACCACACCACCACCAGGCCACGGAACAATTGTCAAACGGCCAAACGGTTAGACGGCTTCCCGGGTAAGAGCGGGCTGTCTCTCTCTCTCTCTCTCTCTCTCGGAGGAAATACCCAAATGCCACCCTTCGGAAGGTGAAATGGGAAATTAGTTGCATTATCAGTGCTGCCCCTGGTCTACTTCGGTTGGATGATGAGCTATTTGGTACTTTGCTATGCAAATTAGATATGTTCAATATGCATACTCTCTGTATGTGTCTGGTGTATGTACGCGTCCTTTTGTCTTGTGGTTCGTTCGTCGTGATGAAGTGGTATCCAGTAACATGCTTCCATCAATACCCTCAAATTTCCTTTTTCCAAAAATAGTTTTATTTTTGGCGATGTCTTCTTCTCCTCTCATGCTTGCGTCCTGAGTTGAGCCGAGATCATGAAGCACACAATGCTCCGACACCGGTAGAATGGTGAAAGTCAAAAGCCTTTGTCATTCCGTATAAATGCGAGGCCGCGGCAAGCAAGACAAAGAGGTGGAAAAGCTGATGAGAACTTCCAAAGATGTCAAACTTTCCTGGGAAGCGACGCTCTGGGAAACGAGCCTATTCCATGTCTTTTCGTCAGTCTTCAACCTCTCTTTCCCTGTCCGCACCGATCTTGGTAACACAGGGAGTGCACCCGCAAACAGGAGAATACTGACCGCATATAGGAACGCTCCAAAAATATACAACGCCCCTTGGAAGATGACCCAGTTAAGACCCATTCTTTTGTTAAGCTCGTCGTATGTGTAGAGAGTGATTAACGCATGGATAATAGGCAATACCCCTGAGAGACCCAAAGACACGAACATGAGGGCACGGTAAGGCCTCCAAGCGGGAGTGCGGAAGTGGTCGAACCACGATACCATGATGCAGCCAGAGCCTAAGAGGCAGATCTGTATCGGTTCAGTCAGCTTCTCTTCAACGTCAAAACACCAAACACCTTCCCCCCTATCCAACCGTGCCCCTTTTTCGTCCAACAAGTGTTCCCCCATCCCTTCCTTACTTTTTCACAGTGACCCCTATTTTCAACGGCACCGCGCCTTTCCCCTGGCTATCTTGCGAACAACGCCACCAAAACCTCAAGCGAGAACACTATCACAACAACTCGAGTGAGAAGCCCCAGGTCTCTAGCGAGATGACTTCCAAAGGCTCAAGTGAGAGCGACACTGTTCCCCTCCTTATACAGATTTCCCCCATAACCTGACCAACAAGCACACACATTTCCCCTTCCATCTTTGCACAATCCCAGCCCAATTCTTCAAAACAGCACTTTCCCCTCTATCTACCTTATGTCCCCCCGCACACGTCCTACGAAACAAAAGACCCTCAAGAAAAAACGAAGAAAAACTTACCGCTCCCAGATACACCGTCAGCTTCCCAGGCTCGCACCAAAACCCATACCACAGCGCCGGCACGTAACTCCCCACTATCAAGAAAACGATGCCGGTGTAGTCGAGCTTGTTCCCCCACTTGGCCACCTTGTCCGAGTGGTTGCTAATCGCATGGTACGTCGCGCTCATCCCCAGGCACAAGAAGGCGCCCGCGAAAAAGCAGGAAAACACCAAGATGTCGGCCGAGGAGGCGGTGTCAAAGCGGGGGTGGATCAAGCGATACAGGTATGCGGCCAGAATGACGGAAAAGAAGGCGCCGAGGAGGTGAGACCAGATGTTGACTGATTCGTTGTGGAGGTAGAACAACGACCTGAAGGAGGCGCGGAAGGAGTACGAGGTTGGGCGGTAGCCGCGGAGGATGGAGGGGTTGTCGCGGCGCCATGGCTCAAGTTGGTCGAAGAGGAGGAGTTCGAGCCTGTGCTCGATGTCGGTGGCGGTTTGGACGATGGTTTCGGTGAGGGAGGGGCGGCGTTTGCGGAGGCCGGAGCCGGTGCCGGTGCCGGAGCCTGGACCGGTGGTGGCGGGATTTTGTTTGGCGGGGCCGGGCATGGCGGTTGAAGGGACGGCTGGTCGGCTGGCTGACTACCTACCCACTTTGGTGTGACAAGTGTTACTCTGGAGGTGCTCAGAGGCAAGAAAAGGGGCATGTAACGATATTTTGCATTTGTTGTGAGACTGGCTTCTGGGTTACCATCCGATCTTTACTTGATTTTATGTCTCTGTTCATGAACATACATATCGCTGTTCTGCGGGATGATGACGACGACCAGATAGACCAAGAATCCATTCCCTGCCAACAATGCTTCAAGATGGCATGGTTTGATGTGCTGTCTGGGCGTGGTTTTGTTGGGATTTCGAGTCGTTTGAAGGCTGTCCACCTGGCAGAGGTTGAGCGAGATCCACAATAAATGCCGAGGCCGCCGCAAACTGGGAGGAGCCGTTTGCATGTGGGAGCAGTTGCCAGCTTCAGCGGTCTCTACCGTAATTGACCCCGCTGTTAGTAGCTGCCTGCCCGTGCACCGCAGAGCACTAACGGGGTGTGCCATACTCCATAGGTACGTAGGGATAGGTACTCAACACCATCGATGGCCTCGACCCCCCAGGCTCCCCAACTCAACCTCTCAGAAATTCACAATGACGCGGCCCAACTTCCTTTACCCAGCCAAAGGTCCAACCAATATTTACCAGCTACCAGCAGATTATCCCTTTACCAAAAGTCACCGTTCACAGTGCTACCATTTCCGTTCGCTTTCATTCCGCGGTTCGCTGTTCGCTTACCTGTCCTTTCTCTCAAATCGCTTCCAGCAGCAAACGGATGTTCGATGCCGATCAATTGCACGGCATCACAATGAAAAGCTCTAGCCCCAACGGAGACCGATCCTCCATCCTGACCAAAAGCAAATATCACGGCATTTCTCACCCTCAACGCCCGCAGGTGCACACCAACCACCAGCTCTTCCCAAAAACTCAACGCAACGGTGTCATGTCCCTGGCATATTACCTGCAGACCCCGATAGTGAATGTGGGCACACAAATGGAACCATACACTGATGAGTCGGGTCTCGCCCCAGAGCAGTGTCGTCTTCGTTTCCTGGAAACAGATTACCTCTGGCAGAGAAGCTCGGGCGTTGCTACCAGCTGTTCTTATTACACGCCACTGTCTCCAGATACCCGGATCAACGAGAACCACGGTCAACTCTATTTCTATTCTTGGACATGCCAAAAAGTTCCCTGTGGAACCCTTCCATATGATGACCAACGACGACAAGTGTCAACTTCAGACTACCAGTCGGTTGTGGTGATGGCTTCAAAGATCGCATCGCCAACATGCGCCAAAGTGAAAGTGCAAATGCACTCCATCTCTTTCATAAGAGCCGATGCAGTGCGGCTTAAGAACCGCAGCATTTCACATTCTCATGCCCGTTTTCCCGGCCAGCCCTTTGGTCTTGGCTATCCGATGTAACAGCTTTGAATCGAGTCTCCTGTCTAGTGGACAACTACCGCCATCGCGCGTGCGGGCTAGGGAGTGAGAGCCAGCGTTCTCTCTGGAGGTTGGGTGAGGAGAGGACTTGGAAATCACGACGGTGTCGGTCCAAAAATAGCAAGGCTCCTCCCGCAACTTTGTGTTCAGAGTCAACTCGGTTTATTGCGGCCTTGGACCGCCGATGACCCAAACTGGCTTGACTACGCTATGGATATAGGCACAATTATTCACAGTGCAACCTTACTCTGGGGTTGTTCACTTATCGTCGTGTCTGGGCGCCTGACCGAGACTGGCCCATGGCCAAACGACGCCTGTTGACGGCCCCGGATAAATAAGCCGAACCATATCGCCATTTGGCTCTCACCCTCGTTGCTTCATCTATTCCATATTGCTCACAGATTGTCGCCACCAAACTCACCTCCACAGCATCAACCACATCACAGCTTCGGGCGTTCCTCGCGTTGTTCTGGGAGCGGGGCCGGTGCGTCGATATCATTGCAGGCTTCTATTAATACTCTCACCGGGGGTTGTGGTGAAGATGGCGACACTGGATATGCCATGGCGAAACGGGTGACGGGCAGGGGACGGGAGAAGGCGAGGATTGTGTATATCAACACATGGGAACCGCCACCTGATCCGGGCTCTTGAGATACACGACGTCAATCGTGAACCCTCAGGAGTCGACAACGATATCTCCCCCTCAAAACCAGCTCCGCCGCCACATCATGGCCGGATCTGTCTTCGCCCTGTCCCTTCTCGGCCTGGGCGCCGTTCAAGCTGCTCCATCGGCCCCGACTGTGGAGACTCGGCAAATCTGGATCGGAGATGGTGGAGGCGTGTTCTGGCCCGGCCCCGATCAACCCATTGCACCCTGTCTCGAGAACGGCTCCGGCGCCCCTCAGGCTCCATGCCTCCTCCCACCTATCCCTGGTGATGTTACCCTTCCACCCGGATTCTACCTCCCTCCCAAGGACAAGAGAGACGCCGAGTCGGTCGATAAACGTCAGATTTGGATTGGCGATGGCGGATCCCAGTTCATCCCAGGACAAGGCCCTCTCAAGCCTTGCTTGGTGACGATCCCCCTCAAAGGTCAGCCGCCGTGCTTGTTGGGACCAATCCTCACCGTGCCCAAGAACAAGAGAGGCGTCGAAGCCCGCCAGACACTCATCATCGGAGGCCCTCCGGGCTCTTTGAACCCTGGCAACCCAGGCCTTCCCGGGGGTGGCATGCCCGTCTGCCTGCCGTCTGTGCCGCTTGACCAGCAGCCTCCATGCATGCTTCCGCCCATCAGCGGCGGCGGTGGCGGGCTCATCCTGCCTCCCAACTGGCCTGCCCCGAGTTTCCCGCCCAAAGAGAAGCGGGAAGCCGAGGCCCCTAAGCCACCCAAGCTTACCCTCCCGCCTGACTATGCGACCAACACCAAGCAGGTGATTGTGCGACTGGAGGCCCGCCTCGTCGCCTTGCAGAATAAAAAGTACAAGACCAAGCAGGACATCGAGTTGATCAAGGATCTCAAGGAGGCTCTGCTCTACTTGGCCGGCATCACCAACATCTCAGCACCCCCTGGAACCGGTACTTCTTTTACCCCAGGAAAGCGCAGCGAGGACGTCTTCCAGCTCCTGCCCCCCGACTACATCACCAACACCAAGAAGGTCATCGAGACGCTGCAGAGGGAGCTGATCGTCCTGCAGAACAAGAGGCGCAAGACCAAGGATGACATCGCCAAAATCCAGGCTATCAAGGATGCGCTTCTCTACCTGGCCGGCATTACTCACATTTCAGCCCCCCCCGGGTCTGGCAGCACCTTCACTCCCGGGAAGCGTGATACCTTCAAGCTCCCCCCTGACGCCACGACCAACCCCAAGAGGGTGATCGAACAGCTGGAGAAGGAGCTGATCGCCTTGCAGAACAAGAGGCACAAGACCAAGGAGGATCTCCAGCTCATCGCTGATTACAAGGCAGCTCTCCTCTATCTGGCCGGCATCACCAATATCTCGGCCCCCCCTGGATCCGGGAGCACCTTCACTCCCGGCAAACGTGATGTCTTCAAGCTTCCCCCCGATGCTACCACCAACCCCAAGCGCGTCATTCAACAGCTTGAGACAGAGTTGATCGCCTTGCAGAACAAGCCGAACAAGACCAAGGCCGACTACGAACTCATCGCCGACTACAAGGCCGCACTTCTTTACTTGGCCGGCATCACCAACATCTCGGCGCCCCCCGGGTCAGGCTCCACTTTTACCCCTGGCAAGCGTGATGCCGTGTTCAAGCTTCCCCCTGATGCTGCCACGAACCCCAAGAAGTTCATTGTGCAGATCGAGAAGGACCTTGTGCTTCTCCAGAACAAGAAGAACAAGTCCAAGGCGGACCTCGAGCTTATTGCTGCCTACAAGGCTGCCCTCCACTACTTGGCCGGGATCACCAACATCTCGGCCCCCCCTGGGACTGGAACGAGCTTCACCCCGGGCAAGCGCGACGTGATCTTCAAGCTCCCGCCTGATGCTGCTACCAACCCCAAGAAGTTCATTGTTCAAATTGAGAAGGACTTGGTGGTCCTGCAGAACAAGAAGAACAAGACCAAGGAGGATTACCAGCTGATTGCTGCTTACAAGGCTGCTCTTAAGCACCTTGCCGGCATCACCAACATTTCCGCGCCGCCTGGGTCAGAGACTTCCTTCACTCCCGGCAAGCGCTCGCCTGTGGTTGATGTCAATGCCGTTGGCGCTTATGAGAAGCTTTGCCCCAACATCAAGGGTGCCCAGGATGCCCTCCAACAGATGCTGCTCAAGGACCAACTCACTGCCGAAGAGATGGTTGTCGTCCGGGCGCTTATCAACTTCCTCAGGGGATGCGGCGTTGAGCCCGGCGAGGGTCCCAGTTATGGCCCTATCTTGACGGTTCCAAAGCGCAACACCCCGGTGCTCTCTGCCGAGTTCGACCTTGCCGGTCTCGAGGAGGCCTACAAGGAGCTTCTCACCACAGCACAGCTCGCTACTGCTGCCGGCCAGCCCTCCTTCGCCAACTGGATCACTCTCTCCACCATTGCTGACATCCTCGAGCTGTATGGCGTGAAGGTCGACCGCTCCCTTCACGTTCTCACCCCTCTGCCGAAGCGCCAAGCCGACAGCATCACCATTGGTGGCCGGACCTGCAAGGTGATTGACATTCTTGGCCTCCGCGCTGCCCTTGCGGCTCTCCAGATTGCCTACGGTGAGGACGTCACCAAGGCTCCCACCACCATCTTCCTCATTCAGCAAGTCATTGTCACCGCGCTTCAACTCTGCGGCCAGTCAGTTCCGGGCTGGACCGTCATCGTCCCTGGCAATCCCGTCCCTGGTGGTCCCATTGTTCCCCAGCCCACTGTCCCCGGCGGACCTTTGGTTCCCGAGCCAAACGTCCCCGGGTCGCCTGTCGTTCCCCAGCCCACAATCCCCGGTGGTCCTTTGGTTCCTGAGCCATACGTCCCCGGCGCGCCCATCGTCCCTCAGCCTACCATTCCGGGTGGTCCACTCAAGCCTTCGGACAAGAGGCAAGCTCCTGGTCTGAGCAACGCGACAGAACTTCTTGCTGCGCTCAACATCCTCGAAAAGGCATACGGCACATACGGCAGCGGGACAATCCCGGTGCCTGTTTGGTTGATCATGGTGAATTTGGTGACGATTCTGCAGACGATTCCGGGAACGGTGGTGCCCGGGTGGCCAGTCTTGGGACAGGGTAGCGTTGTTTTGACTCCGTCTCCTTAGAGTGGTATCGGGGTTGGGAGTGTTATATGATATCCAGAGAAGAAGGCGGCGAGACAAAAAGGGGGCTTGATTCAGCGATGGGTCGGGTTTGCGGGTGGTGCTAAAATCCCCTTTTTGAAGTCTTTTTATTTATTTTCTTTTACTTTGTTCTAGTCAAGCTCGAGGTGTATCCCTATTTTTCCTTGACACACGCGCGTAATCTTTTTCGCGTCTGGTCTTCCCTGTTCTTTTTAGGCTTGATTGACTCCTCTTTTGTCTTTTGACCTGGTCTTTCCAGTCCAGGTACCATCTGTTCGTGACTGTGCTCTCAAGGTGCTGGTTAAGCTTATAGCTTCATACCATTGATACAGGGCTTTGCTTGCCATCGGTGATATGCCTTTTAGATCATGATACATTCCACGTGAACCCCCTGATCTCTTTCGTCTCATCACGCATGGTTTACTTCCATGCCCGGTTCAACAGCGTCAGCATTGGATAGTTACAGTAGCTCGCCCGCCATGAGACAGCACTGATCAAGTGGAAACACATGTCAAATCCTTTCATCTCAACCCTTGTCGCCGTCTTACTTACTCATATGAGAACCTAATCTTCATATTTTCACATAAGAATACCACGATCTCCTGTCGCAACAATAACAACCTCCCAGTAACGACTAGAAACTTCTCTCCGCATTACGCCCATCGCCTCTAAACCTCCTGCCATCAAGCTCCCGGCGTCATTCCCCCCCAATCGCTTGAGATCCTGTAGTGGCAATTTCCTCCGGGGATCCTCTCAACGGCTGGGTCCAAGGCTGACAGGTATATACTTCTGACACGTCCCCTCCCCACAGATGCCGTGGTCTAAGATTCGTCACTCCACGCCGTCAGAATGGGTCGACAGCGTGAAACTCAATACTTCTGTCAAGGGCTCAAGCTACCGAGCGACGAACTCCCACATGACATTACCATCAGACAACCGTGGCTTAAAATGGGTTGAGGGGGAAGATGACTCGTCCGTTTATCGGGATTCCCCGCAGGCCGTTGCTGAATCTATGTTGGTGTGCTTCTACGCGTAGGGATCGTATCGTCTCAGCCACAGAGGACTCGCGAGGACTTCGGATGCAGGCTTTATGCTTCTCACGACTGGGACCTATTCACAATTCTTGACCTACGTTCGACCTACGCTGGACCTACGATGGACCTACGATGGACCTAGCTGGGCCTTGGTGTCTCTTTTTCCAGCGGTCTTTGGACCTATCCTGGACCTTTTTGGACCTAGAATAATCATTTATCGGACCGTTGGGCCTTTCCTGGACCTGTTTTTCCCCCCCCCTTATCCGAGAGCTGTTCAGCCCTCTTGCCACCCCCCCAAGACTAAACCTTCTGGTCTAACTGAAGCCACTCCCCAAGCTCCGGAGAAGCTAGGTCCAACGCGATTGCATATACAAGTCCATGAGGTCCATTAGGTCCCTTTATTTTTTGTTTTGGGGTTCACAAGACAGACAGCTCCCTAGGTCCGCGCCACGTTTCACGCGGACCTAAAACGACTGGACCTAACGGTCAGAAAACTCGGGAGCATCTCCTCGTCGCTTGGTTTACTGAGGCGGACGACCAACTGAAGCCCCTTAGACCCATTGGCACTCGGTTTTGTTCTCCTGTAGGTCCCCACTCGTAGGTCCAAACGGGGGGGGGGGCGTGTGTGTGATGGATGGAGGACGTCTGGTGTTTACTTTGCTTCCATTTCCGGATGCAGCCAGCCCCTTTTACCACTTCCCCCCTTTGACCGAGTCTGAGAGACATGTAGACAACCTTGGAATCATGCAGAGGGGCCGCGCTCTTCTCCCCGGAACCGGCACTAGGTCCGGTAGGTCCCTTTCGCCGTCTCCCTCACGAGCACCTGACCCTCACAGCAACGGTTCGTGTCGCATCCTGGACGGACCTAACTCTCTTGTTCATGGACCTACACCACCAACCCACATCTGATCAGTCAGCAGCATCTTTTCCCTCCCGTGGAAAAGCTGTGCCACATCTGCCTAGGTACGGTAGCCCCTCTCCCTGTCTTCTCAACTCACATGAGCGACCGGCCGCATGCAGCTCCACCGTCTCTACTGCGCAACAAAAGCCTGCCGGGTTTTCCTCAAATTCACAATCATGCATCATGGATGGATGGTGGTGTGGGTTGTAGGCAAGGACCAGACCATAGATCGAAAGCATCTGGACCTTTTCCCATACCACCGTAGTGTAGGTCCAAGGCAGATAGAAGAAAACCACGCCATCAACCGCTTTTTTCAAATCAAGTTTCTTTTCTTTTTTTTTTCTTTTTTTGGGTAAGGGGGGGGGCGGACATATGGGGTGTGTTTGATGAATACCGTCGAGATAGAGGGGTACAAGCCGGGCATGCCGGCAGTGTCTCCTACTGGTTTTTCTAGTAACTGGGCACACATCTCCACAAGCAAGTGGGTTGATATTGCATGCTGCATCATGCTGTGCGGCAACCGATATTTTCTCTCTCTCTCTCTCTCTCTCTCTCTCTCTCTCTGCCTAGAATCTGGAGATAGCCACACAGGCAGACAGACAGCTATGGTGGAGAGATAATAGGGAAAATGCCCGTGATAGCCGGCCACACACACCACCTTTAGTTTGAGGAACCAAACCAAATTTGCTGTTGATGTGGTAGGTAGGTAGTATGCGGAGAAAAAGAGTCAAAAGACAAGAAAACTGAAGAGTTGCACTGCCACACCAAGGCATGGTCTGGTGGGAGAAAGTATGTACGCCAAGGAGGCGAAAAGCAGGAAACGAGATCCATCATGAGCATGTTTGTGGCTTGCCTATTTTACCCCGTGCTCTGCATGTTTTATCGACGGCTATACTCCGGTCGTTGGAGCTGCTGTGCATGAGGTCTGAGAGGCAGCAATCTGCAATCCTCGTAGGTTGGTTGACTCAGGCACCCGCCTACCAGCCAAGAGGGAGGTCGGAGTCGTCCCAACTCTCTTTACCTGAGCGGTGTGATTTAGACTTCCAGAATAAATCTCCATTCCCCTAGCTTTTGCCTAGGCAGTAGTATACTTATGCAAGATTCAACAACCTGGGCTGGAGGTATGCCGGCCGGCTGGTTCATCACATCTTGTCCAGTCCCTCCTTGGTGATCTTGGTCAAGATCTCTGCGGTCATCATTGTTCGGATATTAATTCCGGCAGCACACATGATGATGATGACTGTGTCCGCTCCTACACAGAGTACGGACTGACAAGCTCACACTTGTTGAGACGGACCGGACCGGGCTTACTCTCCGCGCCGCTCACCTTGGTGTTGGTGTCAGCCCCCAGACTCTCTCTCCGCAATATATGTAGGTTCGTACATAGGTCTGTCGGCGGCGTGGAGCTTACCGCAGACAGAACCGAACACGGCATAATATCAATGTGTGCGCTTGTGGCGCTGTTCACACTCAAATGTTTCCAAAAGCTTCGCAAGCTCCATGAAGAACGTCTTGATATCCCCATTCAGGCATGACTTTCACACCTTGGATCGTCAACAGCTGGAAATCAGAATCGGACTGGTGATAGCGCACCAGTAGCGCAGGTAACACCACGTCTTCCGTCTGCACCAGACCTGCAAGCCTGCGCCTTGACGGTTCAGATTTCCCCTTTCTTTGTCTCGTGCAGCATGGGAAGGCGGACTGGACTTTCAAAGACCCAGAGCCATATCACCCAACCCACATGCCATCCCAATATCAGAACAGGATGCATTGCCGACAAGCCGCTGCGTGTCTCTCTCACTGGTCGACTTCCCATCTTCACCGCCATGTTTTCCAAAGCCCAATCGAAAACGGCGGCGCCGGGTGGTTGTGCCTTCATGCATCTGCAATCGTTTGCTGCTTGATGGTTGACAGTCGCTGATTGGTGTCTGGGCCAAGAAAGCCGATGATGCAGCAAGAAAGAGGTGCTGTGTGGCAGCCCAAGCACGCTCCGGCGGGGACGCTAATGCAAGCACTTAAGCACTCGCGTCTTGATCCCCTCTCTGTCTGTCTTGTCTTGTCTTGTCTTGTCTGGCCTGTGGTGGCCCAGCTGGGAGCGGTTGCATTCGGGTCTGTTTCTTGTTCAGGCTTTGGCCCTGTCTTGTTCTGGTCTTGGTTTTCTTTGCTGATAAGCAAAAAAAGAGAAGCAGGAGAAGGCCCGAGGGAAGCTAGTGTCAGAACCCCGCTTGGGTATTGTCAAAGTGTCATGTCAATCGCTTGCTGTCAGTGCTAAGACAGGCTACGCACGGTAGGTCGCCTTTTTTGGCCACCCGTCCATCATCACCTCACCGACACCGAGGCCTTGGGAGAGGCGGCCCGGCGTTTTTGTTTCCTTTGTTTTCCGCCAGACCGGTTCCAAGCGAAGAGCAACACGGGAGAGAGAGAGATAGCGCCATCCACAGAGGCGGGACGGTTGCTAGTGACGAGCAGGAATTTCTCGAATTTCTCAGCAAACAGACAAAGAAATGAGCAGTTATTCAGATTGGGGGAGGGCCGATGACGCGATTTGTTCAAGGGGAAAGTGCCTATCACGTGTGGGCTGCCCCTCCGGTTCTGTCGGTCAAAGATCTGAGTAGGTCGTGTCGTATGCTGTAGACAAGAAGGAAAAAACTCTTCGGGTCACACACTGGCGAAGATCAGGAGAGGGAAATTTGTCGAGGCCAATCTTGGCGCCACTGGGTGTCATTGTGGTGACCAGTGGTGGTTGGAAAAGAGGGAAGCTGGGAAAAGGAGGGGCACGAGAGAGAGAGAGAGAGAGGTTGGGCCGATGGAGGGGTAAGTCGATGAGCAGCTCTGAGTGGCCCATGCTCCACCACACCGCCTGCTTTTCCCCCTTCAGTTATGAGATGAGGTGAAGCGTGAGGCTGCCAGCCATCATACTACAGGTATCATAACAAATAACAACCTGATCGACTTACTGGGTTGCAGCGTAGGCTGTAGCAAATAGCGCGCTTGCCGGAGAAAGCCCACCGCCTTCTCTGACTCTACAATGTTAATTTACAACTGCATCTGGGTCCTGGGAGAGATCACCGTCTGATTGGACCTCAGCACAGCACGCCACGTCGCCCTACATTTCTGGACAGCAGCATATACATCCGTACCATGCGCGCATGCATCATTCATGCATGCATGCAGCCCTAGATTTTTCCCCCTCTTCTCACTTGCCCCGATGTGACTGGTCCTCTACGCCCGATTGTGGTGCTGGTGTGGTTGCGGTGAGGTCCATAGTGGGTGGTATCGCCAATCTCCCTTCCACCACACAGCAAATAGGATGAACGGGTTGGGTGGAAGGCTGGCCGATGCGCGTCACCCAGACTGTTTCCTTCTGTCCCGTGCCTTTGTGACCTCGTCCGACGGGCGTAGATTGACTGAGATATCGGGACACAAGGTGTGTGACAGTGGCAACTGCAACGCGAGGCGACGGCACACTGCAACGGTACGGTACTTGTTTTCGACAGAACCGACCGAAAGAGCGACAGATGCGAGCCGTTTCCTTTGACCAGTCCAGTCATTCTTCATCATCATCCTCATCATCATCAGCATAGAGCACCAGTCACGTGTGGCCACTGCCCCTGAATGACCAGTTGCTGTTTGTTTGTTGTGGTGGTGCTGTTGTGTCCAGAATCACTGGACAGCAAGCCCAAAAAGTAATTGTATTTTCAAAACGTATGTAGTGTTTGCCGCGCGAGAAACAACACCCCACGCCGGCGTGTCTGGGCTCTTGACCCAAAAGCCGTGTCTAGCAATAATTTGTTCCCTCCCCTCGTCGCCATGGTTCCATCTCTGCATGTTAACCCCCCTTTCCACAAGAAACGTAAACGTAACGTAATAGTAATGGCAACCACAGCGAAACAAAAGCGTAAAAACTGGTATCATCATGCCTCGGGCAAGAAACAGAAAAAACCGCATGCCTCTCTCTCTCTCTCTTCCACCCCTTTCTATTGCCGATAAATGATGCTCAAAAAAAAACGTAAACATATTTCCAACGTCGATGTTTGATCCTGACTGCCAACACATGGCAGAGCCAGAGCAAAGAGAAAATTGATCCAAGTGTCCACCGGGGTATTAGATAGAAAAAAAAGACCACGTCAACAAAGCCCTTCCCCCCCTCCCCCCCAAAAAAAAGATCCGCTGCTCCTCCATGTCCTTCTTGGAACACGTGGCAGTGAAAAACTCCAAAAATGTATCCCATTCCCCATCGATCCGAGTGCGCCGATATTGATGCAATCCCTATACGGATAGTTATTCCCCAAAACAAAAAGAAGCAGGAGAAACACCGCCGACCGCTTTCTTTCCCCTATCCCCCAGGGTTTGATGTGAAACCCAACTCCACGCTTTGTATCCAAAAAAGACAAAATACCGTCCCGATCCTGCCCCACTTGTAGAAAATACATTTTGGTTTTGATAGAAAATATAGACATTGAAGAAATTTGGTTCCTTTTTGGTGTTCCGGGTCTGAAGTCGGCTTTGGGCGCTCCTTGCCGTGGCAAGAAGAAAACGAAAAGGCTACCGGGTATATTATATTCGAGAATGAATGAGAGAGACGCAAGAAAAATGAGATAAACGTTGTAGGTGATCAAGCTTTGTGTGCATGATCTTCGCTCGAGGTATCGAGCCGCGAGGGTCAAAAGACGAAAGCGAATAAACAGAGGATCCGAGGCAAGAAAGTCCAATCCTGGCTGAGGGGGGGGGGAGAGTCCAAAGAGTCCGGCTTAGTAGCAACCTTGCATGGCAAACAAGGGAACCTGATGATGGAATGGAACCGGGTGGTGAAGCTGCGGTGGTTGAGCAAACTTCAACATGTCCCAGACATACTGGTGCAACTGTTGGAACTTTGGTGGCGCGCATACCGGCTGGACAGGGACATGCAAGGGCTGCACTGGATGCACTGGATGCATATACTCCTGTTGGGGGTGGTAGGCCACAACTCTGGGTTCCTCTGGTGCCTCGTAGATGGGCGGGGTCTTGGCCTCTGGGATGTCCTCGAACAAGTCGTCTTCGTCCTCCTCGAGGTCTCCGATGCTTGAGCATGACGAGGTGAGTGATCCTTCGTCGGACGAGCATGTCGACTCTCCGTCTGACGAAGCAGGGGAGAGCGGCTCATCGTAGTCGAATTCGTCGTCGTCTTCAATAGCCGATCCATCGGCAACGTAAACGGTGGTGTGCCCCGGCGAGGCCGGCGGCGTCGACAGAACCTGTGCTGTCGGTTGTTCGGTGAACTGGGAGCAGGCGAGTATCCTCGCCCGCAGTTCGGAGAGGGTGATTCTCTGATCCGGGTTCCGGGTAAAAATCCTTCCAAGGATGTCGTTCAACTCGTCCGATACGGGAAGGATAGTCTTGAGAAAATCCTGGCTTCTCGCGTAGGCACGGTAAGTAGAGTCTTCATGGGATGCTTGCTTCCACGGGTTGCGCCCGCAGGTGAGGTTCACCAGGACGACGCCAAGGCTCCAGACGTCATTGGGGGCACAATAATAAAAAGGTCTCCTTGACGAATGGTCCAGGCATTCTGGAAGGGAAGGAAAAGAGAAGCGTTAGTGGGTGCCCAGGGCGAATTGACAGGAAGCTTAGAGGGGTGACACCTACCTGGTGACATGTAAAAGGTTGAGCCGCAGCCGTAATCATCGGACCGCTCCGAGGCAATGGCCAGGCCAAAATCTGCCAGCTTGACAGTCTCTCCTTGGTCAGATACCAGAATGTTTTCCGGCTTCAGGTCCCGGTGGTAAATCCCCAGGTTGTGGCAGTGCTCCACGGCGTCCAGGATCTGGAGGAAAACCCTCTTGGCCAGTTCATCCTTACCAACATAGCGGCCGCACTCGGTGATGTTGTAAAACAGGTCACCTTCGGGGCAGTACTCGAGGATAACGTAGGTGCAGTCAGGAAAGTCGATGATCTTGAGCATGGACACTACGTTGGGATGGGCTGAGGCGGTGTAGTGAAGCTTGATCTCCCTGGTCTGAAAGGCGACTTGACGACGATCCAGCGGGGTCCCGTCGGCATTGAACTTGCTAAGGCACTTGACGGCATAACGAACATTGGTGTGGATGTCGACAGCAGAGTAGACGACGCCATACGCGCCGGTTCCCGCGATGCCCGTCAGCTGGAGCGAGGGCGTGATGAACTTTCCTAACCTCTCCTCGGGGGCAACGGGCACATATCGCGGTTGCTGGTGGTGGGCGGCATGATACTGGTTTGGAATGGCACACCTCTGACCGAATGCTGGTGATGCTGGCGGAGTGGGATATCCGAACATTGGAACATGCTGCATGATCTGGGGAAGTGAGGTGACTGGGTTGGTTTGCGTTGTGAGTGGGCCTTTGCTTTGGGCAATCCGGCCTTCCAGGTGTTAAGAGAGTGCGGAAAGGAAACAAGTGTAGAAATATGTAGTCAAGAGAAGAAACAAGCTATTCCCCGAAAAAAAGCCTCGGCTTAGGGATGGGTTGTGTCCTCAAGAGCAGAAGATTTAAAATAAGGGCTTCCTTTGTTCTCCCACGGGCTGACCTCGGTGACTCTCCTCGGGTGAGCAGGCGCAGGTCTGGTGGCCGCGTCCGGGCTGGGCTGGTAACAAAGGTGCAGGCAGGTCAAACTTGAACCGAGTGAACGAGTCAAGCCGTCGTGATTAAAGGTGTGTAAGGTCGGCAGAAAGGTGAAGAAAAAGGAGGAGTCGGAGCAGCAGTGGTCGGCAAAGGGGTGGAAGAAGGGGAGTTCGTCGAGATTAAAGAGTGTCGAGAAGGGCGGTGGAAGAGGGGGAGTGAAGCATCGGTGATGCGGGCTGGATGGAATGTCGATGATATTTGTCGATACAGATAGCAGTGACTGGCTCGCCCGCTGGTCTCTGCCGCCCCGTTCTCCGTCAAAGGCCGGTACCAGTTGTGCCCCCCTGCTTCCCTGCCCCCTTCCTCCTTCTGCTTCCTGGTCCCTTGCCCTTGGCCATCTCTTTGAATTGCGTGGTTTCGCCGTCGTGATCCCGCGGCTTGATTGGCGGGCGAAGCCCATGTCAGACTGGGCCCGGTGGACCAAGAATTTTCTCTGATTGACCAGACATGGGTGGCCCCCGGTACGTATCTTGTGTGAGTGTGGCCCCTTCGATGCCCTGGATGGGCACAGGCCAGCACATCCTGTCTTCAGACCCATGGCACAATGCGCCAACCTATTCTTAATCTTGGGTGCGCGGCGCTAGTGGTGTGTGGGTGCTGGTAGTGCTGGTGCGTGCTCGGCGTGCTAGTGGTGGCCAAGATGGAGGGGCCTAATCCTCAAGAGGCTTTGCCGCTAATGCACAGCGAGAGTGATTTGTGACGACGAGCCATTACGAGGACAAGGGCTGGGCTGACACACACAACACACGCCCACTCCACGTCGCCCGCTGTCCACTCAGACGATGTGTGTGTCACTCACGCCCCTCGAGAAGCGAGAGGAAGGTGTGTCTTGGCTTGGGAATGGGGTGTGGTTCCATGGTCTGTCTGTTTCTCTCTGTCGGACACTCATCACTGGGCGACAGCGGCTGGGGGAAGGCAAAAAATGCCATCTGCCGCCGGTCTGTCGCTCACCCTGGGCAGTCTTTTCTCAGGAAATGATGACGGAGAATTCGATAGGCAAGCCGACTAATTGTGGCTCAGACGCTCTCAGACTGGGGCCGGCAATCTATCGAATCGAGCGAAATCCCTAGCTTCTGGGGAAGACGGCAACCGTCGAGAAGTTTGTGCTTTGCACGTGGTGACTGTTTGCGCGAAAAGTCAGCAGCTCACCAAACCAAGGGTCTCCCTTCCTGTGGCTCATCAGTTGTCGATGTGTCTCTCTTAAACTGAGCAACCGGGTCCGGTCGAGCCGCACCGCCCCTCAGTGCTCCGTAGTGCGGTTTGTCACAATCGTCAGTTGATGATGATGATGCCTTCCGTGAATGTTCCAGCGGACTTGGAGGGCTAGCAAAGCCGAGAGTGGCCCCTGCGCCTCTGATCAGAGTGGGAAGGGATTCACCAGACCTGCAGAGTGATATCCTCTTGCCGTATATTTGATGCGAGATAGGTAAGTAGCACGCCCGTAATATGGATAAACACCCCAAACACCCAGTCTGGCATCGGTGTGGTGTGCGGTATCACCTTGTCAGCGCTCAATGGATGTGAATGGGCGCACCTTGGCAGGGCGCCCGACGGTGGGTCGGCTCATCAGCTTAGCGATGAGCTCACACCAGAAGGCGGCCAAAGCCACCGATGTCTCGACGCCGTCGTGCCCAGCGGGACGATCACGCTCCACCAAATGGCCCCAAATGCCGTTGGATGATGGGGTCATTGAAATTCATCGTCATAAGCTATGTGTCTACCATTATATCCGAAAGGATCTGAAGGATGGGTCCCAAGGAAGGAAAAAGGCATCAGCACCAGCATCATCCAATCCGTCCGACGGCGCCTCGTCTGACCCAGAGGCACACCACTTTGCTGCTCTGGGACAAGTGAGGCTGTCAACCCCGGTCTGCTGCCCCAGAACTTCAAAATGGCCTGTGCAGGAAAACAGAACATCCCGTCATCGGTGGCTTTCCCAAACATCAACAATTCAAGCAGAGGCACGTGAATCGCGGGTGATATTTCTCGACGAAACATGACCAGTGTGCGAGGGTGTTTCATCGCGCCGAGGTACATTTCCTGTCTGGTAATCTTCGTAGGTGGTAGGCACGTCCAATATTGTATGTATCAATATCAATATGGTTGTAGATCTGTGGCACAGGCATCTGGAGAAAGCCGTCAGCTGGCAGCGTGTTGTGCCGTTGGTTGGCTTTTGACAAGAAGAACAGGCGCCCAGGCCGCAGGTGGCCGCTTCAACAAGAACGTCATATTTTCTCCCCCAACAATTCGTGTGCAAACCGCGGGCCGTTTGGACAGACCACCGTCGCAGGCGCCATCTCAAAAGCTGCCAAAAGGCCAACCCCGGTGGATCGGGGAGAGGGTCTTGACATCGGGTCACTGCATCATCCATCAAGCGGCTCGACGGTTTTAGTAGCAAGAGCAAGAGGAAGAGAGAAGAATATTGGTCAGGTTCGAAACTCACCGCCGTCTACACCCGCGAACCCTCATCGGACCAGTCAGAGTCTCTGCCTGGGCTCGGCTGAGATTGCTGGGTAGCACGATGGCAACCTTTCGTGCGCGGGAATCAGGTCCTGGACCATGGGACGCTTCGAGAAACCCTTCTGACAGACCAGTGGTCCAGTATTGCCTGCGCGTCACTGAACGGCCGGTGAAAAGCAACATCATCCACTTCATCCACATCATTGGCTGCGCCCGCAGAAACATCCGCAGCGCCACCAATCCGCAGGCGGTTGCAGAGGTCGCCCGTTGTTATTATGGCCTCGGCCCTCGAACGATCCGTGACGACTGCATCAAATGCCGATACTCACTCTAGAATTTCGGTAGACGAACCACAGCACCCGGATTTACCACACCATTTCCATCCTCGGAATCCAGGGAGGAAGCCATACAGTCAGAGTCTCTGGTCGTCTGATATTGTGCATGCCTTGGGACAGGCCGCAGACGCTTCTCAAACGCTGCGAAGGAGGTTAGTGGCGATCATGATTCACAGCAACACAGCATCATGCACTATCTGCCGGACCTCGCCCGTAGCCAGTCACACACGATCAGACATGGTCCAAGTCGCGAAGCAGGAAAGACAACAGCGTCGATCTTTGTTGAGGAGGGGTTCACAGGGTCTTTTCTCCATCATGCCATATCAACGGCCGTTTTGACGCTTGGCGGCACCGGCGGGGTCTCAGGTAGCATAAGAAAAGAAGAAAAGAAATGCCCTTCGAGAAACTCAGTCGAAACAACACCCCGCCAAGCGAAGGGGAAAACGGCACATCCCGAAACTGATGGTGGAATGTTGTGCTAACGCTTCGTCGTAAGCGAGCATTGCGAGTCTGGGGGGTATCTCGACCGATAAAAGCCCCTCGACTGTGTAGTCGATGCTACCATGTACGAAATAGGGGCTTGTTTCTGGTTAGTGCTAGTTGCATATCACCACCCTTCCACCAACCAGCCTCCCCTCGGTCGAGAATATTGACCCGTGGCCCAAGGCAAACATGGAGCATCGCGAGAGAATCTCGATGGCAGGAGGGGCTACAGGATTAACAAACAGTCACGATATCAGACTTTTGCATCATTCTGAAGGGATTCAAACCCGTGTAATCGGTTTCATTCGGCTCACCTCACCATCCGCAGGCGTCATGATGAACCGACGATCCTCTTTTTGGTGATCAGCGAGAAGGCCAGATCAAAGCTCGAGCGTCATAGCTGCGATACCAATAAGCATCTCACAGCGATGCTTATTCCATCACACCTATCGGAGGATGAGATCGACGCTGCGCCGCCTGCTCGTCGGGACTACTATCACACAACTCCCAAGGCCTTCCCGTGGGTGCGTGAACTCCATGTTTCCTCACCACCGGGTTGTTGTGGATTCTCGCACGGACAGCATCTCCGTGTTGAACCACCGGAGCAGGACCTCGCTCCGAAGACCCGACCCAGCCGATCGGTGGTGGGGGTCTGAGCTGCTTTTTGAACGACGTCTGGAACTCCAACCAAGTAGTAATAAATTGCTCTTCATATATTTCATCGTCATTTTGGATACACCACCAGAGGCACGGGCGGTACAGTTTGCTGATCGTGATGACAGTTACATACACCTCTTATCAAATCAAGTAGATCGTCACGCTCTTTGGTCCTCACATATTGCGAGGGAATCAACAACACCGAAGCCTGCTGCTTCTCTCCCCTTTGTGGATGAGAGGGTGATTTTTGCTTGCAGATTCTTTGTCAAGATGACGAGGATGGGCATGCCTGTTACGACAGGCAAGCTGTTTTGCACGAGACATCATACAGTGACGGCATCGTATGGGTATCGAATGCCCCGGAGTATAGTGTTCTTTGGCACTGTTTTCGGCTAACCCAACGATGACCTGTCCCATCACGTTATACTGGCTTCTCCGAGACCTAGCACAATGTCTATGGCATGTCTGAAAATCGGTGCGAGTCTTCCAGTCACGCCTTGGTCAGCATTCTAGGATGGACAGACAACCCTATCCTTTCTCTCAACCTTCGAGAAACTAGTTGTAGGATCTCCTCAAGCCTCTTCCCTGTTCCTTCTTCCCAGCCTAATTCTCAGGCCGTTCATCAGGTCCACATGGGACGTGCCAACACGGTCAATATGATCAAGCCCCATCCAACCAGCTCTCTAAGGTTTGCATCTTTTGACATCAAGTGATGTGTCGCTACAAATCTTCCCCGAGAAGTGCAAAGATCGGAGTTTGGCTGTTTGATGACCGAACCGGGCTGAAGTGGGCTTTTTTTGAGTTGGCTGGTGGCCGCCTCGCACCACAGAAAACACAGGAAAAGCTCAACAGTTAGACTCCTCTCCGAGCGGCTCGCAAAGTACACAATGGGCAGAATTACCACCTTTGGCATCTTCTGTACCTAGGCACTCAAACATCATCAAGGGAGGGCAACCTGCTCTTTGCCCCCTCTCCACTGCCGCATCATCCCAAGGCTCGGGGCCTGCCAACCAGCGGCACATTCAGAGTTGTCTGCGGCACGACGCTGAGAAAGGTCTCAAGAAGCATGAGGGGAAGAGTCGGCGGGTGTTGTGGAACCGGTCGCGAGATCTGGCCTGAGTCAGTCCGCCAGTTCTGACTGACTGTTGACTGCCGCCGCTACGGACGGTTATATGCTGTGTAATATGTGGGTGACGGCTGCACGACAACAGAAACAGCGACGACACCCCCCCCCCCAAAGATTTAAGTGAAGAGGGTTCAAGGACAT
>NW_001914832.1:548509-598637 GCF_000226545.1 Podospora anserina S mat+
CGTGCGTTTTTAAGGGGGGGGGGAGGGAGGGGTAAAAGGTGTGTAAAATGTGGGGGAGGGGGGGACGAAAAAAAAAAAAGGGAAGAAACCCCCCCCCCCCCGCGCCCCCCCAGTGAACACGGTTCAAGGACATGATCGCGGACCTTTGCCGCCCACCGTCACATGAAAAGCTGAGAAACAAGACCTCGCACCGCAAAGTGGCTTCGGTGTCTACGTTTGAGACTCAGCAGAACAAGTCCCGAAAGCCTTGGGGGTCAAGAAGCACGGTGAAACGGGAGGCAGGGTAACAGCGAGGGTGTTAAAGTCAGGCATATGAAGCGTGCAACGGCGGGCGGAACACTCTTCGGCAGCCTACATCTTGCTTCCTGCCCGGAGCCGATGGTTTGGTGTTGCCGTCCTGTCCTACCGGTCACGGTATTCGTTCTGTACAAGGCCATCAGCCAGCCGGGGGGTGGGCGCTCACCCAGCCTCAACCAGCACCAGCCTTGCCATTCAATGTCTGTCCACATATTGCACCCGCCGCCCGTTGTCCCCCCGTGGAAGTGTCTCTGTTTCTCTCGGTCTAGGCGCCACAAGTCTGCTGCCCATCGCCCGACCGACAGTCGCCCAGACCACCGGAGCGCCCAGTGCCCAATGCCGTGCTACCTTCGGCGTCGGTGGTCACCCAGTCAAGTCATCTACTCAAGACGAGACAAGACGAGGCGAGGCGACACGGCCGTGTGTTGAAGTTCGTGGTGCCGGTAGCTAGCATGTCAAGCAGTTCCGGGCTGAGAATGAAAAGAGCAGAGACCGCACAAGGCGAGGTAAGCTACTGCCGCCTGCAAGAGCACCGTGGTAAAGTGGTGGGTGGTCAGTTGCACGACCGACCAACCGTTTCCCGTTCGTTTCTGCTTTCATACATATGTGCTGTTCCACGGTTTTGTGCCACAAGCCGAAGGGGTCCTTGTTTTCATTTTTCTTGCACACACCCCTTTCTCAAACTCTGTTACTGTGCCTACCCCGGACCATCAACCATATGGTGAAAGGGTTCGCCAAAGTCCGAAGTCATCGGTGGGTAAGGTCTCGAGCCCCCAGCTCCTTGCCGCCAACAAGCATTCCCTCGGTCGAGTCAAAAGGTTGGGAAGGAATCCATCGGAAGGTGGAGGCGGCGCAAGGGTAGGAAGGCAAGGCAAAAAAGGGGCACAGCACCTTTCAAAGTCCCTGTGTGCATATCGCTCCTCTAGCAATGCTTGGACATCCGGGACCTAAGGCTCCTCGGGGAATGGTCAAGTCATTAAGACTATTTACACTACAACATGCCTCGCGGCGTGATACTGCCCACCCGGTAGTTTAGCCACCTATGTGCATACCATACGGACCTAGTCACTGCAAAAGTGCTCTCTCTCCTCCCCAATTCGCTCATGACTGGTGATGATGATGACAAGGCGTGTGTAAAATTCCCACCCCTAACAAGTAGCCTCCCAAACACAGTCAGCACCACATGTCCATCTCCATCTTCCAGCAACTGCAACCCAGCATAAGCATCGCAACCCTTTCCACACCACAGTTAACCTCCACGGCATTTCCCGCTCCTCATCCTGCACAGCTTCTCCTGTTGACACCCCCCTTTTCGGATCCATCACCCCCAACCCAAACCACCCATCAGAACCAAGGAAAGCAACTACCTACAGTGGCTAACCGACATCAAACTCCCCGAAGTCCCAGAACTTCAACTGCAACAGCAGACGTCGGTCTCGGTCTCGGCTGTGGTGCTCTTAAAAGACAACGCACTCACTAAACCACGAGACACAAGCTCACGGAGGTAGTACTAAAACATTCAACACTCCCTGCTTTGATTCTGATGAATGCCCAAAGACAAACCCGGCGAGAAAGATGCTCACCCAAACCGAGACAAAACACTCAGAAAAGAGACCACCACTTTCAGATCCTGGCATGATCGTAAGCTTCTGCTGCACAGCCTGAAACCTACAGACCCACCCGCATATGCATCCAATTTATTACACAGAGCGGCAGTCCTACCCAACCGTACCAGTCATGAAGTGACATGAGCCTGTGAGCCTGTGGGCCTGCGATAGTTCTTGGTTTTGCATTTCTTGTTTCTCTCGAGTTCCAACGCGGCTGCATGGAATGCATTTTATACAAGCAGAACCGGAACCATTATCCAGGAAAAGATTCCCTTCCAAGAAAACAAGAGAATGTGTAAAGAAAACAAGAGAATGCGTAAAACAAACAGTAAAATCACCAGGTTTACTTCTAATCTAATCCTTGTGCCTATGCATATGTCCCTTTGGCAGTGTCATGTCGGGTTGTGCCATGTTTATACCACCCTCATGCTAGAAAAACAACATCAACTCCGGTCCAGTTCCGGTCCCCTTGATTACCCAGCGAGTCCAGTTGACCCCATGGAGAAACGAGTCTTCAGGGTGTCCAAGATACAACCCTGTTTGCAGACGATATCGAAACAAAAGCCCCCCCTTCCGTAAACAAGCCAGCCATCCGGCCCATATCTAAACCTAGCCATCCAGCCATCGCCGCAAAACGACATATGCAAGAGGTGGGGAAGCGCCTCCTCTCACCGGGGCAGCATGTAAACATGCCTCTTCTCAATGGCCGGACCTAGTAGAGGGCCCGCTCTATCGGGCGGCGGTGGATGGGTGCGTCTTCTGAGGAAAAAAGGGGTGGCGTAACGCCTCTGCAGGCGTGAGCCGTTTGTCGGGATTCAGCGTCAGGCAACGCTCAAGCAGGTCAATGAAATGGTTCAAATCCCTGGTCTCCGAGTCGTTCATACCGCTCGAAGCCGCGAGGAGGCGGGTACGCAAATCCCGGGTTGGCTTAACGACGGGCAAGGTCTTCACTGTGGTCTACAAGGTAGGTCAGTAAGGACTGTCAACTCTCTCTTTGGATGGGCGAGTGCAACGCAGGAAAAAGGCTGACGACGTTCAACGAGGGCTGAAAGAAACATTTCCCCAGCCTTGGCACAGGCATGACGGGCAAAAGAGGGGGGCGTCGTCGGGCAAAGATGGTCATCACAAGCGACGATTGGGACCGAGGCGTTCGCACTTGACGGGTGTCTGCCGCGTATCTGGGGCACGCTTCTGCACATCGGAATATTGGGATGGCCTGGCTCGAGGCCAAGCTCATACTCCCCGACCTCAGCAGCAGGGGTTATGGCCCGTTAGTGGCCACGAATTAACAGACCACGGGCACAGCACCCGCCTGACCCGTTTGGCTGGCCCCAAAAAAAGAAGCGGAATCCAAATAGAACGGGCGTCTGGTGTATCAAAGGAGTGTATGTGTGTATGTGCTGTGGGAAGTGGAGGATGGAAAGGGATCGCGCATTAAACCATGCAGCAAAACAAAAAAAAGCAGGACTCACCTTTCCAAGAATTTTGTCCCGTTCCACGCTGATGAAGTTGCCGAGCTCGTCAAAGTGTATGCTCGACAGTTGGCCGCGTCGGTACATCTTGGCACTGAGCTTTCCGCGGATCTCCATGATGTTTTTGAGCATCTGGTTGTTGCTATCGCCAGTAAAGAGAATCTTGCCGGTATACAACTCGTAGAGGGTGCATCCAATCGACCACATATCCACGGCATAGTCGTAAGGCATGCCCAGGATGATTTCAGGGGCACGATAGAATCTGCTGACCAAGTACGGTGTAATCTCTGTCGACGCCGTTGCCGCGTCAGAACGATCGATGGCTGTTCCCAAATCGCAAATCTTGAGCACATTCCGCGCCTCGTTGACCTGCAAACAGAGTCAGCATATGAGTCCAGTTCCTTAGCCTGTCACGTCTTCGTCTTACCAGAATATTGTCAGGCTTCAAATCAGCATGGATGATGCTGCACTTGCGCATATGTCCAAGGGCAATGAAGATTTGGGAGGCATATATCCGAGTCGCATTCAAATTGATGCCCACATTGTTGCCAAACTTCTTCAAAACTTCGCGCAGGTTCATGCTCAAATTCTCAAACGCCATACACAAGTGGCCCTTGTACTCGAATGATCTTTCAAACCGAACCAGATGCTTTTTGTTGTCCGGGTCGGCCGCGTTGAGCTTCTGAAGAATGGCAATCTCTGTAAAACCGCCTTTCCGCAGCGCATCATTGTTCCGCATGATCTTGATTGCAACCACTTGCTTGTTGGTGACATCAACAGCACGTGCTACCCCTGAAAACATGCCACGGCCGAGGGTAGTGAGAACCTGATAGCGACCATCGAGGAGCTCACCAGGCCGAATCTTGTAGTAGCCGTCCTTGTCGTCCCCCTCGATATTTTTGCCGCCTGCGCCATGCTGAGGTCTACTATCGTCAGCTGCCGCAGCCTTCGGGTGCGCTGGAGCTACGAATTTCTGCTCGTCGAAGTCATCCGCAAACATGTCGAAGTCATCGTCGTCTTCGTCTGCTTTCTTGGTGCCATTCTCTTGCTCCCCCGAAGCGGAAACCGTGGCAGCCTCCGGCTGAGAGGGGTCTCGCAGCTCACCATGTAACCCTACGTTGCCATGTCGCTGCTCATCCCGTTTCTCGTCTTCCTGCATGTCCACGGTCGGGTCATAATCTGCAGCTGAAGGGCCATCCTCGTCATGAGACTTGGCTCGAATGTGAGCATTAATGAGAGCTTGATCATCAGCAAAATTGAGGGCCGTTGCAGACATGTCCTCTGGGGCTTTACCAGGGGACAGAGCTGGTGATGAGATGCCGTCTATAAAATGTTAGTGGTGTTGAAGTTGAAGGTGGAGAAGAAAGTTTGAGCACTTACTAGAGTTGGGAGTAGCTGCGTCCACTTTCAGGAGACCAGGGGTGCTCTGGCGAGTGGATGCTGGACTGGACACGTTCTTTTCGCCAGCCTGCAATGATTGAATAGTGGGGGTTGAAGCTCCAATACCTCTCTTGTAGGCAGCTTCTCTGAGGCGGCGACGACGTTCGATTTCGGCCTTCTCCCTAGCTTCCTCGTCCATGACAGCATCCGGGTCCCAGTCCATGTCAGGTTCGGCAGCCTGAGCAGACTCTTGAGTGGGAGTACTAGCACATAGAGGATTAGGACATTGCCGCTGAATTCAGGGTCATAAGAAAGCTTACCCGTTCTGTGAGATGGCAAGCTCATTGATACCGCGTTCAACCGTTGCACCTTGGTCAATTTTAGCATGGTTTTTGGAAACACCCGAAGCTTCCACAGAGCTGGCCTTCTTGGAGAGGGAGCCGTTCTGCGACTGTCTATCGACATGGGCACTATACTTGTGTTCGTCTGCCGCATGACGGTCCGAGCCATATCGGCCCCTGTCTCGCCTTCCCCGATCACGGCGATCTCTGGGAGAGCGACTGTGGTTTCTAGGCCGCTTGTCTGGATAGTCATCATGACCGCGGTCCCTGCCATAACCTCGGTCAGAGCCACGGTTGCGGTCACTGCCACCGCGATAGTCTCGATGTCCAGAGTGAGTCGGGCGTTCGTCGTACAGCAATTCGGATCCGCGAGAGGGAGGGCGATCTAAGTCACGGCCATGGCGACGGTCATCTCGGTAGTTGTCCTCATAGCGTACGCGGAACTGGCGTGGTTCCCGTCTATCGCGAGTATGGCGGTCGTCCCGATCATCGCTGGGTCTTTTCCAGCCCCGAGGAGAGTGGCTACGTTGAGCTGCTGTATCATACTCGGGCTCGCGGGACGCTTGTCTTCCTTGATGATGTCTGCCTCTTCGGTCAACATCAATGTTTCGTTCAGCGCGAGGCAGGGAAGTTGCCTCTACAATTTCCCCTTCATCCGAACTGGGAACTGGAGATGCCATTGTACCGACCGCCTTGCTCTGAGTCTTACTGTCTGCCCTGTTTTCCACCAAGACCTTTTTTTCCAGCGCAGCTGGCAACCAATCTGCGCTCTGCTGTGGAGGAGGAGCAAACAAGTGTCAGCCGTGAACTGTCAACGCAATAAACCAAATGTGGAGGGCTGAAGCCGACCAGTCAAGTGTTTCCAACCTCTCAAGCCTTGTGGGTGATGGTGCTGTGGATTCAGGGGATATGAGTGATATGATGCAATAAGACAAGATGATCTGATATCTGCCCTGCGAACTTGGTGTGCTGATGATGATGCTGACCTGACTCGAGTGGAGAAAGGCGAGAGATGAAGTCGCTGCCCACTTGAAAGTCCCCAGGTGCGACGCGGGCGCGCATGCCACGGCATTGGGCCTTAGACTGGGGCATCCGTGCGTCAAAAAGGTGCTAAAACGAATATGCCGGTGTTCTACCGGTTGACCGCCCGGTGATTGTGGACCTCCTATTGTGACTTGATCTCCACTACCAGCGTTCTCAACCGCGGGGCAAATCATCCTAACAAAGTTCACCAGGCTCCTGATTTCTTTGCGCCAGTTCACCAGCATCAACCACACCAACATCTTTTACACTTCTACACAAACAAAAGTCATCATGGGCGGACAAGGCAGAGAAGGCAAGTGTCGCTGTGTTATCATCCCCCTCCAAAGACCTCACTAACCTCTGCGCGCTTACACAGGTGGCAAGGCCAAGCCCCTCAAGGTCAGTCTCTTTCTCGATCGATAGTGCACCGAAAACCAAAGCGCCGACTAGATAATACGCAATGAGCCAAGGACTGACGGACAACGACAGGCCCCCAAGAAGCAAAACAAGGAGCTCGATGATGAGGACAAGGCTTTCCTTGAGAAGCAGCGTGCTGGTACGATACCCCCAATGCAATATGCGCTCCCGCGCAGAGAATGGACAGCAACTAACATGATTGGGCCAACTGCAGCTGAGAAGGCCAAGAAGGAGATGGCCGCCAAGGCTGGCGGTAAGGGACCACTGGTGAGTCGTCCTGTCATCAGCCATCAGGGGAGTCAGATCAGGCCTAACCTTTCTTTGTGTTGTGTAGAACACCGGTGCCCAGGGTATCAAGAAGTCTGGAAAGAAGTAAACGGTGTACCCTCTGTGGGGCTTCGTTGGGAATGGACACTATTAGGGCGTTTTGGGGGTTGTGGGTTGCGGGATTGTTATCAGGTTAAGGGCTCAGCTCGGCAGGTAGCAAAGGTGCTCGGTGATGGCTTTGTGGCGCAATAGAGATTCAGTCAAGTGCTGACTGCTTGCTGCTTGGTATGCATGGCATCTTTCCTGTCTTCGCTAGTGCGCTGTCGGAGATGTCTCTGACCCAAAACTGCCGCTGAACCTCATGAGGTTGGCATGGAGTTGTAACAGCAATATGTTTTAACGTTCCTGTACGCGACATGTACACGAGAGATCACCCCATCCAGAATGATATCTACAGCGAGATCTTTGCTCCGTAAATACTTCACCAAAGTATATACATGATGGGGGATGGGTAACGTACCCGAGCCCCACACCCAAAAGGAATTACATGAAATTATACATGCACCTCGGAACCCTCTCTCTATCCTCTTTTTCTAGAACCTGCGCCTAGTCTTCTTGTGTCCCCATTGAAATTCGTAGCGTGACGTGATGTGAACGTGATTTGGCGTGCTAGAAGCCAAACAGTCCACACAGACTTAACCTTGAAACAAGGTGATTACAGCAAATCTATTCAGAAAAACAACGCCCAAAGACCATGCTTATCTACCCAAATGCAATGATTGTTGTGCTTAATCACCACCCAACCACGGTTTGCTTCTATTCATCATCACTTATCCAAGGAGATTAGCCCCTATAGGTGTTGCCACCATTGCCGCCGCCCGGAGGGCCTGGTGTTCCTCTCCGCGGCCCTCTAAAGTAGTCATATTGTGTCGGGTCTTGACTTGTCGCTGGCTGGCCAAATTCTTGATCGCTCTGCGGAAGGCCGCCATAGCGGGGCCCCCCACCAAAGATGCCAGGCGGAATGGTAGGAACACCAGGTCTGTAAGTCCCAACGTCACCATCATAGCTCCCGTCTCCCGGGCCACCAGCAGCCGGTGTGGTGGGATAACTCGATACCGGCATCAGCGCGGCTCCCTGCACCAGGTTGGCACCACTATCATTGCCAAGGCTGTATAAAGGACTCCTGCTGCGACTGGGCACCTCATGTGCGCCCAGTATGGGGGGTGAGTAGACGGATGGGCCCGCGTAGCCACTGGATGATGGCCCAGCCCCAGGGTCGTTGTACGGTGACAACAGCCTGCGATTGGCGCCGAAGCCCATTCCTCCACTCGGCGTTCCGGGTCGGGAGTCTGGCCCGCTCATCATGGTGCCCGGCGTGCCCGGCCGATGGATGTCTGATCCAAAGAGCTCGCCTGCACCATGGTCTTCTGCGAATTCGTCGCGGTTCTTGTAAAATTCAAAGTCAAGACGTGATTCGGGTACCACTTCGAAACCAGGCATGCTCGGCGACGCCTTGCCAGCCTTGCCGGACATCATGGAATCCATAACGTACGTGTCGCTGTAGCCGCTGACAGATACCGAATCTCCCAGGCCACCCGCTTCCCTACCGTCGCTCAGCCGCCCTTGATAGATGCTCGCAAGAACATTCTGTGCCTTTGCGTGAACCATGGGTGTGATGAGGGGCTTGTAGAGAGCCGGATGGCCAAAACGAGCCGCAAGACGATCGTTCCGCATACTTTGCTCCTTGACATTCAGCCCTTCTTCAGTCCGTCCTTGCTTGGTAAATCTCGTCGCATAAAAGTGGATCTTATCATCGTAGACGCGGCTGCAGACTATCTTGAAAACGATCAACAAGATGGGCAGCGGTGCCAGAGCATATACTTGGGTCCGATCGACTTGGATGCCACGGACCCAAACGACCAAGAAGGTGACCAGGTTGGCAAGAAAGGTCCCGAACAGGAAACGGTTGAACAGCACGCGCCAGAACATGCCTCCGCTTTCCGTCTTCGTAACGAAAATGTAGAGCAACAAGTACTTCTTGAAAGCCACATCGATACAGAAGAACAGTGCTGCCGCAGGGAGGACAAGAGGCTGAATGGGGGCATAGCAGAGGGCGACGGTGGCGTAGAAAAGGAAGTAGTTGTAGTAGCTGGCGTAATCAAAGGGCGGTGGTGCTGTGAGCTCGATCAGTTCCCGAGGCGTTGGGTTAGAGAACTTTCGCACAACGAAGCTGTAGAAGAGAGTCCACAGTTGCGCAAGATCAATCGCCGCACCGAGCTGTCTCTGCAGGAGCCATGAGACCCAGAAAGGAGACACTTTGATGAGTGAGAGGAACAGGAGAAATCCGAAATCGGCTTCGTAGATGGCCTTCCAAGCATCCTGACCGTTGTTGGTCCTCTGAACAACCGTAGCAGTAAATCCCCAGATGGCACTGAAAACGGAGAAGATGAAGAGGTTGTTGAAAGTGAAGAAGGCGTACAGTTTCGCGACGACATGGCGCTCTCTTCCCGTTTTAGTCTTATCGCCTGCTCTGATGGACATGCGGCGGAAAGCAATCGGAAGTAGCAGGTAAACAAGTGACATGATTGCCGGAGATGCGATACCCTGAACAATGGACCAGAATTGGGGGCTGCTGGCCAGTTCGTCCCGGAACTCTTTCCATACCAAGCCCAAGTTACTCAGATTGACCAGGAAGACGGCGATGAAAGCATTGGGAACAATCCACAGAATAGTGAGAACCGCCATCCAGAAATTGTTCCACAGGCGCCTCCTACGGCGAGCTGATGGACTCAGTGGCATGTTCTCCCAGATGATGTCGTTTGGCCGAGGAGCCAGCTTGATGATCGCACCTTGAGGCTTCTTCTTCCGACACAGGTAGGCGATGGAGTGTGTCTCGGAGATATCTGAGTATGACGCAAAACCATACGGCATGGTCACTCTCTTATCCACCCTTTGCCGAACATCTTTGATCTCGAGCTCCAGCAGCTTGATGCGCTCGGTAAGATAGTCAATGGCGTCGACTTTGTGGCCCTTGGGATAGCTTGCGTATGAGTGGTCCTTCTTGGAAGGTCGACAGAGAGGTCTTGCTGGTGGCAGGTTTTTGGGGTCCTTCAGATAGACTGCCAGGACCTTTTCGAGCTTCCTGACTGTCTTGCCATGCGACTCAATGAGACTTGGGAGAATCCTGACATCACGAGCGATGGCAGTTCTTGAGAAGGAAGAGCTTGGGACCACACTATCGATGATTCGAGCGATACCCTCGTCTGAGCCTAGGTTCTTTGGAATATCGTACACCTAGAAACGCACAGTGTCAGCCAAGCACTCCTGACTTTGTCACATGGTATAACCACGATGGAGTGCAAAGGGGGTGTTCCATACCATCAGCGTACGGCTGTGCAAACTGTGTTGATACTCCTCGCTCTCGTAGTACTTTCGCCTCAACTGGACAACCTTTCTATAGTTCCACCAGAGAAAGACACAAACAACAATGTCAAAGATCCAGGCCACGCTGACACTCGCCCACTGAGCCGACCCCCACACCAAGTTAGGTGTAATCTTGGAGAGCCAGTTGTCTTCGATGCCCACGCGAGTCGTTGCAGTCCAGTTGACAGGAATCAAGATAGCGCAGCCGAGAACTGTGAGAATGGCAAATATGTTGCGGCACATCCTTGTAAATCGCATAAAGATGGTGGCGTCCATCCCAATCAAGTTGACCATATCCTCCTCGGTTGTCTTCCACAACGGGGTAACCCAAGCAAAGAAGCCCTTCCCCATCGGCGGCGGGGCATGTTTTTCGTCGGCATGTTTGAGCTTCGGCGCATATACAACACTATTGAACGGTCGGAGAATCGAAAAGAGGAAGGCGATCACGGCTGTGGTTCCGATGGAAGAGCCCAGCGCAGCAATGATGGCAGTTTTTTGCAACTAGCGGTTTGTTCGTCAGCGGTCTTGTGTTGTCAAATCGACATGACGGGATAACGGTACCTGTGTTGAAAAGGGATCAGCCAGCAAATCCAGGAGGATCTGCCCAGGATCCTTTTCCGCCATGGTGGCTCTGGGCTGAAAGTGAAGCAACGCCCTCGAAGGGCAAGATGAGTAAAGGAGGTCCCCAGATTCCGAAAATCAGGGTCCAAAGCGGATGGATGGATGGACAGAAATCGAGCGGCAGCTACAGTCTAATCAATCTGGCCCGGCTGTATACCCAACCCGTGCCCATTCGTTGTTGCAACCAACCCACGCGGGCTGCCCCTTTATCGTTCTTTATCGTCACGTTTCAAATGTTGTCGTGCCGTCGTGAACAACGGCAGCTTTGGTTCGCCCAAAGCCGGACGATGTCGTCGTGCAAGATGTCGCCGAGCGTCCCTCGAATACCTATGGCTTCTGGGTTGTGTGGGCGTGTTGTCGAAGCTGGATGGAATTCGGGGAGAAGCAGCGAAAAACGACGTGGGTGACGTATAGGACGGGCGCCAAGGCGCGAATGCGTTGGGCTTGGAGGATCCCAGAGACAAGCGATCTAGATCGGCATACTTTTTGGACTATGTATTCCAGTATTCTGGAAGTTTTGGAAACTTCCACGAGGTTGAGGGGGCGCCCGAGGTGCAGCACGCAAATCAGGACAAAGAATAGGCGCGCAAAATCACAGGAAAAAGGAGTGTCAGGAGGAATCGAAATCAAAGCGAGTGGTATTTTCGAGACCCCCCCCAGGTAGCGAGTGAATATGGAATGGCGTCTGTTGGGTGGAAAAAACACCGACTGGAGTTTGGAGTTCTTGGTGTTCGCCAGAGCTGGGGAAGGAGGCCCAGACACCGGCGCTATCCCGCCCAAGGCCGTGCACAAGTCAGGGTCCCAGGCCCGGAACGGTTCCTCCAATTTTTTTTGCTGCGTCACCGCCTGACAACCTGTCTAGAAGGATTTAGGGACTGCAGTACGATTGGCCACCCCTAAGAACTCCAGATGACCAAGCTTTCCGGAGTGTGGTGTCGAGGCAAAGACGCAGCAAAAAGTATACAGCTTGGCCCAATGACCGGTTTTGCATCCACGGCATCTTTCCAAGATCCGTGTTCTATTTTGGCACTGCCTCTCGATTGGGATGCATCACTGGATCTGGGCGCCCCACCTGGACCCTGTGGGCGTGACATCCCTCAAAGAATACGAGCTTCATCCACGGCCCAAAACCTGGGTACCTATCCCCATTGCTAACCTCCTCGCCAACTGTTCTCTGTTGTGGCAGTCGATCACTCATGAGGCCGCCTGAGGGGCCACTTGCTGTTTGAAACAGTGTTTGCGTGTTCCCATTCCTGCTGCAGGCCGTTGCATGAACTCCAAGCTTCCATTTAGCGTTGGTGGCAGGATATCCCCGGGCCCGGCTCTTCTTCCCGACCCCGTCCCTTGCCGACTGACTGGCGATCATTTTACCCTTTGATCGACAAGATCCAGCAACAGCTTCTAAACTCCGCGTGCAAAATATTTATCGCGAGAATGAAAATGGTGGCGTATATAAGTAAACATTGCCAGCAAGTCCAGTGGAAGGGAGAAGCTGCGGGCTGGGTAAGGGAACTATGCATGACATTTGAATATGGGACGAAGCTGAATCCGACAATCGGGCGAGTGTCGTCATGCTACTGGCCCCGACCAACGTTGACGACCCGGAAGGCATCAATCGGGGGTGTTCGGCAGGCCCGGTTGGCCGGCCATGACCTTTCAACCAGCCAACGTGCTCACCGGAAGTCAGCCTCTTCAAGCCACCCACCACATTTCCCTCAAAACACCCTCCATCTTCCTGGATACGGAAATATTCTCTTTTGAACTCACGGAGATAACAGTCTATGCTCAATTCTGTCAGTCGTGTCCGAGGGAGATTTGCCGCAACGATAAGAACATCCAGCTTTGGTTCATATAACCGCGTTAGACAGGTGATGACAATGTGGATTCATCATGTCTTTTGTTGGCCTCCTCCATCTTTTCCATTTGCAAACCAGATGTCCCGGTTGAAAAACGGACAAATATATTTCACGCTTCCAAAGGATAGAGACGCCCCTGATCATCCCCTGAAGCATTCAGCTCTTTGGAAGTCTTTGCGAGAGGCCATGGTGTTTTAGATGGCACCTGAAATATACCAGATAGCTGTTGGAAGACTTATGAGTAGCTCTAACAAGGTGATCTCCTGACAACTGCTGCTTATTTACATCAGAATTCTGGAGAAATCACATTCCCAAATCAAATCCAAAACGATCCCAAAGAAAAGGTCGAGTGTCGAGCATAGATGTTAGTTGTTCTCAGCCTTAGCTTTCCCTCTCAACCGAGACTTATACCGGACCTTGGCTTCTTGTCTTCCTCGCTGTACGTCCAACTGATGTGAGAATTTTGCGTTCTTTCTGCTGTTTCTTGGGCCGGCCGGGGCCGCGTTTTTTTGTTGGTATCTCGCTCTTATTCACGGCGTTGGTGATGCTGATCTCGGGTTGAGCCTGCGTTTCGCCGAGGTCACCGTTGCTATCCCCGAAAGCCTCCTCTGCCTTTCTCTTTCCGCCCCCAAGCGGCGGTATAGATGCTGCTGTTTTAGTCGCTGCTGTACTGTCCGGGGCCACAGGAGCTTCACCCATCTCAGCATCGTCGTCCCTGGTGTTGCCATTAGCACTAACAGCTGGCGCATGAGCGGCTTTGTCATTTTTGGCATCTTCTGCCACCTTGTCAGTATTAACCTCCGTAGACTCAGCTGAAACGTCCGAGGTAGCTGCCTCCGTGCTTTTCTGGGGTGTATCCGTCGTCTCAACGTCTTTGGTGGTGCCGTTTGTCACCGTCTTGACTAATGCGGCTGGCAACGTGACGGATTCGGGGGGTGTAGCTTTGGTCTGGCCGCTAGGCTCGGTTTTGGCGCTGTCCAAGTTCTCTTCTGATGTCGACGGCTCTGCGAGGCTCTCTGAAGTTGGAGCCGAAGCTGGAGCCGGAGCCGGAGCCGGAGCCGGAGCCGGAGTTAGGGTAGCTGAAGACGGTGCGGCGATACGTGACTCCACAGGACCGCCTGATGCAACTGGGGCGACCTGACCAGTTTTGTCATTGTCGCCGGTTGCTTTATTGTCAACATCGCCATTCGCCACTGCATTGATGTCGGCCAGTTTTGAAGTTTCGCCGACATCAGTCGACCAAGCCGGCGGTGCAGAGGTTAGCTCTTGATGGGTGACTACCGATAAGCGGAGACTTGATGTTAGCAGTGGACAGTAGCATACGCGTATCGAAGCCCTCGCTGTCACGTGTCACCACCTTAATCGTTCTTCAACTGCGTAACTGCGTGCCGACATCCATTGGGATCTCATCCGTCATTTGGACGCGCAAAGCTGAGCCCATTGACGAGTGATGATGGCTATTCCGCGTGGGGGAGGCTGTCTCGTACCTTTCTCCGCTTCCCCAGACATTGCGAACGAAGGCCGAAGTGCGATTGTAACAAGCAGCAATGACGTAACGTCGGAGGACTTGGCGCTAGATAGGGAAAATAGGAATTGAAGCACGGCAATTGTCAACAGGCCAAATTGGGCGCGAGGCAGAATGATAGCTGCTGTACTGTAACTCGATGACAGGTTGACAATTTGAAGTTGATGCAGAAGCACGCAGGAGGGCAGATCGCAGAGGTTGAGACGGCAGCAGCATGCCATTGTCTTTTTGTCTCGAGATGCTCCCGTTGCACAGACAAATCAGGATTGGTTGGATCTCATCATGGATCTGCGGCTCTTGAAAACATGACGGGATCAGGAATGACATGCCACACTAGTGTGCATCCATTCTACACATCATGCCATGAGCTAGTCTTCACCTTGGTTGAATACCGCCTCTCGCCATCTCTCACCTCATCATTCACTTAACCTCACCGTGGGTGCTCACGTCCCAGTTCCATCTTCACCGGGGTTTGTATTTATGCTTCAGTGTGGAGGAAGCTATCCAGCCACCGCACTTGGCGGGGTTGGCGGGGCTCGAACGGGTATGCCAGGGTGCAGGTGTCAGGCTAGAATTCTCTACACCCTTCTACTTATAAACGTTCCTGAACCAAAAACCTCATGGCGGCCTATCATTTGCTTCCTCATGCCCACGATGGGGCCAATGGATATGCATTCGGTGAGACAAGAGTGACAAGGCCCCAAAGACTCAGGCTGCCCACGCTGTTGCAGAGTCTGTCGTCCGGGAGGCTGCTAGCGCACCCCACGATGATCGGCAAGCACCCTCACTGGACACTAGGTCGTGCAGCCAAAGCTCGCTGTCATTTTTTTTCGTGGTCTGCTGCCACCTCAACGAGGAAAGGGACGAAAAAAGAAACCTAGAATCATGCATGAGAGCATGCCGCACAGCTATTATAAGGCTTCAACGGCCAATCGGGCCAATGACATGTTGCTGTTCCCACCACCGTCCACATATCCCGTCAAAGCTGCATTTGTTTCTGCTTGAGGGCCACTTTGATTGAGTCGGCTGTGGCCAATGCTTGCCGGTTAGCCGTCTGTGCCGTCTCCCCAAGAGGGAAGGCATTTAACAACACCAATACTTCTGAGATTCGTCTAAGTGTCTTGTCGATTCGAAGGGAAAACTCTCTGCAAATTGCAAAAGCGAGCTTCTGTTGGTCCCTGCCGAGAATAACCGGAGATCCGTCCCCTGTCCAGAGGCACTCTGCAAGGCTGTTTATCGCTGGCTTCGCTGTTCTCACGACGTCGCAGCATCTGAGGGATTGCGTGACGCTAGCGGGGCAGCAGAGTCTGAATCTGGTCTGAATCTTCCATCATCGCCCCCACCATGGAGCAGCAGACGGAGAACACCAGCCACTCACACCACCCGCCCAGCTCGGGCCAAGACATGTTTGGTTATCACACTCCCGACCACGTGCCATAGCGCGCATCTGAAGCTGTTTCTCTGAACAAGAGCGCGTTAGTAGAGGCGGGCGGAAATGCAAGCAGCGGTTGCACGGCGGGGTCCGGGGCGCAGTCGCCGGAAGCCATCGCTGCGGTGCGGTCTAGGAATGGAGCCTCGAGGCATCACCGCATCCGACCACCTGAGGAGGTTTGAGGTTCTAGAATGGCAGCAACATCGCAAGGTGCCAAGGCTGAGGCCAAGAGCTCTTGGCGAAGAGGAAAAGCGGGCATCCCAGCCCTTTGCCAATCCCGCGTCTGGCTGGCCCTATCAGAGCCCGGCTTGGAGTGTGTTAGTCTTTGTCGAGAACCAGGGGATGACGCTCATCTGTCTTCAGTCGCCACCCGATTGCAGTCTTATCACTCCTACCGAACGCCGCCGTCACCCACAGCGGGGCTCTCGAGGACGTATGCCACGCCCAACTGCTTGGCTCGCCCAGCATCTCGCAGCATTGAGCGGGTTTGAAGAGTCAATCCAAGGTCCGAGGCAGCTGTGAGAGCCGGGATGGAGTTCTTGGGGCTTCTTGGCCTGCTACCCGCCAAGTCCACTGTTGCTTTGGCCGCCGACTTATCGGTGAGCAGCATGCAAAAAGATGCTGGGCCCTGGCCGGTACCTCGACGGAGCACCCAGTTTCTGTGCGGTTACTTAAACAAAGCAGGTACCCCGTCATTCCCCCGTGATCCGGGACTCGCTTCTTGCGTCACTGTCCAGAGGAGGAAAAAAACAAGCTTCTCTCCCCCATCGTCCAAGCTTTGTGCGTCGTTGGCTCCACGGCGTCAAACTCCATCATCAGAGTCCGGATTGTCTATAACGGCCGTCCCTTTGCCCATCCTGCTGATCCTCCCTACGCAAATGAGACAGACTGCTCAACACTCGAGGTCGTGCTCACCCCGTCAGGTCAACTGGTGAACGTATCGCCCTCCTCCCCTCCCCCAACCGCCAACATGGCCGGCGAATTCCCCAAACACCCGTTCCTCCTCACCCCGGAGGAGACGGCGCAGGCTCTGGGGACCGATATCGACAAGGGCCTCACCTCGGCCCAGGTCAAAGAACTCCAATCCAAGTATCCTACCAATGAACTCGATGTAGGCGGCAGTATCGCCTGGTACACCATCTTTATCCGCCAGCTTGCCAATGCCATGATTCTGGTATGACCCCTCCCCCTGAAGCTTCCCAAACAAGCTTTCGCACTGCGGGTGCCATTGACTTAAGTGGCGCATCGACTGACAACTGTGCTAGGTCCTCTTCTTTGCCATGGCCCTGAGTTTTGGCGTAGGAGATTATATCGAAGGCGGTGTCCTTGCTGCCGTCATTGTGTTGAATGTGTCCATTGGTTTTTATCAAGAATATGGCGCCGAGAAGAAGATGGATGCGCTCCGTGCGCTTTCTTCCCCCTCTGCCAACGTGCTCCGCGACGGTAAGATGCAGGTCATACCAAAGTAAGTTATGCCCTTTCAAATGCCGCTCTCCTCTGTTCAAGCTGGTCTGGTGCTGACCAGTTTGCTCCGCCAAATAGTGCCGAGGTCGTTCCTGGTGACATCATTGCCCTCAAAATGGGCGATACCGTTCCAGCCGACATGCGCATGTTTGAAGCCATGAACCTCCAGTGCGACGAATCATCCTTGACAGGTGAGGCCATGCCCATCGAAAAGATCACCACCACCGAGATCTATGTCGAGGGCGGTGAGAAGCTGGCACAGGACGAAGGTGAAGTCGGTATCGGTGACCGCATCAACATTGCCTATGCTACCACTGTTGTCCAGAAGGGCCGTGGCCGTGGTATCGTCATTTGCACTGGCATGCAGACCGAAGTTGGAAAGATTGCCGCCTCGACCAGCAAGAAGAGACGCAAGCCCGGCAGGTCCATGAACTGGAAAAAGTACGGAAAGGCTGCCCCGGTCAAGGGTGCCTTCAGACGCACCTATGACTTCCTCGGCAAGTTCCTCGGCTTGACCGAGGGTACTCCTCTCCAGATCAAGCTGGCGAAGCTGGCGTACCTGTTGTTCTTCTGTGCCATCGTCCTGGCCATGATCGTCTTCAGTGTCAACAAGTGGCCCAACCCGCTTCCCAGCGAGCTCGTCATTTATGCCATTTCCACCGGCATCGCCATCATTCCCGAGTCTCTCGTCGCTGTCTTGACTATTTCTATGGTTGTGGCCACCACTGTCATGAGAAAGGCCAACGTCGTTGTGCGTGACTTGTCAGCTCTTGAAGCCCTCGGAGGTGTGACCAACATTTGCTCCGACAAGACGGGCACTCTTACCCAAGGCGCCATGATCGCGAAGAAGGTGTGGACACCTGCCTCCAACAGCATCTACACTGTCAGAGACTCGAAGAGTCCCGCCGACCCCACTCAGGGACGTGTCACAGTCTCCAGCGCCGACGTTCCCGCCCAAGAGGAAGAGGAGAAGCGCGATTATGACGAAGAGAGAACGACCGCAGCCATCAAGTTTGATGGTGTCCCCGACGAGAAGCTCAACCCCAAGCCACAATCATCCCCCGAGGCCGAGGCTGAACTCACCCCCGACCTCCGCATGTTCCTCCTCTCGGCAGCGCTTTGCAACCTTGCCACAGTGCGGTTCGACGACAAGGAGGAAAAATGGAAGACGACCGGCGAGCCCACCGAAATTGCCCTGCAGGTCTTCGCTCACCGGTTCGACCTCGGCAAGAAGAACGTGGAGGCGACCGGATGGAAGCAGACGGCTGAGTTTCCCTTTGACAGCTCCATCAAGCGCATGTCCGTCATTTACGATGCGCCCGAGAACAACGAAAGCGGATTGAGCACCGAAAACAGCCATATCTTCACCAAGGGCGCCGTGGAGCGTATCATCGACCTATGCTCCCACGTCGGGACGACCGATGTACCCATGACCGAAGAGTACAAGGAAAAGATCCTCAAGCAGATGACCGACTTTGCATCCCAGGGCCAGCGCGTTCTCGCCATTGCCTATCGTGCCTGGAATGGCCGCTACGTCGCTGGCAAGAACGACGGCGTTGACCCCTCTCTCCCCAAGAACGATGAAGCCCAACGGTCCGCGGTGGAAAAGGACCTCATTCTCCTCGGCTTGGCTGGTATCTACGATCCTCCCCGCCGCGAGACCACTCCCGCCATCTTCGACTGTGCCCAGGCCGGCATCAAGGTGCACATGTTGACTGGCGATCACCCCGAAACGGCCAGGGCTATTGCTAGGGAAGTCGGTATCATCCCCCGCGACCTCAGTGTCCTCCCCGCCGGTGTTGCCCAGTCCGCTGTGATGAAGGCTACCGACTTTGACAAGCTCACCGACGAGGAGATCGACGCCTTGCCAGAACTTCCTCTTGTTATTGCTCGTTGTGCGCCCGAGACCAAATCTCGCATGGTGGAGGCCCTTCGCCGCCGTGATGCCTTCATGGCCATGACTGGTGACGGTGTCAACGATGCCCCATCCTTGAGCCGCGCTGATGTCGGTATCGCCATGGGATCCGGTTCCGACGTGGCCAAGTCTGCCTCCAAGATTGTCTTGACGGATGATAAGTTCAACTCGATCGTTGCCGCCATCCGCGAAGGTCGCCGCATGTTTGCCAACATTCAGAAGTTCGTCCTCCATCTTCTCAGCAGCAACGTTGGTGAAGTCATTCTCCTGATTTGCGGTCTCGCCTTCTTTGACGAGTCCGGCATTTCCGTCTTCCCCATCGCTCCCCTCGAAATTCTCTGGATCAACATGGTCACTTCGTCCTTCCCCGCTTTCGGTCTCGGTCGTGAGGCTGCCAGTGCCGAAGTCATGCGCAAGCCCCCTCACGACAAGAGGCGTGGTGTGTTCACCAACCAGATTATTGTTGACATGATCGTCTACGGTATTCTTATGGGCGCCACCACACTCTCGACCTTCATCATTGTCGTGTTTGGAAAGTACGATGGCCAGCTGGGCAGGGACTGCAACAAGCACTACTCGGAGGGGTGCATTCCCGTGTTCCGCGCCCGCGCTGCTGTTTTCGCCGAACTGACCTGGATGATTCTCCTCACCGCCTGGGAGATCAAGGACCTTCGCCGGTCCATGTTCCGGCTGAACCCCGATTCCGAGTCCAAGTTTCCCTTCTTCAAGGACGTGTACAACAACAAGTTCCTCTTCTGGGCCGTCGTCATTGGCGCTGTCTCTGTGTTCCCCACGGTGTACATCCCCGGCCTCAACAGGAACGTCTTCAAGCACACCGATATCAGCTGGGAGTGGGGTGTCGTTTTCGGCATGACCATCTTCTATGTCTTTGGTATCGAGGTCTGGAAATGGGTCAAGCGGACGCTTAACATTCTGGATGACCACAAGGTCAGACAGGGCAAGTGGTCGCAGGGCGAGGAGGGTCAGAAGATGCGGTTCGCAAAGTCGATGTCCTTCTCCAGCTTGAAGAGTTGGGCCTCCAGATCCAAGGCTCAGTCCAACGGCGGCTTGACTCCAAGCACCACGCAGCCGCGTTCGACTTCACAAGCACCCCAGAACCGGGTGCCACAGATCTCGCCGGTTTGAGGGAGAGACGACTGAATTAAAGTAACGGTTGATATGTGGCGTATGGGACGATGCGCTGCTGGCCACGCGGCCGGGTCATGTTGCTTTTGCGTATATCTGAGTTGACGATGTTGATGAACGATGATACCACGCATATTTTGAAGCATGTTGACGAAGAAGATGCGAAGGGATCGAGATAAACAAAGGCTCGGTTAACCCCCTCCTATTATCGAAGGAAGACTGTTTTGGGGGGGGGGGGGGGGGGGCGTGCGCTATCATGAGTAAAAGGCATCTTGATGCCGTGGTTGTTTTGTTGCATTGTATTTTGTTTTATGATATCCAGCATTTGATCGAACTGTTTGGTTGGCGATGGTCTGGGCAAATAGGTACTGCCCTCAGGATCAGTAGAACATAGCGTAATGTTTGGCTGTTAGCATTTGGCACAATGGAAATTGAAAGTCTTTACATGGAATTTTGTTCATGGGAAAGTGTTGAACTTGAGAGGGATTTTAAAACAGGTTCGTGTGACGAGCTTCCATCGAGATAAGATTGTAGGCAAGTACGTAAACCCCGGGGAGAGTCCAGACCGCGGTCAACCCCTGAGGAAAGGCTCCCATGCCACTCTGGGGAGGTGTGGGTCCACAAGCTCAGGGCGCGCTAGTGTGTAATTGGGGGAACGCCGCGTCGCCAATTAAGGACACGCGCAACCATCCCGTCCCGCCCAACGTCCAATTGACAACGAGACACAATCTTCTGCCTTTTCTTGAATCATCACTTCGAATCGACCACCAACTACTTTCCCTTCCTTAGTCGAGCAGTTACCAATTTCAAAATGGCGCCTGCGAAATCATCTACCGGCGGCAAGGACATGTACTCGGTCATCCTGCCTACCTTTAACGAGCGCCAGAACTTGCCCATCATCACCTGGCTCCTGAACCGCACATTTACCGAACAGTTCGTTCTCCCTCGCCATGATCAAGTCTCAATCGCCGTTGGACTAACATGTGTAAATCATCATACAGGAACCTCGACTGGGAACTTGTCATTGTGGACGACGGCTCCCCAGACGGAACCCAAGAGGTCGCCGCCCAGCTCATCAAGGCCTACTCCCCTCACATCCAGCTTCGCCCTCGCACCGGCAAGCTCGGCCTCGGCACCGCCTACGTCCATGGCCTCAAGTACGCCAAAGGCAACTACATCGTCATCATGGACGCCGACTTTAGCCACCACCCCAAGTTCATTCCCCAGATGATTGAGAAGATGAAGGAGGGCGACTACGACATCGTGACGGGCACCCGCTATGCCGGTGACGGCGGTGTGTACGGCTGGGACTTGAAGAGGAAGCTGACGAGCAAGGGCGCCAACATCTTTGCGGATACCGTTCTTCGGCCTGGAGTGAGCGACTTGACGGGCAGCTTCAGGCTGTACAAGCGGGCCGTGCTGGAGAAGCTGTTTGAGAGCACGGATGCGAGAGGGTTCACGATGCAGATGGCGCTTGCTGTGACGGCCAAGGCGAAGGGGTATTCTATCGGAGAGGTCCCGATTTCTTTTGTGGACAGAGTGTACGGTGACAGCAAGCTGGGCGGCGAGGAGATTGTAGAGTATGCCAAGGGGGTGTTGCAGCTTTGGTGGTCCATCTAAGGGGCTTGAGGGAGGGAAGAAGCTGGAACTCGTGGAAGGGATGAGGTTTGGGATATTAATTCTAATGCTGATATTTACACTGTTTGGAAAGCGAAAATGAAATGGCAGAGATGATGAATGTCAGGAGTTATACGCAAAAGATTTTCCGATTTTCCTGACACGGCAGCACTTATCTACATGTTCCTACCACCCGTTACGCTGATTGTTTGTCCGGAAATATACGAGCTCAGGGGGGAAGCGATGGCCAACACAGCACTCGCAGCCTCGGTCGCAGTGCCGGGTCTCCTGAGTGGGATGTCCTGGTATGGAACGATGCCTGGAGGAGCTTGCTTCTGCTTCTCCGGGATACCCAAGGCAACCTTCTGCCCATCAACCTCAACAAACGCACCGGCCTCCTTATTGGCCGTCAGTCTCGTCTCGATATGCCCAAAGGCAATCGTGTTCGCCCTCACGCCGAACGCAGGGCCCCATTCCTTTGCGATGGTCTTGGTCATGCCGATGACACCTGCCTTGGCGAGCGCATAGTTGATCTGACCGGCGTTCCCGTGGACACCAGAGGTGGAACTGATGTTGATGATGTTTCTTGGCTCGCCGTCCTTCACACGGAAGTAAGGGGCTGCCTCGCGGATGATTTTGAAGGGGACGGTACCGTGTAGGGCTACGATGGTGTCCCATTGTTTGTCGGTCATCTGTCCACGCCGTCAGTATTGTCCACTTGGGGGGAAGAAGGAGAGAGGTACCTTGTGAAGAACCGCATCCCAGGTAAAACCAGCATTATTCACAATGATGTGGATCTTTCCACCTCCAAACTCGGCTGCTTTAGCCACCAATTGTTTGATGTACTCGTCCTTGAGCAGGTCTCCTGCCACAGCGATGGCCTGGCCGCCACCGGACCGGATCTTGGAGGCTACCTCTTCGGCTTTGGCGCCGTCAATGTCAGAGACGACGACTTTGGCGCCCTCGTTGGCGAAGAGACGTGCACACTCGGCCCCGATACCCTGCCCTGAACCGGTGATGATGGCGACTTGGTTGTGGAGGAGACCTTTGGGGTAGTTGAGCTGGCGGGAGAGCTGGGCGGCGCGCTCAGCCATGCGCATCTTGATCACGGAGGTCATGATGGCAGAAGTTGATGATGCAAGTGTCAATGGGTCAACGAGAGCCAGAGATGAAATGGTTGGATTTGTGATATGTAGAAGATGGACACTGAATCGCTATATTTCTCTTGATATATATAGGAATACATGTTAACCCGAAACTGGGGGGGGGGAAGTGACAGCCATCTCCGCACGGGAACAAGCCCGGGCAAGAGGATGCCGAGGCATTTCCCCAGATTCGAGAAACTTGGGGGCTGCAGTTACCCCATACCCCGCGCATCACCACCTCATCTTTGGGTTAGGTTAGTTGGGGTGTTTTGGTTGCGTTCAGGGGCAAGTCGCTGGGCTGGAGGCGTGTCAAGAGATCCGGGTCAACCTCATTTACTGATCTACCTAGAATCAATCCAACCTGAGAGCCAGCCGTAACAGACAAATCGTAACTTAATGGCTCCCACGGCTCTTGATGTTTTCATGGTCAGGGGAAGATGGATTAGATGAGAACTGCGCTAACCCCGCATTCCAGCCCTGCGGAACTTACAACTGGGCACCCTCCCCACAGAATAATTGGCACAGCAGGTAAGTTAACCCAATATTATACTGTGAACCATGCCTCAAAAGTAAATTAATAGGTCTTTAAACTATCTCTGAAGACCTCTGAACTATCTTTTAAGGCCTGTTAATTATCTTAAAAGGCCTACAAACTATCTTTAAAGGTGTATTAACTATCTTTAAAGGCCTAACGATTATCTTTCGAGGCATGGTTTATATGATATAATATGGATTTAACCCACTTTCGATTGCCAATTATTATGTGGTGAGGGACCTGGCGCAGGGATCGAGGGCAGCCAAACAATCCACAACTCAGCCCAAATCCCACCGTTGACATCGACGCCGTTTGAACCTTGATGGTTTGGCATTCAACGCATGCAGAGAAGACGCCTCTCAAACGCCACCCGATAGAAGGCACACACGGAGTAGTAAGATGCAGAGAAAAGGTGTCAGAGCCTTCTCGGGCCACAGCTACGGCCACACAGGTCACCATCATGGCGGCGGCGGCAACCACTACTCCCGTCTCAAACCAGTCGAGCTCGACCCCCTCTCAGAATACGGCCTCCCCTCTAAAGGCGAAAAGAGACTACTCTCTCCCAAAGTCCAAGAGTCCTACTACTCCAAAATAGCAGAACGCTACCTCGCCTTCTGCACCGAAGCCGGCGACAAAGACAACCTCCAAAAACAATTCGCCCGCCTCGCCGTCGCGGACACCACCCCCTCTTCCTCCGCCAGCTCCCCAGTCATCTCCGTTCCCCCATCCCCCTTAACCTCCGCCCCTCCCACCGCATTACCGCTCCCAACCCCCACCTCCCTGCCCACCGGCAGCTTCCCCGACATCACCTTCATCGCCACCGACAACAGCAAAGAACAAGACCAATCCGGCTCCCTCCCCTCCATCCTCTCCGCCCTCCGCAAGCTCCGCGAGGCCCTCGTCGCCACCCAGCGCCGAGACCCCTTCACAATCCAAGTCTATCTCTTCGCCATCCGCCTCGGCATCCTCGCCAAGTCCTTCGAGTCGTACTACCCGGCTCTGCTCTACCTCCTCCGCTCTGTCCACCCCTTCTCCAACCTCACCTCTGTCGAGCTGGCCGAGTGCGTGTCCTATCTCGTTCTCGACACCGCCTGCAGAAGGCAAGACCTCGCCGGGGCGTTTAAGCTGCGGAAGGAGTACAAGTTGAAGGACAAAAAGGTGGACGCGGTGCTCAAGGCGCTGGTGGGGGACAACTATGTGCTTTGGAGGAGGGTCAAGAGGGGGGTGGATGGGTACCGGGTGAAGCTGATGGAGTTTGCCGACGGGGATGTCAAGAGGCGGACGTTGATGGCGATGGGGAGGGCGTATTTGAGCTTGCCGAGGGAGTTTTTGGAGGGCCAGATGGAGGAGAGCTGGGAGGGGCTGAGGAGCAAGTATGGGGTTGGGTGGGAGCTCGGCGGGGAGAAGGGGGAGAAGGTGGTTATACGGAAGGTTGGGAGGGGATGAGGGATAGGGGGTTATATATGGGAAGAATGGCATAAGATATCGGTGTTGGGATAGGATATGGTTTCAACATGTTTGGCTGGGACGAGGAACGACCATTGGTATACTATACTACTCATGATGTGGCACGGCATGGCGAGCGTCAAGGGATAGAAAATGGTGGCTTTGGCAGTGAAGTACAGATTAGGGATATGGGATTATGACATGATTAATGATAATACCGCGCCTGGCTTAAAGGTCATCGTTTTTCTTGATTGACTTCCAATCGAGGGAGTTTACAGAATCGTTTGGCAGCATCTTCCAACTATTAGAGAACGACACTGACATGCTTGGTTGGAATATATACATTTCAAGCCACGAGCGGTCTCAAAAGTAACGCGGGCCATCGTTAGCCCCATGCTATACGGAGAAAAAAGCCAGTACAAAACGTCCATGGCCCCGGCTCTCCACCATATTGTTACACTGCGCATGCGGCTACAACAAGCCAAGAAAGTAAATTATCAAATTGGGTATTTTCAACTTCCGCAAAACATCAAGCAACGCCGTCCCTCACGCCCCGAGCTTCATTTACTGTCCACCCAGCTCCCCCTTATCACAGCGATGCCCTAGGCCAAGCTCAAACGTCCTCCCACTCGTTCAGATTTAGAGGAGAGCAAAGGCAGCAGCAAGACCACCAATGGCACCCAAGCCGGCGGCGACGGTGGGACGGGGGCCGAAGTTGGTGCTGGTGCTGGTGCTGGTGCTAGAGGCATCCTGAGCATCAGCGTCGGTCTCGGTCTCGGTGGCGGACGACTCCTCAGGGGCATCAGTCTCGGTGGTGCTGGGAGCATCGGTGGCCTCGGTGGTAGCGGTACCGGCGGGGGTGGTCACGGCGGTGTCAGTGTTGGCAGCGGTAGTGGCACGAGTCGAGGTCCTAACGGGAGTGGTGGCCGAGGGGCTGACAGTAGCGCAGGTCACAGCGGTGGGGAGATCATTGACACCGAAGGCCTTGCAGAGCTGTTGTGTCGAATGTTAGCCATCTGAACACGGATATGGATATTGCGCAAAGCAAGAACATACCGTCGCAGCAACGGAAACAGCGGTCTTCTGGTCCGCCTCATTGCAGACGTCGACGAGGCAGCAGGCGATGCTGTCGAGGAAGGTGCTGTTCTTGCAGATGCACTCGGGGTCGCTACCACAGTTGCCAATCCCACCACGGAGGTACTGGGTGGCACAATCACGCTGTCAAGAAACTTTTAGTCAGTTTACCATGTCTCTCCTGGAGAGCTTTTGGGGCGTCGAACATACAGCGCATTCGGGAAGATCAGCCAAGCCCTGGGCGGCGACGCTGGTGGCGAGAGCCAAGGAGACCAGAGCAGCAGAGTACTTCATGGTGACGATAGGGTTAATGGATGAGGTATTAGAAGATGTAGGGTATCACGAAGAGATGATTGCTGGTATATGGTAAACGAGAGACAGAAACTGCGAGATGCAAGATGCGAGATAGAAGACCAGAACCGAGCACGCAGGAGAGAACTCGTGGTTGTTTAAATAATATAATACCCACTGGATTTGGTCGCATATTCACCCGGGATTGGGGATCTTGGCCGCCTTCTTGGGAAGGGGAAGAGGCCAATGGGCTGCCTTCTCCGAGACAAGGGTGGCCAAATCTCCAGCGAATCCCCAGCAGCGACTCCTGCAATTTCACGGCCAGCTTGTGCCCGCAAGCAGCCATCATTGACCAACCGAACACCAGACACCGGGTTTTGTTCATGAGAGATATATTTACTGAGGAATTTTTTTTTAATCTTTTTTTGCCTCGCCATGTCTCTTCTTTGTGACTACATGGTGAACATGAGAGCTGCAGGCAACGTGTAACATATGACCGTCAACCTGGATGGGATGCGAACATCCCTACATCGAAGTGGGTATCTTCCATGCAGTTCGCATGGCGCTTCTTCGATGCGGTTACTTCCGCGCCCCTGTCCAAGACTCCCGTCCCGTCGACTTGCACTTACACCACAGCCTCCACATGTTGTGGTGCCAAATGCGAGAAGCCCGTTTGTAAGACCACAGCCCAGCTACGTACAGCTAACAGCCAACGTACCTTAGCTACCAGCGTTTGTATAAGTTGGGACCGTTGGTTATTGAAACTCAAGTCATTTCTATACTGGTATATGCGGCCTTGTCAGGTGGAGTTAGCGCCCCTAGACGACAAGCTGCTGGAAACAGACCGCAACGATCTGCGTGAAGATCGGAATAGGGGATCCCTAGCATAGATTGTCAGCTGTCACTTTGAGGCCTCTTCCTGTCACAACGTCAACAAAAGCGTCCGAACTTTCCCCGTCTGACAACAGAGACTGGTCATACCTCTATTGACAGTCTACCTTCACGCTAGAGTCGCCAGGGGAAAGGATAGGGTCTCCGCAAAAAGCCAACGACTGGCAAACAGAGAACTTTGCTGCCAGGCGAAATCCATCTCAGCAACGATTTTCTCGCGCCACAGACCGCTCTTCTGACCCCGCCAATCTGACCTTGAACCAGTCCCAGTTGTCCCACAGGCACAGAGACAGGTGTGGTGAGGGAGTGAAACTGCGCTTTCTCGGTGCCATTGAATCAACTCGTGGATGATCGTCGGGCTCTCGTCCAACCCCGCGCCCGAGATGTCGATTTGGAGATTGGTGGCTCCCCGTCGCCGGGACTCTTGTGACACCTCAGAGCACTCATTGGTCCGACGGGAGACACTGGGCTGAAAGCACAGAGAGCTCAGATCCCTGTCGGTGCTGATGCTTGGCAACAAAAAGACAAGACCCAGAAACGGAACGGGCGACCGTTCGCTGTGCAAAGTGCTGAGCCGCCGCCGTGCTGCAAACATCCGATTTGTGAGCCGTGACTGGATGCATCGACTTGATTGCGCCGCAAGCACAAGTCTTTCTTTGCCTACATCTACAACGACGACTCCCAAAGGCTCCACCGACTGGACTTTTTCCTCCATCCAACCTACTTCTTGTGCTGAACGATGCTCTTCGCCTGACCCACCATATTATTCAGAACACCCGACACGACGGTGACGACAAGATGGGGCTGGGAGTGCTGGAAGATCGGGTGATGGAACATGTGCCTGGTACGGATACTTGACACAACTGAATCTCCATGACACCACTGGAGCCGTCGTGGCTGACAATTGTTCTTCCTCTGCTTTCAGGCACAACCAGATACTTTGACGACCCGGAACGACCGCAATTCTCTAGCGAGGGAGTCGAGGGCCTCAAGTGCGATACCAGCGGACAGATGCCCATCATTCTCGTCCCTCAGCCATCAGATGACCCTAACGACCCCTTGAACTGGCCGTTATGGAAGCGCGATCTCATCACCTTTATTCTCTCCGTGACGGCCATCTTTGCGACGTGTCTTGGTCCAATTCTTGCCGCCAACACGCTGACCCTGACCGAAGATTTCTCGGTCAAATTCTCCAAGGTCGCCGAACTTACAGGATGGTATCTCTTCGGAGTCGGAATCGCCGCCTTCTTCTTCGTCCCCTCGGGTCGTCTGTGGGGAAAGCGTCATTTGTTTGTGGGCGGAACCATCCTGCTGATCATCACCTCGGCTTGGGGAGGCGCATCGCGACACAACTATGCGAGCATGGCTGCTGCGAGAGTGTTTCAGGGTGTGGCCACAGCGCCGTTCGAGTCGCTTGTCAATGTTGCGGTGGGAGATCTGTACTGTGTGCATCAACGCGGCATTCGTATGGCCTTCACAAATCTGGCCGTCTTTGGTGGTGCCTTTTTCACCCCCATCCTGGTGGGCAAGATCACCCATGAGATTGGATGGCAGTGGACCTTTTACTTTGTCGCCATCTTCTGCGGCTTGTGCTTGCCGGCCGTATACTTCTTTTGCCCCGAAACCGCCTATCGGCGAGACCAGTCTCTCAACACTGATATGCTGTCGTCCGATGGCCCAGGCGCCCAACAGTTCTTCGCGAACACTTTGAACGCCCCTAAGGAGCCTGAGAAAACGACGAAGAGAGACGCTCCGTCCACTCCTGATACATTGGTTGGTGATGACGCCAACCAGACTCAGGTAGGACTTAGCGAGATCCCCATCTCTTCGGCACCTGCAGCTCCAGCCACTTCATCGACAGCCGCACCCGTCCCAACAGCTCGAGCGTCAGTGGTTCCTCCGCCCAAGGCGACATTCAAAGACTCTCTTGCCATGTTCAACGGCCGCAAAGCCGACGAGAATTTCGTGAAGCTGATGTTGCGGCCAATCGTTCTGTTTTTCCATCCGGCCTTTTTCTGGGCATGCTTGATTCAGGGGTTGATGATTGGCTGGACAGTCTTCATTGGTGTCATTCTTGCTCAGTTCTTCATCGGCCCTCCTCTCTGGTGGGGCGAGGTTGAGACAGGATATGCATACACAGCGGCGTTTGTTGGCGCTATTGTCGGCTTCCTCATCGCTGGTCTCTTGTCCGACTGGAGTGCCCGTTTGATGACTAAGTGGAACAAGGGCATCTATGAGCCAGAATTCCGTCTGTTTCTCATCATTCCCATGATGATTTTTGGGTGCATTGGGCTGTACGGCTGGGGGCCTACCGCGGATGATCTTCTCTGGGACATTCCCCCTGCCATTCCGCTCATGTTCTTCGGTTTCCAGGTTGCTGGTATGGTTATTGGCGCAGTGGCCAGCTCGCTTTACATTGTGGATGCTTATCGTAAGTTTTGACGCCCTGTCTACTTGCGGTAATTCTGATTAACTTCTTCTATAGGCGACCTGGCTATCGAAGGCTTCACCATCATGATCGTCTTCAAGAACTTGCTCAGTTTTGGCCTCACCCTCAAGGCCTTCCAGTGGCTTGTCCTCAATCAGACCAAGGCTACTCCGTTGTTCAACATTATTGGTTCTGTGCAACTGGTTGTCTGCCTGTCCAGCATTCCGTTGTGTAAGTCTCAACTGGTGTCCTTTTTGTCTCTGTTGCTCGTGCTAATACCTATCCCCCCATCTGCAGACGTATTTGGTAAGCGCATGCGCAGCTTTTACCATCGCCACGACTGGTTGGCTTTCTGCAAGGTCAGGTAAACCATAACTTTTTCCACGTAATGAAACGGACTATGAAGATTGGTTACTTTTTACCACCAATGAGTCCCATACATGATGTATTTAATCCAGCTTTTTATGACATGAAGCGGCTGCCGAAGAATGATGGAGGTACTTTGGTCACGTATATACTTAATTAATCTTAATCATGGATTTTCTGTCCCATTCTTATCTGTGTCCTGGTTCGTGTTTCAACGCCAGCGCCTCTTGCCACGCTGCATACACCAAATTGAATGTCGTCTCGATGGAGTGGCATAATCCCACATTGTGACATTTGTCTGTTCCGGTTCAAGTCTGGTGATCACACGTTCCGAGACAGCAGTTGTGCAGTACACCGAGAAGAAAAGATCAAATCAAATCTTTGCCAAAAGATCGCTCTCGCTTTGTGCAATTGGAACACACCTCAAAATGATTCCAGAGCCCTAGATCTTGGCCTTCTCCTTCCTCCCGCTCTTCAGATGCTTGCTAATCGTACCAGCGAGCAAAAAGTCAGGGTACTGCATGTCGTCGTCCACGCCCACCGCCGCGGCGCCTTGCCTCCTCCACCCCGCGCCGTCCACCACGAGGGTTGTCCCGTTGATATAGTTGCCCGCATCGCTAAAGACATACACAGTCGCATCGGCGATGTCTCTCACCGACCCCCATCTACCAATCGGCACGCCCTTCGTCCTCGTCTTCGGGTCCAGCTTGGAAGAGGCCAGCCTTTCCATCCCTTCTGTTCCCTCAATCGCACCGGGGGCGATGCTGTTGGCAGTCACGCCAAACGGGCCGTACTCGAGCGCGACCGAGCCCATGAGGGCGTCGATGGCGGCCTTGGCAGCAGAGACGTGGGATTGGAGGGGCATTCCGGTGTAGTGGAACGTGGCGGAAGTAGAGACGAAGCGGCCGCCGGTGGTGCCGGCATCATTCGGATTGGGATTGCGAGCGGCAGACTCTACGAGGTAGGGCATCGTGGCCTTGATGGTGTTAAAGGTGCCAATCGTGTCGATGTCGATGACGGCTTTGAAGGCGTTGGGGGAGAGCCCGGCGATGGGGGCGATGAAGTTGCCTGCCGCGCCGGCGACGACATAGTCGATGCTGCCGAGCTCCTTTACGCAGCGGTCGGCGGCGGCTTTGAGGGAGTCGTACTACGGTCGTGTCAGTGAAATGACTGATGGCGGTGAAAGTGTGGGTGAGAGCTTACACTCCGGACATCAACGTTGCCGATCCCGATGACTCGGGCGCCGTTCCGGACTTTGGCAATCTCCTTGGCGGCGTTTTCTGTCTTCTCAACGCTGCGGCCGATGATGCAGGCGTCGGCTCCGAGATGAACCATGGCGCGGGTCTGCGCGCTGCCGATGGAGCCTGCACCACCCGTGATGAATAGTACGCGGTTGGCTGTTAGACACTTGTGAGCTTGCATTTCTGATGTTGGGGAGGCGGATAAACTTACCAAAGATGCCATCCTTCCAGACAGTGCTCAGGTACTCTGATCGGGGGACAGACATTATATAGAACGAAGTTTAAAGGAGGTTGTTTTAAGATGTCAAAGATCTTAGCAATATCAGACTCAGAGCAGAGAGATGAAATGGTGTCCAATGGGTATAAAGTGCTTGCAAAGCTTCAAGCGCTGTATTGCTTCAAAGTCACAAGGAATATTGGATATTTGAGAGCTGCAAGAGCTTCGAGCTCTCGTTTCTCTGCTTCATGTTATCCGGGGTCCATTGCGACGCTTCGTCTTACCTTTCTGGGTCGAACCTCGGCATCCTCCACTTTATTTGTGATCTTGGCTGGAGGAGCCCCACATGGCAGGGACAAGGGATCGGTGCTTGAAATCCGGGGAACTGGGTCAGCCTCAAGACTGCCCATCAGCTGAAGATATCAAGACCTCGACATCTGGCGATGAGACAATGAGCAGGTCCTCAACCAACAGTTGTGGATGCATAGAAAGACAGGAAAAATTCTAAAGTTCTGCAAAAGTCACAGGACAACAGCGGCAATCCAGTCCATCAGTTCTTTATAGTGCAGGGCCTTGAGCTTCAACATTAGAGATGCGTAGAACCCCCAACAAGACAAGAACAACAACCCGGCGATACAGTTGAGCCAGGAGTGGAAATGTAGAAATATATCTGTTGACGGGCAGGGTCAGGAGTCGCCGTCATTCAAACAGAGATTACAGGAATGGCGGCGTATCGTAACATGAAATTACACATGCATCTAAACCGTAGAGTACTCTGGCGGGGCGGAAAGGTTGCCAAAGCGGTGCACGCGCCCAGATCGTGTTGCATAGTCTGGTTAGCAGCCACAGCACGCGTCCGTTTGAACGTTAACCCCTCCCTCAATTTACGCGAGTTGGGGAAGGCTTCAGTTGGCAGGTTCCTTACCACGCCTTAACACATCTCTCCAACCACACTCCCACCAATGGCAGACCAAAACAATGGGCAGAGAGCCGAAGGGAAATTTTGCAGAATCATCGCTCGATGTCAGGAGTAGCTAACTCGACTTTGCATCAATCAATCGAACCGTATTTCCCACCAGCCTTTGCCTGGCTTCCTCTTCCGTCCCATTGCAGATTGCACGCGCTCTCTACAAAGGAGACCACGACTGGCGACAGCTTTGTCAAAGACGAAGCCTTTCCATAACCACTCATTGTAACGCAGGAAGTCGAGACAAGTCATCAACGCCGGTTTCGGTCAAGCCGCTAGCGACAACAACATGGCGCGTCTGCCTTTCGAGCGCAGGGAATCGCAACCAAAACCTGTGTTGCCTATTGCCTCCGGGTCCGAGGACGACGACGATGACGACGCTCTCTCTCTATTCCGACACTCGAAGCAGGTTTTCCCCAAAGTTATTCGCGAAGCAGAAGAAGAAAGCCGCGATAGAAGCAACGAAAGGAAGCGCAAAAGCTCGCTGTCGGAAGAAGAGGGGAATGAAAGAGTTCGGAGGAGGTAGGTTACAAAGGTGCTCAACTCTTGATCCGCGGTGCTGATCATTTTCATAGGAGAACCTCTTCCCCGGGGCTGTCCTCAAGTCCGCCCAAGCAAATGGCAGGCCTGGCTGATTCGGATGACGATGACGACGACCTCATCATGGACGTCAGAGGCAAAGGGAAAGAAGTTGTGAGGCCGACCAAGATAGTCACTCCCGTCAAGCCGCGCCACGCAGCGGTGTCAGCAACTCCTGTTGTAATGATTGAAGACAGCGATAGTGATGACGCCCTGGACAAGAAGCCGGTCAAAGCTGACCTGGACAGCGACGATGATTCCGATATCCAGGAATTCAGTCCCTTCGAGAAACAAGAGTCGCCCGACAGCCACGACGACGAGCTGCAAGAAATGATACGCAAGCAGCGAGAGAAGCTCGGAAGGGTCAAGGAAGATCTCGTGGTGCATATCTATGTCGATTCTCCCATTCCGAACATGAAGCCGATTCTAGTCCGGCGAAAGGCAAAGCAAGACATGGCACCCATCATACCCACCTGGATCGCAAAACAACGGGAAATAGGCCTGGACATTTCCAGCGAAGAACTCAGCCTTTTTGTGACCTGGAAGAACAACAAGATCTACACTCCGAACAGCGTTGCTTCGCTCAATCTCGACATAGATGAGGATGGCAATATCGTCTTTGGTGACGGGGAGGGCTACCGTATGTTGAGACAGGGTCCAGCGCTCCATATGCAAGTTTGGGATGAGGATAATTACAAGGACTTCCAGCAGTGGAAGGACAAAGAAAGATCAGTCAGATACGGTCTCGTTGATTTGACCGAGGCAGATGATGCGGAGCCTGTTCCCGAGGAGCCAAAGAAGAAGGGGATCAAAGTGGTCCTCAAGGCCAAGGATCTCGAACCGCTTAAACTGTCCGTGCAAGAGGATACCACGGTGGGGACCATGATTGAGGCGTTCCGTCAGAAACGAGCAGTTGGTGACGCGTGGCAGGTTTCGATATGGCTTGAGGGAGATGAGCTGGAGGAGGATGCTTTAGTGAAGGATACTGACATTGATCCCGATGAGCCGAACCAGTTTGAGGTTCATATGAAGAAGTAGAGGTGTACTGATAAATAACTTGGAAGCTTGCAGCACGTCATCCGACAATAGTCTGCTAGCGGGCAAATAGATACCCGTATTTCTCTTTAAATATGACATTTCACATGAATTCTCTCTCGATTGCTTTTCCGCGAAGCTGACACTATCATCAAAAACCATAGCTTTGTCGCCTTGCAACCGTACCAACTCCTAAACGCCTGTCCCAAGTGCCCGTTTCCCCGTATCCGCCGACCCTAAACAACAGTTCTAAAATCTCTCCTTCATTCTCCCAGCAATAATTCTCAGACTGTTGAAGGCCTTGCCCGGTTGTTGACCAAGCACCAATGAAACGATGCTAAAGCGAGCTGTTAGTCCGGCACGTTCTCGACTTGGCAGTTGGGAAAACAAAACGGGGGCCGCATACCTTTCGCGAGCCATGCCAATATTCTCAAACGCACCGAGAATATGCACCCTTGACCCAGCAAGCACCACGCGTGTCTTTGTGGCATTCTCAATCGCAAACTTCATCTTCCCGTCCTTGCCTGCAATACGACCGATAGCACGTCCGAGCGCGTCAGGCCCAAGCGTTTGCTTCACATCCTTGATATCGAATGACTGAATGTAGAGCGAATCGAGGCGGAGCAGGGCAATCGCATCGTCAATATCGAACCCCATGGCGAACGCCGAGATGAAGTCAGCGCCCATCTGGAGAGCCTCGTTGCTGACGGTGGCCCTGTTGGATCGGAGCTCTACGCGCTTGTCCTTGATGTTCATGCGCACCTGGAGCTTGCAGTGGTCCACGAGCGGGGGATAAATCTGGACTGTGTATTAGCATCTCCCAGCCCCTCCCGTTGTAAATCTGGGGGTGTGTGTGACGCACCTTTGTCCAATTGCTCTTGAGAGCAGACATGCGATTTGGTGGAATAGGGATCTTTCTTGTCTCTACACGACGGACAGGATCCTGAAAAAGGAGGACAAGCAGTCAGTTGACTATCCTTCGGTGCTTCGGCCAACGAGCGCTTGTTCGTCGCAACATACCACATCTTTCCCTGGCGCAAACCTCGGTCGTCCCTCCTCGTCGACCACCATCTCACTCTCCTCGCCATTTGGTGGGGGCGCGGCAGCAGCTGGGTCTGTCAGGCCGGTGGCATCTTGAATGTCGAGAATGAGCTCCTCCTCCTGCTCGGTCTGGATGGGAATGGCGGTGTTTTCGGAGGCCGCAGTCGACTGGAGGAGCGCTGTGGGCGCAGGCATTTTGACGTTGATTCTGGTATGTGACTGTGGTCGCAAAAGACTGTGAGTGTGACGGCAACAAGGCTCGAGAAAAAACTTATCGTCGGTCGTTATCGCTGATGGATGGCTGTCGAGTTTGCAGAGGCCTGTCCGCCTTTTTTTTGAATGGTGGGGTTGAATTCTGTAGACTTTCGTGGACCCACCATTGGTATCTGGGGCTTATCGATTGGTTTTGGTCGATGCCAAGCAAGCGGCACACCCAGCAGCGATCCTTGTCCCACAGGCTGGGGCGCCGAGCTTAGCGTCATTCACTGACAAGGCTTTCAAGCGCGGCCGCGTTCCAAGGTTCCCGCTGCATTTCTTCACTTTTTGACTTCAACTCCAGAAAAAAAGTGGCCGGCGCTCCGGCACAATTGCAACTCCTCCTCGCCCTTTCCCCCCTTGTTTAAAGAGTCGACAAGGCCCTCTTTGGCCATGACTTGAGCTCTGCTGGCCCCGTCGAGCTCCTGCTGCCCCCCCCCCGCCTGTGTCTCAGCATGCCTTTCAACAATGACATCTAGCGCCGCAACGACCCAACTGGGCCGTCATCTTTGGGGCTCGATCCGAGATTCCGTCACCATTTTCGCAGCGAGGCTACCACAACGCCCGCCGAAGCCAACCCGCACGCCGTTTGGCCAACTCTGCCAGCCCTTCCACCCCGCAAATCCGAGTCACACTTCGCCATTGATCCACCCAGCGAAGAGCTTCTCGAGGGCTTATTCTTCAAGAGCAGCCCGACCTCCCCCCAGAAAGAGCTGCACCTCCGGGTGTTTGCTCCTCCTGGGATTATCACCAAGTCCATCTTCAACAAACGCAGTGGTGACGACGTGCGCTCGCAACACAAGCCAAAAGGCCCAGCTGAGCTATTTGGCGCGGCAGATATGGAAACAGAGTCGCCAACCCCGCAATGACCGGGGCGAAGTGAGCATCATCGGGAGGAGGGGCAAGAGCTCCAGCACCAACCGAGACGGCGATAGGAACAATGTCACTGGTCAACCAACACCAAGGACTGAGGTTGAGAAACCACAAAATGGCCCTCCAAAAACACCCGAATCTGAGCTCAGTGAAGCCGAAAGTATCGCGGATTCCATGTCCAAATATTTGCACCTTCCAAAGATGCCGCATAGACCGACGAAAGAGGAGCTTCTTGCAGCGACGAATGGGTTTCTTCAACGACTAAGAGTGCGGTTCAAATGGTTTTCCATCAGGAGTATGCGGCCATGGAATGCAGATGAATGGGGAGCTTTTGTGTCTTGGTTCTTGTTCGGGCATCTTGTCTGGATCTTGGTTGGGACTACTACCTTCTTCTCCCTTATCATTCTGTTTATCAATACCGTCTTTGCTCAGGGTAGGCTCTTTCCGTATATTTCTGCTTTGCAAGACACGATACTGATAGGCATGTTCAGAAACGCTCGCGAAATGGATTGGCGACTACCTTACTCAGTCTGCAGGACTTACGGTTGTTTTCGAGTCGGCTATTGTCCCGAGATGGAAGGATGGCGTCATCACCTTCCGGAATGTGTTCGTTTCTCGGAGGCCAGGCCAGCACGGCAAGTCGACTGTCAAGAAGGGTTCCTCCAATGCTGCAGCTGAGGCGGCAGCCGCAAGACAAACGGCACTGGAGGAAGAGGCAGATGATGGCAACTATACGCAATTCGACGTGACCATTGATACCGTCAACGTCACCTTATCGTTTCTAAAATGGTGGAACGGGAAAGGGCTGCTCAGGGATGTAGAGGTCAAGGGTGTTCGAGGTGTAATCGACAGGACCTCGGTTGTCTGGGGCGATGAGGAAGTTGACCCTCTGACTTTCAGACACGAACATAACCCCGGCGACTTCGAGCTTGATTATTTCAAAATGGAAGATCTTCTCGTTACGGTACATCAGCCCGGCGGATTCCGGCCCTTTTCCGTTTCGATATTCTCGTGCGAGCTCCCTCAGCTTCGAAAACAGTGGCTCTTTTACGACTTCCTCTCCGCCTCGCACATGTCGGGTGCATTTGACGGTTCCCTGTTCACTATCCACCCTCGACAGATACACGGTGTTTCAGCCGCCGCCGCAGAGGACCGGAGGCAGGACGTGTTTGGCGCATCATCTGCGTGGAAGAAATTCTCTCGTTTACGCATTGACGGTCTCAAGATCGATCACCTGAACCGCGGAGTGGAAGGTCCGTTTGGGTGGATTTATGAAGGAAATGTCGACATCGTAGCCGATGTCATGTTTCCAGCTGATCCCGCAGAAGGGATTGGCAAAGTTGTGGCCGAGTTCTATGACAAAATGGAAGAAGCCGTCACGAGTAACCGGTACCTACAGATATTGGACACCAATGGCACCCGTCGCCGAGAACGAGAACAAAACATCATCAACAACTCAAGGCCTTACTCGGTACGTCATGACGAGAATCTGCTGTCTGGAGAGAACCCATCCGCTCCCCTTCCGGCATCCTCTCACCACCACCCGCCCCCCTCACAAGAAGAGGTTCCCGGGTATCTGGTCATGGACTTGCGCATCCATCTTAACAATGTGCGCGCCGCCGTTCCTCTCTTCAATAATCCGCACATTAGCTATGTCAACCAAGCTCTAGTGCGCCCGATTGTTGCCTACATCAACGCCAAGCGCACATATATTCCCGTAAACTGCCGCATCGTGAAGCGCGTAACCGACTTCGATGGTTCCTGGACGGTCTGGGACTGTGGTCTGATGGATGACACGAGCGCAGAGGTCTACTCTGCGTTTGCGTACAATGTCGAGGACCAGCAGAGCCGAGTTCGCCGGTTCAAACGGGTTGGACTGTGGACTGTCAGTCTTGTTGTTCATGCTCTGCTTGCTGGCGTGGCGGGCGATTACATGTAGCCTATGAACGATACCTATTTAACGATTAATATCTTCTCTTTTTCTCTGCCCGATGGTGATTCCACCCAGGCATGAGATGTGTATCACTAAAACAAAAGGGGGTTGGATTCCGGCGGGATGGTACGGACTTTTAAATACACTGGCTGGTGGGACTGCATCATTACGTTTCAGGGCATATTGGCGGGTGGGTTTGGGATAACTGGAGGAGGGTTTTGGCTGTTTTTCTTCTATAGCGATCAGACTCACTCGGGGCGCTGTGGTTTACTCTTTTGGGGACTTGGTTTTCACGTCCGTCATCATGTCACGATGCGAAATGACTGGTGGAGTCGAGGGGAAACAGTTGCTAACCCTCGAGCTGTATCAAATACATGACAGAGGGAGCGGAATAAATAAGGTTCAGCAGCATTGTAGTGTGCCCCGTCTTATCACTGGCATCAACGATAGGTTTGAATACATTTAGTAAGGATACTCTGGAGAAGAAAAGGGGCAACATGCACGTGTGTCGGCCCTAGGACAACTCGAGGGTATCGTGAAAAACCTATCAACAAACATGAGCTCTGTTAATAAAAGCCAAATTGTCTACGATGATGCGGTAAATTCAACCACGAAGCCTGCCATACCACCTCTTGCTTCACAGATTTTGAGCTATCTTTATATTTCCCCATTGCTCCGCTGATCTATGGTCGTTCTGGCTGTCTGGATAACCACCCAAACGCCTCCGATACCGCCGCTCTCTCGTACTGAACTAGCCGCTGGCTGAATGACAAATTCCCTCCCGAGCTACACTCCCAGGCCCATTCCAAATTTTGTTGTACTGTACATGCCAAGCTCTCCCCGGCCTTGACGCGGTGGATAGGGGTCGGCAGCATCTCCCATCATGTTCTGGCCCGGCTTCTCCAGTGCGCAGGTTTTCCATCTGCCAGGTAACCCCATTTGAGCTTCTTGTGTCCCAAAGCCCAATCTCTCGCCTGGCATTGAATGTCAAAGTCTGTGACGATGGCGGAATTGAAGCGGCAGGCTGCTGAATCATTCGGGGGAGCTTTCACATAAAGTCATCACTGGAGAGTAATTGTGTTAGCCAGCGTCTGTGCATTACCACGGCAAAAAATGTTGAGGACTTACTCTCCAAAGGCCTCATCATCATCGTAGGTAGCGGTATCTTGAGCAACACCACCGCCACGGGACACACCCGCCAGAGAGGTCTTGGTCTTGGCAGCCTTGGTCTTCTTGCCGCCCTTCTCGGCCGCCTTCTCCTCCTTCAGCTTCTCGTTGCTGAGGGCTGTCAGGGCGCTGGCGACCTTCTTGATCTCGTCAGACTTGCAGTCCTTGATGATCTGCTTGAAGTACTCCTGGGCAAAGTTGACGAAGTGGGCCTTCTTGGCGTTGGAGGCGAGGAGAGGGGCTGTCGCGTTGCGGAGGGTCTCGAACTGGCCCTTGGTGAGTGGGTTGAAGATTGGCAGGGTCGAGAGATCGATGGTGTTGTTGGGGTCGCTTCCGGGGAGCTGGACAACGCTGGCGGAGGCGTTGGCCTTGCGGCCGCTGCTGATGCCGATGGCGCCAAAGAGATCCTGGGCGTGGGCAAGATCGGCTTCCTTCTCGGTGCGACGGAGACGCTCACGCTTCTGGGCCTCGGTTTCGCCGTCGCTCTCGGATTCCTCCGCGAGCTGGCGGGCGCGCTCGGCCTGGCGCTCGGCGATGCGCTGGGCCTTGCTCTTCTTGTTGGCAGCGGCTTCGGCTTCGGCCTTGGCCTTGGCTTCGGCAGCCTTCTTTGCCTTCTCGCGCTCTACCTCGGAGTCCTCGGCGGCGTCCCAGGAGTCCAGGACATCGCTGTCCTCGGCCTCCTCATCGTCGAACTTGCGGCGGCCGACGGGGGCAGCGGTGGTTGGGGCCTCGGTGCCGGAGCTAGACTCCTCCTCTTCATCGTCTATAAAACAATAAGCAGGGTCAGCTTGCGGCTACTATGAGGATATGGGTTGCGAAATCATGGCTGCGGACAGTGTCGTCTGTCGCGATGCGAATTGAACAAATCTGAACCCTTGCTCGATCCTTGCCGCGGGGTCGTGTATCACCATGGAGGGGTAACTCAGACGTGGCTTTTCGCGCATCGATCGCGGGGTGATTTTGCGGGAAAAAAATGCTTGCTCACTTACCCCACCGCTTGTTTGGTCCAGGCATGTTGATGGTGTTGTTGTTTGCTGTACTGCAAAAGAGCGATGTCTGGTAAAATCTAGCGTGAGGGAAGGATTTCTAAGAAGTGGAACGGTTTATGTGCTTCTTCTGGACGACCTGCGCAAAAGGTTGTTGCGGTGGATCAGGTTTCCAGCAGCAAGGTTGGGCAGCAGAAAAGGGGGGAAAAAAAGATGGTGTTGCCGTTCGTGGTGGAGGGCTACCAATTTAGGTTCCAGGTTGTGCGCACTCCAGCGATGCCCCCCAAGTTTCACAGCGTCCAGGTTTGCTCCCAAACAGCGGCCCCCCACTATTTGATATTTACCTTCTAAGGTCCATATGGATACAGCGGCTTCAAGCTTCCATCAACATCCATCCACTCGCATCCGGCTGCCACCTCTTTGAACGGCACTGGGACCTAATGTCTCACAATGGCTCCCACTTAGCATTGTCCCTGCTCATCTGGGTGAATGTCCTGCAAATTGCCAGACCATGACAGGTATCCTTGCAAACAGCCTCACCTGGTTCAGTCGGGACGAGTCATGGCTTGGCAAGAGAATCGGTTGACTAAGTCGATTCCATTCACGGGTCATCGCGGAAGTTCAGTGTTGAAGTCCAAAGAGCATATGACAGCACGTGGGAGCAGGGGGAAGCCGGGCGGCAGGTTTGGGTTTGCTGCATGGCTTTCAATCATATCGTCTTTCGGTTATCAAAGTTGACGTCACGGTGTAGAATGACTTCTTCCATGGGCCAGATATCACGATCTCCAATGGTTCCAAACAACCGCATGATGCTCAGTAACTAGATTATTCTGCGGCTTCTAAGGTGCTGAGTCACCGGGTCGGCTACTTCTATTTCTTCTGAGATAGCAATCTCACGCCGGAGGAGAAACAATGACAGGGCAAAGCTGACCCGAGAGATCCCGACCACGCCGAAAAATACCTGCGTCCAGCTGACTGGCCAGCACAGCCTTACGAGCTCTCCCAACATATTTTCGTGGTCAAAGATGGGCAACTCCTTGTCCTGTCGGGCCTGGTGTTTGTCGTCCAGTTGGATCTTGTTCCGCTGCCGTCTCAGGAAATGCCACCCCCGAGGCTGGCGGTACTGTTTCCACGGAGAATTACCGCTTCTGTTGAGAGAAGGGCACAGGAGGATGGGAGTCACCGGACGAACCCGGAGTGTGTTGAAGCTCGTATCGGTATCCCATGTGAGATTCCTACGATTTGTTTGAGTAATACTCGGGGTTGGTATTCTTTGTCGAGGTTTCTGGGGGCCATATAAACCAGTAGAATAGCCACTTCAAGGATGAAGGCGTCTCCTAATCAGCCTTCTTCAATGAACACAGATTCCCTTGGAAACCTTGATATATTCCTACCCACACCACAATGATATCTTCCAAAACTAGCAACCGCATATGCCTCTGCTCCCCACAGCAAACGGCACGGATCACTGGGATTGTCGTCTCCTCTCGCCCAGCTTATCTGACGGGGCTTGGTTATCCGGTTTCCCTTCGACTCAGCTCAGCTGTATCTCAGTCCTCCTCCCAACACACCCGCAGCTTTTCATCAACAAGGGCTGCTCATCTGAAGGATTTCTTCCCGGTGAAGGAGACGGCCTATATACGGAAGACACCGCCAGCATGGCCTCACCATGGTTATACCGAAGAGGAAATGTTGGCAGTGGTGCCTCAGCACCGAAAACCCGGATCACTCAGTGATTGGCTTGCGTGGAAGCTGGTCCGTCTGTGTCGGTAAGTCAAAGTTATATACTTGGAATATCCGAAGTCTTTGTTCGGAGGAGCATGCCCTAAATCATATATCCAGATGGGGAACAGACATCGCCACCGGCATAAAGCCCGAACAGCAAGTCGACAAGTCAAACCCAACCACTGCTGTGGCGGCACAGAAGCCGCTGACAGAAGCTCAATGGGTAAGTAACCACACCTATGGCAAAACCCATCCTCCCGGCTCCAGAAGATATCCTAACCAGGCCAGCTTGTTCGGTTCATTTTTCTCGAATCCATTGCCGGCGTCCCTGGAATGGTGGCAGGTATGCTACGGCACCTTGAGAGCCTCAGACGCCTCAAACGGGACAATGGCTGGATCGAAACCTTGCTCGAGGAGTCATACAATGAAAGAATGCATCTTCTCACCTTTATGAAGATGTGCGAGCCAGGCTGGTTCATGAAGACGATGATTCTCGGGGCGCAGGGTGTCTTCTTCAACGCCATGTTCCTGAGCTACTTGATCTCGCCACGAATTACACACCGTTTCGTTGGCTACCTCGAGGAGGAAGCGGTCCACACCTATACTCGATGTATCCGGGAGATTGAACAAGGCGATCTTCCCAAGTGGTCTGATCCGAACTTCCAGATTCCCGATCTTGCTGTCACGTACTGGAAGATGCCCGAGGGAAAACGGACCATGAGGGATCTGATCCTTTACATTCGTGCCGATGAGGCAGTTCACCGCGGTGTGAACCACACCTTGAGCAACCTCAACCACAAGGAGGATCCCAATCCTTTCGTCAGCGACTACAAGTGCGATGCTGACCATCAACGACCCAACCCGGCGCTCAAGCCGACTGGGTTTGAGCGGAGCGAGGTCATTGGTTGAAAAATTATGGTTTAAAATAACCAGGGCGAGGACGTCTGTTCGACAGGAAACTGCATCAATTCTACGTATTTGGTCATATTTGGGCTCTATTATAGGCATCTTGGTGGGCATGGTAGAGGTTTGGCGGCGTTATCATGGCTTAGACAGGATACCAGCACCTCCTCTCATTACAAGGCTTTTGGCGCATTCGGGTAAACAAAATAAAAGTAACCAGACGAGGTATAGATACTGCATAATGCACTGCTTTCTGTATCTAGTGATCTGTGCGGGTAGGGGAGCTCCTTCGACGTATCAGTACGTGTAGCGCCGAACACCTCAGCCACCATTGGCAGACATTACACATTTGATTCACACACTCAGAAAGTAGGGACTGCGACATGAAATCAAGGGCTTACAGGATAGTTGACATACTTCAAATACCACATAATAGGCCTTTAGAATTTGCCGAGAAGCCTTTGAGGATAGTCGAGAGGCTTTTAAGGATAGTCGAGAGGCCTTTCAACATGGCCTTTAAGACCTTAGGGTTTGGTCACAATCTCTCGGAAGATGCCAAAGCATAGCCTCCTTCACCAAGAGTCTGCCAGATCAGCGCAGGTTGCAGGTGTTGAGCTGAGGCGACAAGTTGCAGGTAATAATCTAACTCATTTGGGTCTCGAGTTTCAGGGCCTGCCTATTACCACCCGTGCCTCGCATAGATCGTTTGTGATTAATGCATCATTCGATCCTGATCAGTGCCCGATTAAAGCGTAACAAACACAGGTGGTTATGGTATTGACAGGGCTGAATGTGCATGAAAAGCAAGCGACAAATAGCACATTCTGGCCATGATATCAGTCATGTGCCTCCATTTCTTTTGGACCCAAGTTCAGAAGAAGAGCTGATGTTACCGCCGCCGCTACTGAGTTGGGCTTATGGTATTATCCATGATAGGGCTGAGGACCATTGCCGGGACCAACAGGCTCCAAATCCGATGGGCTGTGAATGGATAGATGGGCGAATAGCTTATCTTGTCAAGTGCCGCTGTGCCTCACATGGAATAATCCGATGGAACAAATGGAACTTGTCAAGACTCGAATCACATTTCGCCGCCATGACGCTTGGCTGTTGCTTCGTCGGGACGAACTGCGAGGACGAGCAAGTGGGAAGAGATCCCAGGCTGTTAATTCGTAGGAAAGCGAAGGGGACCATCCACTGACACAAGTCACATCACTACTGCGCGGTTCTTATCAATGGGGCACGGTGTCCACACTGTCTTTACCCCTCTACAAGACAACAATTTGGGGATGCCATAACGGGGGAGGTACAGTGCGATGTCAACATTCAAGCACGGGCATATATATCATCGGATTGGATGAAGCGGGGGAGCTGGGGCACCCGTTTCAACACCTCCTTGAATGATCATCCGAATCCAGACCTGTGATTTCCGGCCCGTATAAATAAAGCGTAAAGGAACTCTTCTGATTTACTGACCCCATTTGGCGCTTTGTAAAAGTACAGATGGCGGTAGAGGACCATGATTGTGAGGAGATACGATCTTGCCCCCCCACCAGTTGAAGGGGTCCCCCTTACAAGACTCGTGATATGTGCCCGGCCACACTCCATGTCCGGTCTGAGAATATCCACTCTCGGGGCACCTCCGTTTTCTTCACCGCAGTCACAGTGACCCATCCCCGAGTTCCCCGCTTAATCTGTCCGTAACATTGCCCTGTCGTTGGGCCTCAAAACCCGCACATGCTCAGGGCCCTGACGCCCGAATATGTTCACGACTTGGCATCCCTTGGCCAGTGCACTTACACCAGTATTTTCATACCGAAATAGGATCCAGTCTCCCTGCGCTCACAGGGTCAAAGCAGGCGCATAACATTAACTTTCAGTTCGACAGGCGCCAGCCTTGTGGTTCGTTGGGCCAGGTAAGGAGCACCCCTATTTCCCCCATGATACTCCAATCTATCGACCTAAAAAACGGCCCAGTGCGTCCCGGGCCTGTCGAGGAAAGCGCTTGAGTGCAGCGCAGCACATACTTTGTCTGCTCATGAAGCTTTCTCTCCTCACCCACAGATCACCCACAGGTGCAGGGCGCCTGCTATCAGACAGAGTTCAGACAGAGTGTAGGAAAACCCCAGCTAATAGCTCACACAAAGATCCCACTCAACCACAATTGGCCGGCACAGGTTGACTCGACCCCACCATTCGCTCTGCCCCCCGGTCATCCCCCGTGGGCCCCTCCTTGCCCGCCTCCATCCAACAAGCACAACGCACCCGACGCCCGCATCTCACCCGGGAAGCGGTTCAAAAAGCGGGAGAAGAAGAACAGGCTCGGCGGCTACGAAACGTCGTCGCGTGGGTTCCCCTCTCCTCCTGCCCTCTCGCTCGTCCATCAAACGACCGAAACACATCCAGAAGGTGGGGTTGGACCTGCCAGCGAAGCACCTTTTACTCGTTCCATCGTCGCTGCACGTTGCTGCATACCTACCTAAGCACCCAGCACAGCCTCGCTCTCCAAAGCACTGCCACGGTGCCTGGAAGGCTGACTCCCAAACTGCCTCGTCGCGCGTTCTAAAGACAGAAACACCACGTACAACACCATTGACTCTCTAGCGGTCCGACAGCGAATCAGCGAATTCATGGACCAACAGCTTCCCCAGGCCCGCGGGCGATCGCTCTCGGCCGCATCTACTGGCGGGGGCCACCACCACCAGCAGCCTCCCAATATAATAAGAGATCACTCTCCTTCGCCCGCCCGCTTTCCCAATCCGAATGATGCCGTCGTCTCTTCTATCGGTCTCGGTCTTGGCCTCGTCGACCAGCAGTTTCCTACCGCCCAGCCCGACTACTCGGCTTACAACGCAAACTCCAACAGCTTCTTGAACAACCACCAGCCCTCGCCCCAGCCCTTCTCCCAGCCGGGCTTGTCTGACCCCTCCAACGTCCCTACCTTTGACCTCAACCAGAGCTTCACGGACCCCCTCAAGCCCGAGAACTCCTCCTTTGGCACCTCCGCCCCGAGCACTTACCCCCAGCCTCAGACGCTCCTGGCCCCGAGCTTTGGCGACGCTGACTTCACCATCTTTCCGCCGACCCCCGGCGAATCTCAGTACGACGCCCCGCTGTTTGTTGGCGACAGCCAGCAGCAGCTCAACAGCGCAAACGCCAACATGATGGCACAGTCAAACCACAACCAGACCCCTCCTCACCTTCTCAACCCCGATCCTCAACAGCCTGGCTCTGCCCAGCACTCTCCGTCCTTCAACCAGCATCAGTTTCCTCCTCCCGGGAGGCATTCTAGGAATGTGTCACTCGGGCCCGAGGCGGCGCTTCTTCCGGGCCAGGTAGACTGGACCCGTGCTCAATTTCAGGGGCATAGACGCTCCCCCTCCGAGTTCTCCGATGTCTCCTCCGCCGCGCCTTCTCCCCTCCTCGTCAGTTCCGATAGTTTCGAGCAGCATGATGGCCATTCACCGATGGTGCGCCCTCAAGATGCCGGTCTTTATCAGGAGCTACATGGCATTGGAAGCTTTAGCATCTCGGACCACGGAGCTCACAGCCCAAATCACCCCGGAGCCAGGAGTCCATCACATAGCCCAGCCATTTCTCCACGTATTCTGCCTCAACAGCTGCCTGATGTGAACCAGAACAACTTCATGCTCCAATCACAGGGCAATTATGGTCACCCTTCGCCATATCTGCAGAGTTCACAGGAGGCCTTTCCCTCGCTGCCACAGGAGACGGAGAATATAACCCCCAACCAAATGCCAGCACCTCCTTCCATTAATATCGATTTTGCGCCGACAGCCGTTAGAAACGGGTTTGATCAGCCCAAGAGCCTCGATGTCGACTCTCTTACACCGCCGGAAAGAGGTATGTCTTTTTTTTTCATTTTTTTTTCAAAGAAAATCCGAAATGTCAAAATACTAACATGAGCCTGTTCCTTGCTCAGGACGAAGATTGGCTCGACCTCGTGCGGTAACAGATCCGTACAACACGAGCGGAGCGCTTCTTGGTTCCCATCGTAGCCCTTCCGCCACTGGGAGTTTGTCTCCCAACTCTGCTTCGGATGGTCGCTCCGATATTTCCCGCTCACTCTCTCCACTTGACCGGTCTGGGGCATCCCCTAACAGACGGCGCCAATCTACCTCGTCGGTGCCCAACAATGTCATTGCCCTTCGGCTGGCGGACCCAGAATACAACGGCGGCGTGGCTGGCGAGGGTGCCGGTGGCTCAAAGCGTGTCCAAAAACACCCAGCAACCTTCCAATGCACACTCTGTCCAAAACGCTTTACTCGTGCTTACAATCTGCGGTCACATCTCCGCACTCATACTGACGAGCGTCCGTTTGTATGTACCGTCTGTGGAAAAGCTTTTGCTCGACAGCATGACCGCAAACGACACGAAGGACTGCATTCGGGGGAGAAGAAGTTTGTCTGCAAAGGAGACCTCAAGAGCGGCAGTCAATGGGGTTGCGGTAGACGGTTTGCCCGTGCGGATGCGCTCGGCAGACATTTCCGCTCAGAAGCTGGGCGGATATGCATCAAACCACTTCTCGACGAGGAAATAAACGAGCGACAACGGCAGTGGAACGAACAGCGCATGCAACAAGCTGCGGTGCAGGGCATGGTCATGCAGGCTCCTGGTATGATGATGCCTCCCGGCATGGACCCGAACGCGGGTGCGTACCCTATGGACCCCAACGGCAACTATGCGCTACCTCAGGCACTCTTGGCGCAATACCCAGCTTTGGCACAGATGAATTGGTCAGACATGGGCGGCGGAGGCGGCATAGAGGACGATATCAGTGGAAGAAGCAGCTACGATGCCAGCGACTATGACGACGAAGCTGATGGCGGCTACGTCAGCGGGCCTGGTACAGGGTTTGGGCCCGGAGGGATGCAGGAGAACTTTGGGGAGATAGGGTACGCAAGCGACTATGGAGGACGCTGATGATCAGGCTGTTGCTTCCAAAACACAACACAAAAGATGAATTCGTGGATGGTCTTTGCGTAGCGCGTCGATTTGATTGAAGGGGGTTTCTTTTACTTGACCCTTTTTTTTGAACAGCATATCATTACTTGGGGGGGGGGGGGCCACATAGATGGGAGACAGTCCCCCTGTCTTATATTTCGCTGGAGATATCCGATTATGGCCGCAACTTTTACACAGGGCATCGTTTTTTGGATGACTTGATGATGATTTTTTTTAATTTTATTTTTTTCAAGTATTGGCCTTATTTGGGGATTTTAGCCCAGGATACGGCGGTGGGCTGGTTTGTTATGGCGAGGGAATTTCGAAAAGGAAACATGTTGGTGTTTTTGGATTCGATTCTTGAAATTATATCGGGCGAGATCGCACGCATCTGATGCGATTTGGTTGCTTACAGATACCAATCTACTATGTTTTATTGGCTTCCACTAGACATCTTTGATCTTGATCTCCAGAGATTGTAAATATCTATCAGCGTCAGAGACTGAATCACACACATCTCTGGGCGACGAAAATAGTGTGGGACGGCACGTATAATCAGTTCAGTTGGTTCATGGGGCCGGATCGACCAGCGAGAGCCGTAGAAAGACCTTGTAGGTGTCCTGATCGACCTTTAACACAAATCGATGTGGAAAATAACGACAGTGAATCGATCCTCCCACCCCTGCCAAGATACGGACATCAGATCATGCCCCGTCAGATCCAGAGACGATGGGTGTATCGAAGCGGGTATCGTATACAGCCTGAGCTACTTTTTGTCTTCGCCCTGCGCATCACACCTCTTTCCCAACAAACTGCATTGCCGGATAGCGTCATACATGGATGTAAAGTGGTATCCCGCTGCCGGTTGCTGGCCCGCTCTCGGAGGGGGGGCGCAGACAAGGCCATATGGCAAAGTTGGAATACGCTGTGGCACGGTGGTATCTCGGGTTGAAGGTGGGATGAGCACTCGGGCGAGAGGAAGGATGATGAGATGATGTCTGCATAATAGGAGGTCTTTCACTGGCGGGATGACGACCGATGGACATGAGGTTGCAAAGATGCAACATGTTCATATCCCCTGGTTGATATCAATTGCTTGTTAGCCCACCCCCCTCTTGCCTTTTGCTACAATCATCATTGAAACTCCTTTTCTGAGCACACAATTGCCAGAATGACTCTTCCTAGCGAAACGAGGGCTGTTATCATTGCCTCCATAGGCAAGGCCGAGATCAAGTCGGTCCCCCTCCCTACGCTTCGAGACGACTACATACTCGTCCGGACGACAGCCGTGGCGTTGAATCCCACAGATTGGAAGCACGTCTACGGGATCAACCTCGGACCTAATCAGCCAACCGTTATCGGCACCCGTGTAGGCTGCGACTACGCCGGCATCGTCGAGCAAGTTGGGCCCAAAGTGACCAAGGCCTTCAAGAAGGGAGACCTCATCTGCGGCCCGGCCCACGGATCCAACGCCGTTCAGCCAGAGGACGGGACGTTTGCAGAATACATCGTGGTGAAAGGGGATGTTCAGATCAAGGTGCCTGGTAACCTCAAAGACTACGAAGCAGCCACGTTGGGAATTGGGATAACAACTGCTGTATGTATTGTTCCTTCAGCCCCCCCCCCTTTTTTTTCTTCTCACAATCACGTGGGTATGGACAATTGACGCCATCACCAGGGCCAAGGCCTGTACCAAGCCCTCTCACTCCCTCTCCCTTCACCAGCTTCCCCTGTCCCGGGCCCGGACCCGGACCCCAGAAGAAAAATCTTGATCTACGGCGGCAGCACGGCCACCGGCCTCCTCGGCATCCAGTTCGCCGCTTTATCTGGATACACCATCGCCACGACTTGCTCCCCGCACAACTTCTCCCGAGTCCGGTCGCTCGTCGGCAACGGCAGCGTTTCTGCATATGACTACCGCTCTCCGACCCTAGCGTCAGACTTGAAAGCATGGGCTGGCGACGATCTGACGGTGGCATGGGACTGCATAGCGAGCACTGACTCGGCAAAGTTGTGCGCTTCTGTGCTGGCGAAGGAAGGCGGGAAGTACAGGTCTCTGCTGAGGGTGCCGGACGAGGTGGTCAAGGGGGTGAATGGCAAGGTTGACAGCGGATTCACGTTTGCGTATACGGCCTTGGGGGAGGCGTTCAGGAAGGCGGTGGATATCCCGGCTGTGGAGGGGGATTTTGAATTTTGCAAAGCAATTTTGGGGACCGGTTAAAAAATTGTTGGGCTCAGGGAAAGGTAAAAAATGTGGAAAGC
>NW_001914832.1:598787-646986 GCF_000226545.1 Podospora anserina S mat+
GAGAGTCAATAGGAAGGAGAAGGGGAGATTCGAAGGGGTATCGTGCAGGTGGCGGGAGTCAAAGGTAACGCGGTGTTGTTTGAGAAAAGTTGGTGTACATGTTTGAGAGGTGATGGCTCGGCTGATTTTTGATATGCTGTCATCTATACGGGTCTGACCCATATATGTTGATCAAACTGGGCTGAAAGACTTGTAGATTACATTAGAAAGCAGGGGTATCTCAGACTTGGGGCGTGAAGGGCTACCTAGGAACAAACTCGACAACATGCATTGAGTGATTCAGCAAAAGTCCAGCCTATGCGCCCACTATGGCAGGGTGACCGTGTTTTCCTGACATCAGACAAAAGATCTTTGACCTACACCACTGGCAAGGCCTCCGCCGGCGTCCCAGCATCTGCGACAGCAGGACCAGTGTTAACCCCAGCAGCGGCAGCATCAGTTTTCCTGGCGACGCCATCCACGACCCTCTGCAGGATTTCCTGATGCGCACTCGAAAACCTGGATCTGACAAAGTGTTTGACGAAAAAGTTGCAGTCGATTCCCGCGATTTCCACCAGCTCCCACTCTCCTTCGTCACCAGGCCCAAGCAACAAGTCTGGGCCGTCTTGCACCTCCCCCCTCCTCCTGACTTCGTAACTGCTCCTCACCACCACGCCTGCCTGGGCATTGGCTCGAACCCGGACGCCATGGTCAAAGCTCTGCATTACACACGGGATGCCCACCTCCTTGGTGCCCCAGGCGCCGAGACCAGGAATGACAGGGACCCGATCCACCACTATAAAGGCCTGCAGCTTGGTGCCAGATTCGAGAAACAGGGGATCATCTACGACTTCCGAGACATCGAGGTGCCGCTGCTCAAAGTGGGCGACGTAGGGGTTGGCTTTGATGAGGGGCTCGTAGGCGTGGAGGCTCGCGAGGACGGCCTTGGGATCAACCCTGGCGGGGATGGGGACGCGTGTTATGACTGAGAGGGTTGGTGTGTGGGTGTTTGTGGCTGTCATTGTAGTGACGGTGTAAGTTCTTAACGGTAGGTGGTTCTGTAGACGTGGTCAGCGCGCAAAGAAAAGGAAGAGGCTCAACGTTATTATCCTGATATGGCGGCTTTGTTTCTAGATGGGCCAAACGAGGGGAGGCGCACGCAAAGTGGGCACCGCTCAAAGTCAAAGAAAAGCTGAGCTCAAGCGGCCGAGGGAATGCAAAGCTGAAGGCGCTCTCACCTGGGCGGGTGGGTGTCGGGTGTTGAGGCCAGCATAAAACTGATGAGGGCCGATATCTATACCAGAGGCAAACGACGAGATGAGGTGTGATTGATCAGTGACTGTGTGTTTTATAGTATATGTGCCAGCAAGTTGCAAAACGACCGAGATAAGGATGAAAATGGCAGCAATTGTTGCTGTTTCTAGAGCTGTATTTGGGATGCCGAGTGGATGGCTGGAGTGGGTCGAGACTGGGACCGTGTCAGTGGTCGTTCTTTCCGCACTGGTTCGTAGCTAACGGTTGGCAGAGTTTCTTTAGTATGGAGCCTTTTCACAATTGTCCAGCGCAGACAAGGTTCGAAATCTACAGATACAACAATCCACGGTAGTCACACTCATTAACTCCCCGACATCCACTCCCCCGCGTTGGGACCAACATGAAACGGTCCAGGGTTGGTGGACTCGACTGTTCTAAATACGGTGTGGCTCAGCCCTCTTTGGCCGTGCAGCTGCCGCGTCGGGGGCCAAAAGGCAGACATGATGGAGGTGTCCGGTGCTTCGGTTCTTCAGCCCCGTCGACAGCCCGGTCAGTTCGCCGGGGTACAAGGCCGGGATACAGGCCGGGGATCGCTCAAGTGGACACACACAGGTGGGCCCAGCCTCCGGAAGGCTTGACGATCATTTCGGGAGGAGCCGTTATCAAGGTCAAGGTCGCCTCCGGCTCCGAACATTTGGCAACTTACACCCCCAGCTACTCCGTACTGATGGTACCTATCAAATTTGACCACCCTTCACTCCTGAGCGGACGACAGCCCTATCGGATTAGACACGTCAAAAAAAGAGCATTTTCTTGCCCCAGGCGCATTCTGGCGGTGAAGAGGACGACAAATGGGACGGGCACCTCTTCTGCATCAACTCTGCGTCAAGCTGCATGAGCGGGTCACTGCCTGTCGTCCCATGAACTTTGATGTTCTCTTTTGATAGGGAACCCCACTGCATATTATGGAGGATGTGGTGTATGGACCACAGTTGTCAAACATGATGCGGATCTGAGCATCCATCATACTGCTTGTTCCCGTCACAGTCTCTGCTGCTGGCTCTCTTTTGGGGAGACTGTGTCAAGCTGTTTGCTCCTTGTGTGCCTCTGTGCAACTTCTCTGTGTCCCAAGATCAGAGGCCACACCGGGCCCTCACAACGCAGCCATCGAAATCCTCGCTAGCGGCGCATAGCTGCCCAGCCTGCAACGCATCTCAACCTTGGGCAGAAAGATGATTCGCCATTGCCCGTCGCGTTTGATGCAGGAAGGGTACCCCCAGATCGCGTTGCGCGCATCTCCTAATCTCCTACCACTTACACACGAGTCTGTCCAGTCCCGAACGACTTTCGATGCCGAGCCCCCATGCACTCAATGCCAGCAGCCAAAAGACAAGAACCCACCATGGCGCGCTGCCGAGTCTCATGACGGGCATATCGATGGCTAACAACGTGTGGAATCATCCGAACCCTCAATTACCAACGTTCATCGGGGAGCCCCACCGATTTCGGCTGGGTCAGGTGGGCGACAGAGACATGGCCGAACGCTACCCTGACCCCCATGAGCCCACGCGGGGCATTCACGATTCCCCGCTATCTTGGCCAGAGAGGGTGAGAGGGGCATCATGGAAGTCGTCACCCATTGCACCATGTTTCGGGATGCCGCATCAACAGCAGATGAGGCCCTCTCCACGCCGACACACACGATGGCAGGACCTGTACGGATACCAGCAAGCGATTGGCCAAGGCGTCGAGTGTTGGATGCTGTCTTCCGGTGGCATGGTGCACACATATAATAACCATAGCGGCAGCCGTGGACTCGGCTTGGTCCGTTCTGTTATATCAAAGCTTGGCTGGCCTATGGCACCCGTCTTTAGCCGTTTGATTTCGAACGCTCTCTCACGGTTTCACATTGTGCACAACGTCGAGAGCTGGGTTTGGGCTGTTGACAGGGGGGAATTGGCGAGGGGCAAGGGGAGCTTTTGGTGTCGGGACTGGGATGGATCACCTCGCCCTAACCGGATTGGAGCAGCCATCCCTTGCAGCCAGCCAATGGCAGCCATCCCCAGCCATCCCGCAAAGTGCGCTCCAGGTCAAATTGTGGTGTCAAGCGCACGGCTGGGAGTCGGTCGGGGACATCAGCACAAGTCGAGAGAGAAAGAGGAGGAGCACCAAGCAGTCCCACCTACTGACACTACACGCGTGACTGGGCCAGAGAGAGGGAAAAGAGGGTGAGCGCAACTGTTGCTTGGTTAGCGCGGGGCATTTCCCTCTTCAGTAAACCAAGATCAGGAAGAAGAAACAGAGCAAGGCGGTGGCTATCGCATAACATCGCCGTGGCTGTTCTCCGATTTGTCCTGCGACAATCCGGTACATCAAAGTACCCTCGGCCGTGCATGAATACCTCTTTTGTACGGCAACGGAACCGTGCTCTCCTTTCCGCCTCTCTTTTGCCTGCTCTGGTTTCTGTTTGACCACCTGTGCGCCGACCACTCATCCTGTCCGCACCCTGCTGAGGCGGGGGCCATAATCAACAAGACTGTATCGCACTGCATCAGCGGTGTGGTGGCACAACGCGACGCGGCCTCGACAATACACCAATCCCTATCCCGCCGCCGTGTACCTCTGAGATCCGGCCGGGCGATTGGCTCTTCAACACACCCAGATTTTTCACCAGACGACGAATACTTTTTCAGCAGGGAGAAAAAAAGTCTTTTCGGAAAGGGGCTGCCCTAGAAACAGCGGTCGACCATCGTGAAGACTCCTTTCCGGTCTCTCAACACACTTGATTCGAAGGCTGCCTTGTTTTCTTTGCGACAAACACCGACTCGATCGGATTGTAGCTTTGAACCCGTCGAGGCTGCACCACATGTGTGTTCCAGTCGTCGGTTGACACACCGTCAGCTCCATCAACCTTCACCATGGCCGCTCTTGACGCTTTGCCACTCCGCGATAACTGGGCGGACGATGTCAGATTGGAGGCGACCAAGATCATATACTCGATCAACGGGCTTACATGGGACGGGAAAGACGAGCGCCACCAAGATTCGGATTTCATAGAGGCTAGGCTAGCCTTCATTGCACGGAGCTGGATTGCGCTTTGCGCAGGCCCCAAGGTAAGGGGATCAAAGGCCCCCCCTTTTGCGCGCCTGTTTCGTGTTTGGCCAAGAGACAATGTTCTCAGCCAGTTTTTACCAGCATCTCATCGCTCATGTGTATATGCCTGGCTCTTTCTCAGCAACTGACAAATCGTTACCTAGGGCTCGCCAACCTTAGATGCCGACTCACGAAGAATCGTCAAGCCTCTCACCATCCCGAGCATCATCCCTAGAAGTCGGGCCACTGAAGAGACTGGGAGCCTGGAATGGGATGTTCAGGATCTGACAGGAAGCGGCGCATATGCGCAAAGTCGTCACCTCTCGGTAGACCCTTTGCTCGCGGATGTTCTCGCGGCCAGGTCTAGAGCCGGAGGAAGACGTCATCAGAATGACATCCTTGCTGACCCGACCAGAGATTATCAGATCGATCTAGCCACGAACGAAGGTTTCCGACAGGCCGCGAAGAAGAAGAACAACAAGAAGGGAGGGGCGGCGAAACCCAACTATATCAGCAACAACAGCAACAGCAACGGTAACAACGACGAGGGCGAGAAGAAGGACGCTGAAGGAGGTGACGCTGGCGCCAATGGTGATGGGACCGGGGGCTCTGGCGGTAGCCCCAACGGAGATGGCGGCGGTGGGGACGAAAACAAAGACGACGACAAGAAAGAGGATGAGAAAAGAGAGGAAGGAACGGTAGAAGAGAAGGCAGAAGAGAAGACTGAGGAAGCTCCGCCGCCTCCCGAGGATGACTTGGTCGGTACTGGTTCTAAGAAGAAGAAGAAGGGCGTCGCAGAACCCGAGCCTCCGGCAGTGGAAGATCCGAAGAAGTCTACCGATTCTGGTTTAGCCGCCGCTTCAGCAGGGCCTACCTTTGATTCCTTCTCGAACATCAAGATGAACGGGAATCGTGATCCGCCTCGGAAAGAAGAGCCCAAGCCAGCGCAAAAGAGCGGGTTTGGTGGCTGGAGCGGCTTGGGATGGGGTGGACTTGGCCTGGCATCAAAGGTTGTCGAGAATAGCCCGTGGGGTCTCAAGTCCAAAATCGGAGTGGGCTTCTCTTTTGGAGACGGTTCTGGCTCTGAAGAGCACATTCAGAGACCGAAATCAAGTGCAAGACAGGTTGAGAAACTGGCTGAGAAGCCACTCGAAAGACCAGTCGAAAAGCCGGTCGAAAAACCAGTCGAAAAGCCAGTGAAAAAGTCGGCCGAGAAACCTGTCGAAAGACCAACTGCGCCAGAAAAGCTTTCGGATGACCCACCGGCAGACGACTGGTTCGCCTCCGCGTCCACCGCAACAGCTAAGAAGAAGAAGAATGATCTTCTTGTCCAAGAGGCCAAGGTGGAACCGGGCTCTAAATCAGGAGGGAATGATGCATGGGACTTCTGGGGAGCGCCCAAGAATAAGAAGAAGCCTCAACCTGATCCCGAACCAGAACCGGAGCCTGCGCCAGAGCCTCCCAGGGAGCCAGATCCTAAGCCGGAACCGACCAAGAGCACAGAAACAGATGATGCCTGGGGAGCTGCCCCCGTAAAGGGTAAGAAGAAGAAAGGTAAGATCACCATTGCCAATGAACAGCCAAAGGAGCCGGATCCTCCCCGTGAACCAACAGCTGAACCCGAGCCTGAGCCAATTCCCGATCCAACACCCGAGCCACCCAAGTTGTATGAAGAGGACAATCCATGGGCGAACATTGCCACAACATCGAAGAGGAAGAAGAAAAAGGGGAAGAACGCCGTGCCGGAGCCGGAGTTAGAGCCTGTCAAAGAGCCCGAGCCTGAACCGGAACGAGCGCTCACCCCTGAACCTGTTCCTGACCCAGAGCCGGAGCCGGAACAGGAGGTGGAGGATTCCTGGGGTTGGGGTACTTCGTCCAAGAAGACCAGGTCGAAGAAGGGCAAAAAAATCGAGCCTGAACCAGAGCCAGAGCCAGAGCCACCCAAGGACCCGGAACCAGAACCTGAGCCTGAGCCTGTCCCAGAGCCCGAAAAGAAACAAGAAGATGACTTTTGGAGCTTTGGCGTCACTGCGACTAAGGGGAAGAAGAAGAAGGGCAGGAGTAAAGACCCAGAGCCCGAGCCTGCCAAAGCACCCGAACTCGAACCTGAACCCGAGCCTGTTCCGGAGCCCGCGCCGGAGCGTTCTAAGAAGGAGGAAGATGATCCATGGGGCCTTGCAGCTACTTCCTCCAAGAAGAAGAAGAAGGACAAAGGGAAAAAGGCTGCTGAGCCTGAGCATGAGCCTGAACCTGAACCTGCGAAGGAACCGGAGCCCGAGCCCGAGCCAGAACCAGAACCGGAGCCTGAGTCGGAGCCTGACATTTTAGAACACAGTATGTGGAGCTTTGGGTTTTCTACTAAGAAGAAGAAGGGCAAGAAGGAACCCGAGCCAGAACCTCCAAAAGAGCCTGAACCAGAACCGGAGCTGGAGCCTGAGCCTGAGCCTGAGTCAGAACCCGAGCCTGAGCCCGAACGTCAAAAGAAAAGAGAAGATGACGATCCATGGGGCCTGAGCACATCATCGAAGAAGAAGAAGAAGGAGAAGGGCAAAAAAGCTGTCGAACCTGAGCCTGGACCGGAGCCAGTCAAGAAGTCGAAAGACAAGAAGGACAAGAAGGGTAAGAAGGTGGCCGAGCCAGAACCAGAACCCGAGATGGAGGCTGTCCCCGAGCCGGAACCAGAACCGGAAAATGACGACGACGATGCATTCTGGGGCTCTCTGAGCGGCAACAAGATGGCCCATCACGAGACTTCAAGCACCAAGGACCTTCTTGACTTGGACAACAAGAACGGTAGCCATGTCGAAGCTGACCCGCGTGCGTCTACCGAGAGCAGCGGCGGCTTCTTTGGTTGGTTGTCAGGCAAGAATAAGAAGAAGTCTGGGGAGTCGTCGGATGTGTCCACCAAGCCGGAACCAACGCCAGAAGAAATTGAGAGGGCTGCTGCCGAAGAGGAAAAGCGCAAAGTGGAGGAGGCTGCAGAGCAGGCACGCAGGGAAGCTGAAGAGGAGCTTGCCAGAGAGGAGGAGCAGGAACTAGCTGCTCTCGTGGCCAAGAAGAACAAGAAGAAGCGAAAAGGTATCTCGAGAGCTGAACAAGAGCGGATGGATGAGCTTGAGGCGAATGCCAACAGGCGGGCATTGGCAAAAGAAGCGCGTGAGGCAGAAGAAGCAGACCGAGAACGGGAACGACAGGAAGAGGCCGACCACGATGCCAAGAAAGCTGAAGAAAAGGCAAAGCTAGAGGCTGAAGAGGCTGCTGAGCGGGAGCGCGAAGAGGAAGAACGTGAACGACAGGAGGCTGAGGCTGCAGAGGCGGCGGCGGCGGCTGCAGCAGCAGAAGAAGAAGCAGCTGCAGCGGCAGAAGCAGAAGCTGCAGCAGAACGAGCACGGGCAGAGGCAGCAGCAGAGGCCGAGGCAGCGTCTTCCAAGAAGTCTAAGAAGGGTGATAGAAAGAGTAAGAGTAAAAGGGATAAGGAACGTGAGCGGGAAGAAGAGGAGGAGAGGGAACGTGACAGGGAACGCGAGAGGGAGCGTGAGAGGGAGAGGGAGAGGGAGCGCGAGAGAGAAAAAGAAAAAGAAAAGGACAAAAAGAAAGATAAGGATAGGGATAAGGATAGGGATAAGGATAAGGACAAGGATAGGGATAAGGATAGGAAGAAGGATAAAAAGAAGGGTAAAGAGAAGGAAAGGGAAAGGGAGCGAGAAAGGGAGAAGGAGAGGGAAAGGGAGAAGGAGAAGGAGAAGGAAGAGGAGGATGAGGCCAACTATCTAACTGCCGAAGACGAAGACGATCTTTTCAAAGACCTCAACGATGCTGATATCACAGCCGAGCAACTCGAGGAGCTACTGGATGACGGGCCCGCGGGTAAGGGACTCAAAGACAAAGCGTCGATTGAGCCAGTTGAAACGAGGGATGGGCCCGGCGATGACCCCTTCAGCTTCTGGGGGGCTGCGAAGAAGTCAATCTCCAAAAGCCAAAAAACCAGTTCGCTGCTGCCTCAGGCACTGGACAGTCCACCGCAACCACCAGAGCCGGATATTCATACAGGTAGCAACCATGCTGAGTCATCGTCCAAGATCCTGTCAGCTCTGGGTGCTTTCGGCGGCAAATCGGTGTGGCACACCGAAGCTGGGACCTCGCCATCACCCGATCTGGCCAAGCCGACGAAACCCAGAAGCAACAAGATCGCCGATCGCATGCGCGCCTTTGAAGTTGCCGACGACGATAAGGATATCTCGGGCGCTGAACACGACAACGACAACGACAATGACGATAGGGGCAAGAGGCGCGACAAGGACGATATTTACGACGAAGAGAAAGACAGTCGCGACAACCACAGGGCCGGAGCTTGGGGTGAGTACGGCGGCTACGAACAATACGACCCCTACGAGTACGAAGCACCGATCGACGATATTCCTCCCCGAACCGCTCCACCACCTCCCGCTCCCGTTGAGGTTGTAACGCCCAAGGAGGAGAGGAGGAAAAAGAAGAGCAAGGACAAGAAGGGCAAAGAAAAGGACAAGCCCAGAAGCTCGGAACCTGCTATCATCGACGTCGAAGCCTTTGCAGCTCCTCCGCCTCCTCCCCCACCTGCGCCGCCTTCTCCTCCGCCAGCAGCAGCCCCCTACCTCCCGCGCTCAACACACACCGGCTTTCCTGGCGGCTTCCCGCTCGACGACGAAGACCACCTCGACGATCACCCCCGCCGGCGCAACATCATGGATTCAGGAGACGATGACGAGATTGTTGATATCATCGAAATGGCGCCGGAAAAGAAAGTCAGTAAACGGTCGAGAAGGGCTGCCAGCTCTCCCGAGGTCGTTGATGATGAGATCCATCCACCACCTCCTCCTCCTGTTCCGGTACCGCCCCCTGCTGTTCCTGATCCGCCGCCTCCGCCCATGTCGCCCATGTCCCCTCCTTTTTCACGCTCTGTCAAGAAAGAGCGGACTAAAATCAATCGCGACGGTGCATCTTGGAACATGTGGTCAGCTGCTGCTCCCCCTCCGCCTCCGCCTCCTCCTCCACAGGAGCCTAGTCCCAAGAAATCATCATCAAGAAGTAAAGAAAAAGAGAGGGAAAGGGAATCAAGCTCCAGGAAGAAGGCGTCCTCTGCTGCCAAAGCTGAGAAGTCCTCATCCAGAGATTCAGGGTCGGAGGATAGGCCAGAGAAGATTGACAGGGTGCGCTCCAAAGACAACCCGGCAAATCGATTCCCTAGCGTTTTCGCCAGCACTCCCCCCATCTCTCGGAATGTCGCAACCCGTGAGAAACGACACACTTCAAGCAGCAAGCCAAGTTCACGGCGGCAGTCTGTGGAAATGTCTGGTGGAATCATGAGCCCACCCCCTGAGGAGATGTCGTCCAAGGCGGCCAAGATCCTTGGTGTCGGTGGTGCTGCCGGCCTTGCTACTGGCCTCGGCATCGGCCTTTCAAGATCCAGCGGTAGACGCAGTAGAAAGTGTAAGGATACATCGGTCGATGGACGATTTGGTGACCACTTTGCTAACCGTGTCTCAGCCGTCGACGAGGAGGGAGATGTGGTCATGGTCGATCCCACACCACCCAGCCCGGACAAGGCGGAACGGCGTCGGTCGAGAGTGAGTTGGACAACCCCGGTATCGAACCCCCCCGGACGGAATACTGACCACGGGCCGCAACAGCAATACCCTCCCCGTCCGGAGGATGATGTTGTCATGGTTGATGCCGGGGATGCGACCCCTACTCGACCTCCTCTCAAGCGCTCAGCCTCGAGCGCGAATAAGAAATCGGGGTTCTCTTCTCTCTTTGGTGGTGTCTTTACACCGAGCAAGTCGGATCCCCGTTTGGATCCGCGCTCCACAGACCCTCGTCTGGATTCGCGCCCAGAGCCTCGTAGGCGCAGCACTGCTTTTACAACGACGGATGAGGAAGCTGGAAGACGAGTCGAAGAGGATGAAGCTGAGCGGGAGGCTCGCCGCGCTGCTCGTCGTGCTGCACGCCGAGCCGAGAAGGAAGCTGCAGAGAGGGGTGCAGGTGAACAAGCAGCCGAGGAAGCCCGCCGGGCCAAGGATGAAGAACGCCGTCGGCGACGCAAGAGACAAGAAGAAGAAGAAGAGGCCCGCAGACAGGAAGAAAAAGAAGCACGGCGTGCGGAAAGACGTGCTCAACGTGCTCGGGAGGAAGCTGACAGGCGATATGCAGAGCAGCCGGATTCTGAGAGAGCGGAGCGTCGCAGGCAACGTGCAGAGAGGGAGGCTGCCGAAGCCGATGCTCAGGCCCGCCGGGCAGCGAGACACCAGGAGCGTCGCCGCGGTCACCAGCCGGAAGAGCCGGCTCGGGATATTGTTGAAGAAGAACGCCACCACCGTCGTCACCGCAGCCACCAGCCCGAAGATTTTGCACAGCGTGACCCAGAAGAAGAAGAACGACGCCGTCGCCGTGATGCAAGACGCGCTGCGCAAGAAGCCCAAGTGAGGGAGGAGCGTCATCATGTGAACGGACGACATCGTTCTGAACCTCCTGTCGAGCACTCGGTATATCCTAATGAGCACCAGCACGCAAGAGAAAACACGGCTGGCTCGTGGCCGCATTCGGGCACGTCATCCTGGGTGAAGGAGCATTCTGATGCGCCACCGCCTCCAGAAAATGAGGAAGAAGATGAGGGTCCTCTCCCCGTCGAAGAGGTGATTGATGAGGAAGAGGCACGCCGTGAAGCTCGTAGGGCGAGACGTCGGTCAAGATATGCTGAGGCGGCAGCTGTTGAGAATGGCGGGATGACTGCTGAAGATCTTGACGAGGAAAGACGAAGAAGAAAGCGACGCGAGGAACGGGAGCGGGATAGGGAGAGGGAGAGGGATCGTGCTGAGCGTGATCATCGCTACCCCCCCGAACGGGACTATCACAAAGGATCGGATGGCAGTGGAGATGTGCGCCGTGATCCTCGACGCAGCTCAACATTCGATGCTGCCACGCCAAGAAGCTCGTGGTGGAAGAGACTCGCTGGGAAAAACTGAATGTTGTATGAGAGTGATGAGAGATGACGGCTGGTTCTGTTTTTTTTTTTTTTTGAGACGATATGAAGTGTTGAGTACGATATTTTGGATGGGTTGCATAAGGTGGTTGGTTGGTTTGTTTAGATTGAGGGAGCACTTCATCACTTGTTTTGTTTCGGTTTATGTTTACTTTACTTTGTTGGCCTCTTGGATTGTGATTGTGCAAACTTTCCCCCTGTACTCATTCGTTTGTGTTCTTCATGGAAGTGGCGCTCGGTTTTGGACATCAGCATATGCATCCTGGTCTTGAGTTGGGCTCGTTGAGACCTGGGGATCATCCATCAGTTGTCGACCATGTACTTCTGTGTAAGGGAGATATATCCAACATTTGTCACCATGTCTGTTTCATAATGGTAGATGTATAGCACAGTTTTCTTCATCCATTATCTCGTTTTGATACCAGAATAGGTCTCACAACCAACCGTATTCCATGTCCGCCTGCTCTCACACTGCATGAGCAGGCACCGGTTGGCTCCTGACCCAACGATGCCAACATCAGCCAAACGACTGGTCCCAGCAGCAACAAAACAACAGAAGCAGTTGCGTGTAGTGTAATGTGCAAGCCTGAGTGGAGTAGTAGTTAACTCGTCGCCCTTCCAAATCTGGAGCAAGGCGGAAACTCGGGTGCAAATCCCGGCTCTGGCAGTTCTTTTTGCTTTCGGTTTTTCTTTTCTTTGCTATTTATAGTTGTTCAATTTTTTTCTATAAATTAGCAAGGCCAGGTACGACCACCAAGGCCACGTGTGACCACCACTGTCATGTTGTTTCTGAGCCAACTATGAAGTTTTCAGCATGAACATTATGCTGCTACCTCCAAATGTCTGCAGCTTCCGTGGGTATACACACCTCAAGAAGTTTCCTCTCAGGGCCGTGATGTAACCGCTCTTTCCTTTTCCTCCTCTTTGAGCTTCCGCACTCTTCTCTCCTCTCGCCATCCAGGGCCCCATTTGGCCAAGACCCAGAGGATAGGAGAAAATAACACGAGAACTAGTCCCCAGAAAGTAAATGTCCATCCTCTCCCCATAGCCCTCAGCATGTACTCGATCACGGCCGTTCCACCAGCGCCAAAGAGACACCTGACGAGATTCATGGCCGCTACGGCGGTGGCGGGAGCTTCAGGGTACAAGTCCACAAGAAGAGTATTGAGTATCGAGAAGGACCCTGTCACACAGAGGCCGATTAGGAAGACTAGTGCCAGTGGTCCTGCAACATGGGTTTCGAAGTGAAGTACCCAGCCATAGCAGATTACAGCCGCTACTCCGGCGAAAAGGAATGGGGAAGCTGGTAGTATGCGAGCCTTTTCTATCGGAAAATTCGAAAGATCGTCGCCACGCTTGTAGTCAATGGTGAAGCCTATCTTGCGGGCTATTCGGCGGTAGTTGTGGTCCAGAATGTACCCCTGCATGACAGCGGCAAAGCAGCATCCGACTCCATAGGGCAGGTAGCATAGACCGAGCTGAAGGTCACTGTAGTGATAGATAGCTTCAAGCTCGGTAGACAGTGTTGCCGCAATGAGAATGAACACCAAGTAGGTCAAGGTGCCGTAAAACAGAAGAAGGGCGAGGTCCTTTTCGAAGGCCACCTTGAGTGTATTAAACGGGTTCGGAAAGCGCAGCTTTTGCTTGGTGCGGGCGCCACCCAATGATTCCCCATTGCGCTTCCGGCGGCGAGCACGACACAGGTCGACGGCCGTCATGTTCCACCAGCTCTGGGCTGGAATTGAACCATTGCCCACCACGTTTCTGCATGTCTCAGGCACCGTCAGGGCGTACGGTACGAGCCAGACCGCGGCGTAAATCATACAGAACCAGAATATAGCTGGCCAGCCGAGGTACTCGGCAAGGAGACCTCCAAATACCGGGCTCAGGGCAGGACCAATATTGATGCCGGCGCCAACAATTCCCATGTATTTACCCCTCTCGGCACTGACTGCAACGTCCGCAATCACAGCAAAGCTAAGAGCTACTGTCCCACTGCTGCCTGCACTCTGAACCATCCTCAAGACCAGAAGCGCGGCAAAGTTCTTCTGCAGAGCTAGGCCGAGGTTGGCAAAGATGTAGATGACGAAGCATATCAAAAAGGCCGGTCTTCTGCCAGCGGCATCTGCTAGGTCGCCAACAAGTGTGGGGGCGATGGCTTGAAAGATCATGTAGGTGGTCAGGGTGAGATTGATCATACTGACCGAGACGTCAAGATCCCGAGCTATAGGCACCAGAGCCGGAAAGTATATATTTGCTGTCATTCTTTCTCGGAGGTTAGCTAAGCAAGCACTTGTATCGGATTTCTCACCAACTCGGAGGCAGTGTGGTGGTGACTTACGGTGAGACGAAGCTGGAGAAAGCGATCATGGTCACGATCCATCGTTTCGTACTTTTGGAGAAGACACTATAAGCTGGACCGCTGGGTACTTGAGCCAATGCTTCTGGATCTGAATCAGATGTGGTGTCGTTGATGTTGCTCGAGCTGTTGTCTGCTGGCCGGCCATCACCGGCATCTTCGGCATCGTATTTTTGACTCTCTCGTTGGAGCGGCGGATCTTGATGAGGGTCCATCATGCTCGGTAGGGTAGGCCTCACGGGGGTAATGTGAAGATAAGATGAGATGGACAGTCAAGAAACATGGAGGATGAGAGGAATTACATTAAGTAATGAATCACGCTCCACCGCTGCCTTCACTACCTACTCAACGCGATCAGCCGGCCTTGCAGGACGGCGGCAAACCAGAAGAGGTTAAACGGTGCCTGCGCACAATCGGTCGCCTTGCAGGAGATAGTCCCTGGACCCAACTTTTGTCGGATAAGGGCGTGGAAGAAGGAAGGCCTTGTTATTCCCGAAGCTTGGTAATGGCAAAGATGGTAACAAAGATGAGCCTCGAAAGAGGAAAACTGTAAGTGAGGCGGACTGCGGCTTCGGGCCCACATGGCAGGGAGGATGCTAAGCTTCTAGTTCATCAAGTTGGAAGGATGTGCCTCGAGCCGTGGGTACTCCGCCGGCCCCGGCACCGAAGACCGCCACCCAGGAGAAAGTCGTATACCCATCACTGTCGTCATTGAGATCTCATTGGGGACCATATGACTACAAACAATGGAAAAGCGGTCACGTTCAAGCAAGTAAGTTAATGTGATTGTGGACTCGGGCATTACCGAAAACCGGAATGGATGATGGGCCTGTATCTCAAGGTAGTGGTACCTCAACGGGAGCTGAAGAACGCCATGACCAGCCGAATGAGGTCCGAAAATCCGGGGTGAAGCCGAATAGTGGGTCAGCAGGCTCGGTTCTTGGCAAGGTTTCGCCCGCCGAGACAGCCAGCAAGCCACAAAGCTTGAGCCAACTCCGTCATCTCCCAAACCGCCAAAGCCACGTCAAGCAGTTGCCGGCGATAGCAACAACCCAAACTTTCGTTCACATGGCCGACCTTACCACAGCGTTCAACGCCCTTTTGAAGGGCCGAGAGGCTCCTCCAACCAAGCCTTTTAATCTGGATACGGCCGACGAGTTCCTAAAAGAAGCCCACAGGATAGTATGTCTCCGACAACCCTGAAGCTTGACCCCTGAGCTACTCCTGTTCGTCTCTTTAACACGCAGCCTGAGCATAGAACACCCTTATTGCCCGTCTCCATTCCGAACTGCGCAACCTGAGACAGGCCTATCTTTCCACCGCCGCCCCGCGCAAGACTCACCTCCGCAATGCCTCCTCCCAGCCTATATTCCTCACCGACCGCGACAGAGAAGAGATCGACGCCAACGCCAAGATGACGATTCGAGATCTCAATGCTCGCATCCGCGCGCTCGAGGACGCCGAGAAATTGCGCCAGAGCACGGCGGCAGCGCTTTTAAAGAAACGGTTCTCCCACGGACTCGGCGCTTTGGGTTCTTGGGCAGCTGGTGGAGCTATGTTGGGCAAGAGCAAGGAGCAGGAGATGGCAGAGGCTGCGGCGCATCAGCTGGAAGCCCACAGAGACAGTATCATCTGGTATCTCTCGACACGCTTACGGGAAACCATTCGGACACAGCAGCGCATGATGGAGACTCGCTTGGCCAGGGAGCTTGAAAAGAACAGGAGTGTGCTAGCCAGGGCCAAAGGCTCTGTGTTGCTGGCCTCTGGAGGGGGCTACACTGCCGAACCAGTTACTGCGGGGGCAAGGCCGAATGTGCATAATGCCAGTCTAGCTGCTGAAGAGGAGCAAAGGCCGAAGCCACGCCTTGATAACGACCTTACCGAGGATCAGATTCAGATGTTCGAAAAGGGGAACCAGGATATGCTTAAGCATTATGAAAGCACACTGGATAAAGTCAGGTACGAATCTATCACAGCCGAGGCTTACAGACTCAACTGCATGCTGACAGCTGAACAGAACTGCAGAAAAGTCACTCATCGAGATTGCTGAGTTGCAGAACTTACTAGTTGGCAATCTCACTGCTCAGTCGGCTCATATCGACCAATTGGTGGCCGAGTCGTTTGACACGACGGAAGGTATTGGGAAAGGCAACAAAGAGCTCAAGAAGAGCACCTCGAGGAGTAGCCCTGCTCGATACACTTTCTTTGCTGCCACAGGGCTATGTACCGCGCTTGTTCTTTGGGACTTGATAATTTAGCCAAATGTATTTCAACTTGACCCCTTGCTTGGAAGGTAAAACCGAGGACCTGACATTCAATGACCATATCTAATGAAGCAAGAGTGGTGCGACTCCTGTCCAGCACACTTCTGTCCAGCACACTTCTATCCGCAAGTACAAAATCATTCATATTCCCAATGCATGTCCGTAATGCTCATGCACTTTTCTTCTCCACCCCAGCGTTCACATGCTTAACCATCTAAAGAATAACCCAAGGTACCCAAGAGTCTCTCGGAGGTACCATTACAGACAACTGTCAAAACTCGGCCATTGGCCAGAAAAAGCTTTTCGAAAGGAAGAAAACGACGCGAAACAGAACTCCATGTCCCACAAACAACCCAGACTGACTGGTTCATTTCGGAGCTGTTTGGGCAAAAGCCTCAACGGACAAACCAAACTCAACTCATGACAAGTCACGCACAACCCTGTCAATGGCCTTGGCCACGTACTCGATATTTCTGGTGTTCAGACCAGCCATGCTGATGCGCCCGTTCTTGGTCATGTAAATGTGGAAATCTGACCTGATCTTCTGGACCTGAGCTTCAGACAGGCCAGTGAAGCTGAACATACCGATCTGGTCGGTGATATGGTTCCACTGGCCAGGCGTGCCCAACTCTTCCAGCTTGGACCGCAGCGCCTGGCGCATGGCAATAATGCGGCCAGACATGGTGCGGAGGTTCTCTTGCCACTCAGCAAACAGATCCTTGTCGTTCAGCACGATCGAGGCAATGCGGGCGCCGTAAATCGGCGGGTTACTGATCTCTGACCGCTGCAGAATGGCCAGTTGGGAAGCTACACGGGTGGTGACTTCGGCAGCGTCCGGTGCTGGAGGGGCCACAAAGTGGAAGCAGCCAGCACGTTCGCCATAGAGACCAAAGTTCTTGGCAAAGGACTGAGCGATGACGAGCTCGAAGCCCTGTTCGACAAAGTAACGGATAGCACCGGCATCGCGGTCCAAGTCACCCGAAGCAAAACCTTGATAGGCCGTATCAAAGAAAGGGAAGTGCTTCTTGGCCTTCATGAGCTCAGCAATCTCACGCCATTGCTCGGGAGTGGGGTCAACACCGGTGGGATTGTGAGCACAGGCGTGCAGGAGGATGATGCTGCGGTCCGGGGCATTGGCGAGGGAGGCCTTCATCCCCTCAAAATCCAGGCCCTTGGTCTTCTTGTCGAAGTAGGGATACTGCTCGATTGGGATGCCGACATTGGTGAAGATCTGGTGGTGGTTCGCCCAGGTAGGGTTGCTGAGGTAGAGCGTGCGGTTGGCGCCATTCACCTTGTAGAATCTGGCAAGGAAAAGGGCACCCAAGTGGACGGCACCAGTTCCTGAGATGGTCTGTACAGAAGCTACACGCTTCTCGGCGATGGCGGGAGCTCCGGTGCCCAGTAGTAGCTCGGCCGCTTTGCTGGTAAGCGACGCAAGACCAGCAATGGGGAGGTATTCGTGGTTCGCTTCGGGGTCGTTGCGTAAAATCTCATCGGCCTGGTTGTTCCGGCTGGTTAGTGACTGGCCGTCTGTTGTCTAGACTCCTTGGGAGAGACAATGTGGGGGAGAGCTGTGGTTCTTGGGAATAGCGGGGCAGCAGCGCTAAAACCGGGGGCCCTGCTCTGAGCACCCTGCTGGCTGGCAGGAGAACTCTTCCCGTTGGGAAAAGCCTCCCGCCGTCTCCCCGGCTAAATGTGAAAGCAGCAACGGTGCTACAGCACAACACCACGGGTAGCAAAATAAGGAAAAGTAACACACCTTCTTGACAACCGGGAGAACCCACGGCTTTGCATTGTCGTCGCGGTACGCACCGATTCCCTAGAGTTGGACGAGTGGTCAGCTTGCGAGCTGCAAAGACGTGGAGAGGTGTCACACAGCTCTGACGTACGAGATCGACCTTGTCGGGGTTTTGGTCCGCCTTGTATGCCCTCATGAGGCCAAAGAGAGGGTCTTCGGGGGCCTGAGGCACAGCCTCGGCGGGAAAGTTTGTTATTGATGCGGGAGACATGTGGTTGGCGATGGTCTGAAGTCGGGAGAGGGAGGTCGAGGTGGAAGTTGATGGGGAGGAGGAGACGGTGAGACTGGGTGCTTTGGACGACATTTTGAACGGTTGGAGGGGTGGTGGCTTGCGGTACCGGTGACAGTGCGACCGCAGTTTTGCGTGGTAGGACTCGGCGGCACAGCCCGCAATTCAATTGCCCGACAGCGGACAGTCAGTCGGTCAGGATCTCTGGTCCTTACTCGCTTCCAGGTTGCGATGCAGCCACTTTGCTTCTTCCGTCTGATCGGAACAGGGTGACAGTGCGATTCATGCACGACCGTCGTTCGATTCGCCGTTGTAATCAGGCACTTGCGAGCCTACTTTAGTGTGGGTGCCGGTCTGTGTGATGTGTAACGTTTTGCGAAACGTTGGGGGGGGGGGAGCAGGCTCGTATTGGCACGGCAAAGATAAGCACAATTAGGGAAAAGATGAATGGTTCAAACAGTCTGGGGAAAAAAGACGATCTGGCCGGGGAGGTGGGCGCTGAAGCTTCTTTGTAGAAAGTTGTCCGTCAAGGTGCATGTGAAGCTGGACAAACGACCGAGTCCCGCCGAGGCAACTGTCATGGTCATCGGCCCATGATCGTGGTAAAACCGGTGGACCGTTTCCGTCAACAGCTCGCCGTTGGTGCACACACATGACGGGGAATTCGTCCACCTGGTTTCCACCGGTCTACGCAGTATGTTCGACCCCTTCCTCTCCAAGACCTCTTAGCCAAGGTGCCCGTTCGAATTACGTGATAGAGAAGCCACGAGACGCCTTGAAACTTCCATGCCAGGATCGAAGCTCCATCCAAGTTCTACCCTTGATGGCTAGCAGCGGGTTGGCTTCCTTCCAACCAAGGCCTAGTGCCATCTTTCAGGTTGCTAGCTGCTGCAAGGGGGATCATCTTTCCCGCCCCGCCCGCTTTCTCCAGCTATCGGCTCTTGCGGGAGTTGTGGAGGAACTGGAGAAGAATCAACAAGCACCGGTGCTTGTTGGAGACAAACAGGCGGTAAGAGCTCAAAAAGGGGTCATCTTGGGCCGGGATGGTGACAGCTCTCGGCCAGGCTCGCTCATGGCGCTATTTTTCAGACGTTGCAGAGCTTTCATTGACAGACTGCCTGTCCCTCCTGCAGGGGCTGGTGTTTATCCGACAAATGAAGCAGAGCCTTTTTACCTCATGTTAATCCCTCTCGAGCAGACGACATCTGTGTGAGTGGAGAAGAAAAAGCAGAAAAAATACGGTCGAGACTCGGGATTGAGGGTTGCACGACAGTAAAAGTCTTCCCCCCGTTGCGACAGATAGGATAACTGGCCGTTCTTCCGAGATAAGACATATGCAGCTCTCATAGATAGGATCCAACGATACGGATTAAGTTGCGACTGGTTGGCGTTTCATCAGTTGTAGTCCAGGCCGGCTCAGTCTACCTGGCACCAGGTGTAAGCACATACGATGAGGCATGTAGGTGAAACGGCTTTTGGTGGCGTCACCAAGCCCAAAAAAGCAATGAGCTGGGGAAAGCTGGACTTCCATAAGGCAGCCAACCAGAAGCCAAGCGCATTCAAGCTGACCGCCTTGTGCGGCTGATAGACCTTGAGTGGGGAAGATATTTTCTGCCGGGCGGACAAGATTTCGTTCGCTCAACATCCATCGAGTCCGTTCCTGGCGCAGCCTTCTACTCTGTTCAAACCATTCACTCGATCCCTGCCTCCCAGTCAATCCCGCCGATCCTGATTGTGTCCTTCAAACAGCCCACCAGAAGCCACAACTTAATATTCGAAAGCACCCATCATCATCGTCATCGTTTCAAAATGGCGTCTCAGGAAAGGAGCATGCCGTTCATCAAAAACTTGGCTTCAAGTGGTTCGTAGCCCCTTCCTTCTGTCAAAGGTAAATAGTGCGGGCGACCTGCTAATGGCACCAACAGACCGTAAAATCCGAACATCGGCGCTTGCCTCTCTTCATACCTTCCTCTCGTCCCGCCAAATCTCTTCCTCTCTCACCACCCTCGACATCCTCAAACTCTGGAAGGGCCTCTTTTTCGCCTTGTGGATGTGTGATCGCGCGATTCCTCAACAAACCCTCTGCGCCGAGCTGGCCAACCTTATCAATGTGCTTCCTCGCCATGCTGTCGTCCCCTGGCTGCGCGGCTTCTGGGCGACCATGGCGCGCGAGTGGACAAGCATCGATGTGCTGCGCATGGAAAAGTTCTTGCTGCTGGTTAGGAGGGTCGTCGCCAGCGGGTTCGAATGGATGAAGAAGGGAGATGAAGGCAAAAAGAAGAAGAGCGGGAAAGAGACTGCTTGGGATATGCAAAGGGTGGACAACATTCTTGATCTGTTGAATGAATGGCCCTTTTCCCTTGAAGACGAAGCGCGGGTGGAGCAAGGAACAGAAAAGGAAGAGTTGGTGCCCCAGACGATACCCGTAGGGTTGAGGCTGCATGTACTGGACATATGGGTGGATGAGGCTGAGAAGGTCGGGCTGTTAGAAGCGGACGATGTCGAGGCAAGCAAGATCTTACAGCGCCTTATCGATCAAGTGGACGCTTTAGAGCAAGCCACAACGAGACCAGCTGTGCGCATCCGATCTAAAGATTCTCTTGGGGATGAGCGTCTCCCAGGCAACCGCAAGTCCGCGGTTGAAGAGGATCAAACGACGACAGATGGTGGGGATGGAGGCGACTGGGATGGCTTCGAGGACTAACTTCATGGAAATCTAATTATCTGATGGAGCATAAAACGCTTTATGCCAATTTGTTGATTCTTCGTACTTCAAATGCCGCAACATATGCTTGCATCTCACGCCAGACCATGTATAGAAAAGAGTACTTTATCCCCGACGTGTGGATCTAATGCCGAAGTGAAGAAAGAAACAAGGAAAACACCTGCCTCGAATCTGCTTAGAAGCTTGCTCACTCACACCGCTGCCTCCACTTCCATGGGTATATGAAACTCATCTCATCAGTGCCTCCAATTTGTTATCCGAGCCCAACCATAAAAGAAAAAAGAAAGCTAATCACAACACTACGCTATCACGCCAGTAGCCTTTCACTTGTTGAGACTTTGTCCCAATTGAGGGGACCGGGTGCCTCGAAGCAGCCGTTTTTGGACAGTGTCAAGCCCAAGCCTTGATGGATCTCGGCCTGGAACGGCTCAAATGGTCTCGCCTCACCATCAATGCTTAGGTAGCCGCCCTTTCCTGCATTGCGTGGTATGAGACGGTATGCCGAAATCTTGCGGTAGGTGACCAACGGACTATCGAAGAACTCGCCTGTATCGACCGCCATCTGGAGGCCCACAGACTTGAGTGGGCTGACATCGCCCTGGGTGATGATGAGATCCATGAGTCCATCATTTGCAAGGGCAGCCGAGAAAAAGTTGGCATCGGGCGCCATGTAGGCCATCTAGACACCCGCAAGGTCAGTTTGAGCTTTCAACATATCACGGGGGCCGCCTATTCAAAACTCACGTTTCCGCAGTAGAAGCTACCAAGTTTTTCATAAGGCACCAGCTCCCATCCCTCAGGGAGCTTGTCCATGACGGTGCCATACTTGAGTGGTGGGAGGCCCGGGCCACCGTCGTCTACTGCCGCACTCAGGGATGGGGATGATGATGTCGTGGGGCACCCATCGGCATCTGTTCCATCGCAGGCTCTGGATTGTCCGCTGCCGTTGCTCGCTTCGACGTCGGTGCTTCCCAGCATGACGCGCTCCCGGTAATGCCGTTTCACGCTTTCCTTGTGTTCGATTTCAACCTTGACGGCAATATCGCAGGGGTATGTCTTCTTCTGCAGAACCAGCATGAGGAAGCCAACGGTGAAGCGGGCGGCTCCCATCCAGCGCAAATGCTCGGTTCCCAGGTCCAAGTCGGCAATCACGCCCAGGGCCTGGCTGAGGAAACTGACAAACCGCTCTTCGCCCTGTGTGATGCTGACCAGGTCCAAAGGGGTGGGGATCCCCTTGATGATGGCCAGCGCCGCCAGGGTCGGCCGGTGAGTGCCGTAGAGGTTGCAGCTCATTGCATTTCCAGAACCGCAGGGGATGTGGCACACGGCAATCTTGGACAAAGCCCGGCGGGCGTCTGGCCGTTTTGCCAGGCCGTTGAACACCTCGTGAGGTAGCCCATCACCGGAGCACGGGATCGCAATGTCATAATTGTCGATGTCCAGTACTTGGGCCAGATCCACTGCCTCGCCTGAATATGTTGTCCGAACGATCGTCATGGGTATACGCGCCGCCTCAAAGATAGGCTTGACCTCCTTGTCCCAGATCTTGTCGGCCCCCCCTGGTCCAGCATGAGGGTTTACCAAGACCCAAGCACGCTTACGGCGGACGGCAGTGCCGTAGGCCCGCTTCAGGAGGCTCTCAACCCATTTTATCATATAGTCATCTGTCTGCTCGGCAGTCTGGGCCGGGACGGCAAATTTTAGGTTGCGAACCATGAGATGATGCGGGCTATCTTCATGAGCATAGTCCACTACGAGCCAACTACGGTCTTCTGAAGTCTCCGCCCAGAGAATGTTGTAATATGGAATGCTGCTTGGTGTGCCTTTCTTCGTTTCTGGTCATTGGGTTAGCATATGCTGTCTTGTTCAACACTGCTCATCTATCTGTACCTAGACTGGGTAAACATGATCGGTTGGGTTTGGTTACCAATTGGTCTGCGCCGGTGTCAGCTTTTGATAACTCCCATGTGCCCAAGAGCTTCATTAACAGTGCGGGCCTACCTGGTATAAGAAGAGACTCGGGCCCAAGAGTGAGTGTAACTCCCGGGGAGAGGACAAGAGCATTGTTCAATTCCTGACCAGCGGCCTCGACGACTTCCGGGCTTGCTGTCTTGGCTGGATTCGCCATCGCGTCCTGGTCCATCGTGTTGGTTCGCGTTTGTTTGTTCTGGAGATTAAAATATACTGCGAAGGCCCGTTTCTCAGCAAAAGACGGCGACCAAAACAATGCGCGGTCCCCAGAAGAGAAAGTGTCGCCAACAACAAAACAGTGCAGCAAGGTAACAGGGACGGCAACAGACAAAGGGCAATCGTCAGCGGATGATCCTTTCCCCACAGACGTCGGGTGTCGCAAAGGTGATGGTCTCCTCAAACCACCGCCCGCTATCAATAACACAACACGGCTGGTGAATAAAGAAGAGGCTACGGGTATGGGGGATCCCAGGCTACAAAGCGGGCCTGTGGTGGGTTTAATCGACTCGCATTTTCGCAGCGAAAAACCGCCCCGGGTTCAGAATGCGAGGGTTCCATCATTAACAAATCGGGAAGCTCGGAAATTAGCCCAGAGCGCGCCGCCAGCCTGGGTTGTGTACTGTTCAAGTAGCCACCTACATACGACACAATAATACAGACCCTGTTCTATTTTTCATCTTGATGTATGCATTGTGCTACAAGATAAGTGTCGCTATGTCTCATGCAAACCACAACATTCTCACCTGCCCATCTGCAGACAGCAATCAATACTACTGCATGCGTCTGTAATGTCGCTTTTGTTTACCATCAAACTACCATGATCAAACCCAGTTGAAGCTACATGGCCCAGTCTACATCAGCGCCCACCGCCGTTGCCCATTTTTACCAATAACTAGTGTTCCAGAAACAACTTTTCTCGGCCGCTTGGTAGTTTCTACAACCTCTTCTTAGGCGAGCTCTGTCTTCAGCGCTTCTTGAACCTTGGGGGCCAGAGACTCCAGGACACCGTCCATCGTCTTTTGCATTGTGGCCGCGAGCTCCTGAACCTTGACATGGTTCTCATCTAGAGCCTGGGCTGCCTTGAGGCACTTTGCGGCCAACACGTACTTTTCTGCATCGTTATGTTAGCAAGCCGGAGCTTTCCGTTCATCACTGACACGAAAGACTTACTCCTGCGGATGTAGACCTCAAAGCCCGCGATCTGGCCCTCAATGTTCTTGGGGCTAAACTGGAGAAGTGGCTCCAAGAACTTCATCGCATCTCCCAGGGGATCCTTCGTCTCGGCGAGCTTCACCCCGTTCGGGTCATCATCCTTCTTCTTGACTTCCTCCTCCTTATCCTTCTGTGCCTTGTTGGGGTTTTGCTTTGCGGCACGTTCTGCCGCTTCCTTCTCCGCCTTCTGTGCCTCTTTCTTGGCCTTCTTGGCCGCCTTCTTCTTCTCGGCAGCGTCTTCCCCGTTGGCGTTGTTGCCATTGGCGCCGTTCACGCCTTCTGGCTTGTCGTACATGGACAGGTAAAGCTTCACGGCATCCAGAGCAGCCCGGAAGTAGAATGGATGCTCCCTGAGCTTGTCTTCCCAGCGAATCATGTCCACGTATGCGCGGATTTGACCCTTGCGAAGAGAGAAACTGTGGAAATCGAACTGGTCCTCCTGCCAAATGTCGAAAATGTTGAATACGGTGTGGTAGCGCTTCAAAGCTAGAGCCACGTTTCCGCGACGCTGCCACGCCTCGCCATCCTCAGTCAAAAACCACATCGCTTGCATATCGATCAAGTCAGCCAAGGGGCCGCCGACAGTCTCGGCCCTCGTAAAAAGGCCGAGTGTGTTGAGGGCCTTCTCGTTCTCATTGTTCCTCAGCTGGTATTTGGCGGCCTTGGTGTTGATGTAGCGGTCCTTTGTATCAAGTAGGCGAGCTTGGTCCATGGCCTCGGCGGCCTTCGCGATATCGCCTTGGTGTTTGAAAATTCTCGCCTTTGTCATTTGAAAATCGACACTCTTTGGGTCCAACTGGATGGCCTTCTCGACATACTCGAGCGCTTTGGTAAGGTCGCGGCTCATGTGATAGTTGTAGTGCTGGGCGAGGAAGAAAAGAGCAGCCCCTACTCCCTTGGAGCTGTCGCTGCTGGCTTCTGCGTTGGAACCCTCGGCTTCTTGGAGGTACTCTTCGGCCAGCGAAGGAAGAGTATCCTTTTTGAAGGAGTCAGAGTACAAGTGCTTAAGGTTGGCAAATGTTGATGGGACGCCCTTGTTGAACATCAGGCCCAGGTATGCTTTGGCTGCAGTTCGGAACTCGTCGCCTGTATCATGAGGTCAGAATAGCTGTTTCATGGGCCCAATGTACAAAAGCAAAGGACGAACCTGTCAAAAAGTCCAAGGGCAAACGACGAGCAGCATCAGAGCGGGGATACTTGGCAGAATATTCATCAAAGATGGCCTTTTGCGCAGCCTCATCCTCGGCAGTCAGGCCCAACACGTCCACCAAGCGCTTGTAGTAGTCGGTGTGGTCTGGGTTTCGATCAATCAACGCCCGATATGCCGTTTCCGCCTCCTCCTTCCGTCCCAGCTCGGCAAGATAACGGGCCCGTAGCTCCATAACGGCCAACCGATCCAAGCACTTTTTGCACTCTTGCTCCAAGTGTTCCAGGGCCCGCTCTGTCTCTCCTTGCTCAGAAATGATGGAGTTTTTGTAAAGGAGCGCTTCCGAGTTCTCAAAGTCAGTCTTTGAAGGGGCCACCGACACGGACTTTTCGTAAGTGGTCAAGATCCTCTCAGCTTCCTGAAGATTGCCCTCGAGATGGTGAGCAATAGCCAACGCGGTCCAGTTCTGACGCAGTTGCGGGCGCGCCTTGAGCATCGCGAACCTGCTTTGAACGTAACCTTCGTAGTCGCGGGTTTGCACCTGGAGGATGGCCAAGTCGCGCTGAATCTGTTGCGACTCAGGCTCGAGCTTGAGGGCAAACTTGTAGGCCTTGATAGCCTCCTCAAAGTTCTTGTTGGTACGGTACAGGATGCCGTACACATGCCAGCAGATGTGTGACTTGAAGTCAACCTTGAGAGCTTCCTTGGCCAGGTTGAAGGCCTCCTCTGTTTTACCCTGTGCGTTCATGATCAGGGCCTTCATCGACATGGTGTCGCCATGCTTGGGGTTCCTTTTCAAGATCTGCTCGGCCGCCTTGAGGCCCGCTCTGTATCGCTTCTCCTCATAGTCACGAATGACCTGGCGGAAGAGGTTGGCCTCTTTGGTACTGAGTATTTGTGGCATCGGGACAGATTGCGGGGGTTGGCTACGGTGGTAAGCCGGTGGGGGAGCGGTTCGAGAAGAGAGAACAGCGGAGGACAAGACGGCTGCCGGTTGGTGCTTGCTATGTGCGACAATGGGCGGAGAGAGGGGATGGAGCGAGAGTGCACCGGCGGAGTGATGCCAACTGCGAATGCCAAAGGTCAGATGTCAAGCTAACGCAACCAGTGATGGAAATGCTTTTGGTGGGGCCAAACCGACAGAGAGGGTGCCTCTTCGATTGGAGGTTGCTTGTAGAGCCGGCCTGTTTTCTGCGGTGCTGTTTGTCGTTGGGAACGTCAAAAATCGTGCGGTCCGCGGGATGCTGGAGATGGTGTTGCACTTCGCACAATGCGGCGGTCGATCAATGTGGGCTGCTTGGCTAGTTGAGCAATCAGTGGGAAGGCGCGGTCCCTCTTGACCCCACCATTGCCCGCCTAAAATGCCCCCGGACTCGGGGCTCTCGGCAGCCACCCGGGAGCTTTAAAGCTTCATCTGAGCTCTCCCGTGCCTGGCAACCCGGCGGGGAGCTCTCTCAGCCGCCGGGATCTTCACGGCGAAGTAGTAACTAAGAGTTGTACTTTGGTTCACATGTTCTACATACTCATACAGCCACAACATCCGTCGTGGTACGCCTTATTCTTACATCACTTCACTCGACCCTGCCGCTTCGGGCTATGACGCCGTATGGAGCTTTCGCCAGCGAGCCAGAGCATCTTCCCAGCTGTTTTCGATATCACCGCATCTTTCCCGAACAATTCCCCAGCTTCTTGCCCGGACGATGTTTTCAACGCCCATTTCCTGCCGAAGTATTGTCGCCAGCTGCTCGGTTCGCGCCTCTCGTGGGAAGAAACGTGACGAATATGGATCCAACCTCTCGTCCACAACACGCTCCCTGTTTTTCTCTTTTTCTGTCTCCCTGAGAGTGGCTTCAGGGTCATCGGGATCAGGGCTCGTGGCCACCAAGGTGCAATAGCTCAACACATCGGAGCGGGACTGCCACGACGGAAATAGAACCTGGTTTTTGAAGGCTTCGCAGGAGCTTGCATCAATCTGCCGTGTGGCTGGCCGCGCCAGGCGAGAGGTGGAAGTTGGATCAAACCCCGCTCTAGATGGTGTTGCTAAGGCATTGAGGTTTTGTGTGATTGTGTCATCAATGGTGCCCCTCGACAGCCGAAGAAAATCTGAGGCTCGGTGTTAGCCAAGGTTTGGTCTTAGTTTGAAGAGGCCTACCTCGAAGGACAGTTGTCGAGAAACAAAACTGCGGCGTGAGCGGTGGCAACGAGGATGGTTGGGTCATTGGAACAGATGTGTGAGGTCTTGGAGCTGGGGACGCCGAAGGAGAAACAGTCTCCTGCGATGGAGCTGCCGGCTTCGTCCATAAAACACCCGCCACCTTGTCTGGCACGCGATTGCTTGTTGATGATGGATCCAGGGCGTCGGCTCCAGGACGATTTGCGCCCAAACTAGTATCTACGTTTATAATGCTGATCAACAGAAGCTCTGCCGTGTCTGTTTGATAGATGCTGGAGGCTGACGTGCACGTTGTGCTTGTCTTCCAGGTTGGATTCGGTAGTGGCGTCACCCCGCGTTTGGCTTTGGACGACTCATAAATGCCCCGTGGATCGCTCTGGCCCATTAGGACTCGGGAATTGCCAATCACATCGCTCAAAACCTGGTAATTCATAATACCGCGCTGGAAAGTGCCGAACACCAAATCAACGACACTCCAACTTTACAGACCCGATGTTGTAACAGAGACTTCTGCCAGCGACTTCGCACCATCCACCTCATGTGTAGCCACTGTTCGCAGCGGTATGTTGAGACAACCTACAGAGAAATGCCTGATGCCTGAATACTGAGCCGGGGGCTTGTCTTGGACACACTCTCTCGCCGAAAGGTCCTGAACGCAGAGCAGCATCCAGTCTAAATCTCACGGCAAAAGACATAGGGGCGAGGAATGAACAAACTAGATATTTCTAACTAGGTGCACGTGCTGCAAACATCGACACTCGAGAACAGACATCACATCCTCACGTAGGCTAGGGTGGCCTGGTGGTAATAACGTGGCAGACACATGCATCTGGGAGCCGTTTCAGGCCTCAAATGATGGTAATCTCTCGACAATTTCAGCATGTCTGGCTGAGCGGCCATCCGTTCAGCTGAAACAAATTTTCTCCACGCCTAGGCTATGATGGAGTAGACGAGACCATCCTGGATATGGATAATGTCACACGCAACGAATGAGGTAGAGACAAGATTGACTGCACGGAATTTGGTTTGACAGCTCGCCTCCTTAACGAGTGGTGGGATCAGGCAGAGGCACCACACCGAGGCCCATATGCCAGTCTTTAGCGCAGCACATCACAAGACTTGACATTTCCCGCAACAGAAAACCTCCCACTGGTCCTCGACCAGCAGCTATGCCAATCATCCAGACGGCATGTCGGCTGCCCTCAGCCAGCCAAGCACAACAAGCGCATTGGTGACCAACTTCCTCCTTCCGAACTACTTCCTCATCGTCGGCCCGTCTGTCGAGGGAGAGCAACATGGCTACGTGCTCGATGGAATGGTCAGATATGGCCAGGTGTCCGACTCCGAGGAACTCGATGCCGGTTCCACCGCGGGTCGAGTCTGGTCAAGATAACAAAGGAAAGAGCGAAATCACTTCGTGGCGTTGAACATTGGTCTTAGCCCTATGTCCGTCGGAACAACAGGGCGGCTCAGCCGAAACAAACGCTGCTCCGGACGTGCAATCCTCACTTGAGAGCAAGCCCATCTGCATCTGCAACGCTGACGTGTCGTCAAAACGTGTACGCTTCTAGAAGAAGGCTATTGCAGGGCAGGACAAGTCGACGACATTTTGGACGGCTCCCTTCATAGCCATATACAGCGAGGCTCGACAATCACGGAGTGAGGGTCAAGTATTCGATGATGGTGTTGATGATGATGATGGCCCTCCCGTCTAGCTCCAGGTCACTTTCTGTCTGCTACTGGTAGGTAGAGGTACCTGTCTGTGTCCGGACGGGGAGGAGATACGGTACTCGAGAGGCTTGGCGCCCCTCCGGCGGTACTGGCCTAACCGGGCCGCAAAGCCGGACCGATTTGAATCTGGCACTCCACAGCGGCACCTTGCGCGATCTGAAAATATGGCATAGAGACAACCATGGGCTGACGCATATCCTCCGAGTCGCTTCTGGTATCAAGCTCCGCACAGATGCGCTAGGTCCCAACCAACGTTGCATTCTCGACCCAAGCAGAAAGCCAGCGTCGTCCACGGTTCTCTCACGATCCCGGCTTTCAAATTTCATGGATTGCATATGCACGAGAGAGAAACGAGCCATCGAAACGCGTCTTGGCGCCGTGCAGACAAGACAGGCCAGAGGCGATCGGCGCGGCAGGCAGAGGCGAGCAGCCTAATATGCCACGTTGAAATCAGCCAAAAGTCCATCAATTTGGCCGATACACGCCGGTCCCTGCCCAGATAGCAGAAACGTACTATCGTGCCAAAGAAACGGGATGCTCGCCCGGGACGGAGGCTGGGGGAAAGAGGTAGAAGCCACCAAGAAACCATCTACAGCACCACACACCCACAACTACCCCAGAGATATCGAGGGTAAATGGCAGTCCCGGAAGTGGCCCCCTTAGCAGCATACACGAAGGCGGGCCAGCAGCGGGTAATGTTCTTCGCGCCTGGTGGTGCCGCCATAGGCGATACTCTTTGTTCTCGCGCAAACGCTCACGCGGTAGCTACTCTGGGGGCTGTAGTCGTGCCCGCTGGGGATTCGATCATTCACCCTCCACCCTCGGCAAGGCAGGCTCATGCAAGCTGGAGGCGAAGCCTGCTGGTCCGCAGCGGCCAGGGCCACAACCTCATGGCCGTGGTGACGGTCGAGGAAAGCACACCCGGTAACATGTGAAGTGGGGGTTCTCGTGCTGCTACTGACCTCACTGACCTATCTTTTTGCCTCGTAGGCTCTCTCGAAGCCGTCAAATCAGATGAAGACATCACTATGGTCTGCCAGCCCGGGCACTCGCCCCTAGCTAGGAACCGGAACACCTCCAGAAGATCCCAGTTCAGTACAGCTTAAGGTCCAACAGTTTTCTCAAGCTATCTGATGTAGCAGCAGCCCTCGCCATAGTCTGTTCTTCCGGGACCAGGCGGAGCTGCACAGTTGGCATGTTTCATATGGGATAAGAGGGGAGAAAACACGGAGACATCTGCATGCCTCTCCGGCGCGGCTGGGGAAGGAGGCAGCTGGCGATCTTCTCCTGCTCTCTGGTGGTTGAATTTGCGAGAGCACCTGCAGGTCGACAATTTGAGCCCCGGCATTTGATACTCTCTTCCTCGGCCATCATCGTGGTGGTTGTGCTCATGCGTGGCGATATGGGTGCACCGGCTTGCGTCTTTGGACCATGTCCTGTGATATTTCATGACAGTCTCGAGCAACAGGGCAATACTGGAATATGCCCTGACGAGAGCCTCGGGTGCATCATTAGGATGCCTCATTTCTACACAAGTTATCAGCTAATGCATCGAGATGGGAAGGATGGAGGCATCTTGTGAACGGGGCCTCTATTCTATTAACCGACCCGTTGAAAGGCCGTGGGACAGTAAAGACAGAACCCCGTGTTGGATCCCAGGCCATTTTTGAGGCCTGTGCCGTATAGAATAGTTGTCGAAGTTGGGGTCTTCATTCCGGGTCCGAGGTTGTTGAACAGGCAAGGCCGGTCGTTGATTCGGAGATTTACGCATCTCGCGAGCCAACGAGATCAGAAACCGCAGGATTGTCCAGCACAAAAGATATCTCCGCATTTTGGTGCTCCGACTTCCACATTGGTGATCACACAAAATAACAGCATTTAGTCAACGGCCACAACAATGGCCGGCTGTGTGTTGATGGAAATGACGTTCTGAGAACTCGAGAGTATACATAAACAGACTCGGCTTCTGCCGGTGGGCGAGTAATCGGTTGTCAAAACTGAGATCAGCGCCCCTTGTCTGGGGGGGAGGTTCGCTAATCGGCAGTCAACACCGTTTTTGTCGGCTCCAATTGCATTGGCGAGGGTTCGAGAGGAAATCCGGAACTTGGGCACCATGAGCCGTCTGAAGTCATCAGAACCGGGTCCCTGTGTGGCACCGTTGACCATGGTCGAGCAATTCCTGGCTCAGGTGGTCAGGATGTTGGAGCCTTGGCTTGGCCTGCCTCAGCGAGTAGCTCATTTCACCTCCAATCTCAATTTTCATCTCAGATTCTCACTCAGAGTCTTTTTCCTTTTCCATTTTCAGCCTTCGGTCTCGGTCGCGCGGTCGCCTTGCATCCACCTCACCTCTTCCGACCTCCCCGACACGGCCACTTATTGCACACCTTCTTCTTACGGAGGAGGCTTGAATTACACGAGGGCCTATGCGTCCCCTGCCTCGGCTTTCAAGTCTTGTCTCGAATCTGACATCCCCAGCGACGACTCCAGCCGGGCGGGTATCGAGACTGAGGCACAAGCATGTCTCTCGTCTTGCAATGAGTCCCGTTCACACGTGTAGAAAACGTGACGGTTGAGTTTGGACCAGAATAAACGTGTTATTTATGGCCAGTAGCATGCGGTAGAGATACTTGATACACGCCAGTCCACATGTATTTTAAGCCGTGGTCCACTCTCGTTTTAACCAAACGTTCAAACGCCCAAACGGTCTCGCTTGTCATCCCCAGGATCCACACCGCTGATCCACTCGTTCATGCTTCGACATCGAACTCGCTCGCTCGCTTCTGCCCGTGCCGGCTCCAGCGAGGGAAAGGGGGCAAGCGACCTTGATCTCTTTTCCCCAAGGCCACTGTCGTGGGCAGTGAGGACGACGATAGCAACCTGCTGTAGAGTGACCAGAGGGCACACTACTATATGCAGCGATGAGCAGGAGGGGGTATGGTGGGGGCTGTGGTGTATGGGCAGCTGTGGTTACTGGTCGCAATTCATGCCTCTGCCGCCCCCATTGGAGAAGAGGTCCACTTCATTTTCCAGCGTCACCGATCCTAGCCAGGGGGAAAGTCAAAACAGCCTGTTTGGCCTGGGTCACCGTTAAGTGAATTCTGCCCCACGGTCTATGCAGCCGGGGATCACAGGAGGGGGGCGGCTCAGGGGAAAAAGAGGGCAACAGAAGAGAGGGAGGCGAAAACGGTCGTGTTAAGCTTCTTTTTGGTCGCACAAGAGGCGCCGCCCTTGTGCTGGCCGGAATTCATCGAGGCCAGGGATCGCGCCGACGGCAGAAGCGAGCGATGGACGGGCGACGAGATCGTTAAGGCTTCTTCCCCCGGGCCCCAAGCGGCCCCCCCTCCCCTCTCCCCAGGCCCCGTTAAAAGGCCCGTACGCCGCACAGCCAAGAACAAGGGGGTTGGGCTGGGGACCTTGGGGAGGGTGCTGCGGGAAAATAGTGACCAGCAAGGAACCAGGTAATGCAGCGCGCAAAGCATGCGGGTTCGAGGTCGCTTCGTGGTCGCTTCTTGTCAGTTGCTCACAGCAGAACAGCAGCAGAAGCGCGCATTTGCAGCTTCCCACACTCCCCCTGCGCGCAGGCCAGAAAAGCACAGGCCCGCCAATCTACAGAGAGACGTATCGTTGAATTTCTCGAGAGCAGCCACACACCCAACAACAGGCAGGTCCATCAGTCGACGCAGGAAACCCGGCCCAGGGTCGCGTTCATCCCCTGGTCGCTTTTTTTTAGGGTCAGGAATCGTGGCTCCATAAAAAAATCTAATTAAATTCCCAGCATGGCTCAATCCCCCGAGTCACCCCAGTTGCGACTGCAGTCGACTCTGGATTCGAATCCCGTAAAGCCGCGCGTGCTGCCAAATATCAACACGCTCGACGAGCACCTCCAGTCCCTACCGACCCAACCATCATCCCAACAGCTGCCCCAGCTGTCACAATCCTCACGACCCTCAGAGCCCTCAGAGCCCTCACAGCCCTCACAGCCCTCACAACACCACCACCCGCGCTTTTGGACACCACCACCGCCGACACAATCACAGGCACAGACACAGACACAGGCACAGTCACCACCGCCGTCCCAGACGTCACAGCCTGCCAGTCTGCCAGAGAGCACCAGTGCCGCCACTAGCTCCAGCACCACCAACGGCGGAGGACGCGGCGGTGAGAAGGACGCAGCCGATGAGAGCTCGGCCGTGAAACATAGTAACACCTACCATCACGCGCCGGGAGCCAGCCCTGCCGCTGCCGTTGCCGTCGGTGCAGCAGAGAATTCGATGCACCAAGTTCGGGGCAGTCAGTACGAGGCGCGATACAACGGCGACGCGCCAATGTTGACCGCGTCCATGATGTCCAACTCGCAGCCACTCCCCGGGCCTCCCCGCCAACCCGTCAGCTATGCCGGCTCGATGTCCTACCATCCCGACAGCCTACCGCCGACATCGCACTACCCGTATCCGCCGCAGGCCGTTCCGCCTGCCGATCCTTACCGACCGACGCCAACGTCCCTTCCCAGCATGCGAACCCTCGATCACGGACACGGGCACGGGCACGGACACGGACACGGGCAGCCACAGCCGCCACCACAGCACCAGCACCAGCAGCACGGTATGGCGCTGGGTGGCCACATGGTAGCCCCAGTGGCCCCGGGCCCGTCAGGCTTGGGATATCACTATGTCCACCCACATGTTTATGGTCTTCCCGACCCCTCTGCCGCCGGCATGCGCTTCGCGATCGCGCCTGGCCTGGCGGCAGACCCGCGCATAGCCATGAGCGGAGGCAGACACAAAAAGGTACCGGAGAACCGGAACAGGCCCCTGATACCCCGGGATGAGTCGGCCTGCTGACTATGAGCTTTTCGTTATGGCTGACAGGAGATCAAGCGACGAACGAAAACCGGCTGTTTGACATGTCGCAAGCGCAGAATCAAGGTGCGTAGACTCCCTTTTAACAGTTGACATTTTTCCTTTTTACGCCCTTTGGATTGCGGTAGTTGGGGGGGGCGTCTTTGGGGGAGGGGAGGGGCGCTGGTGTTGTCGTGGTTGGCTGGCGTTGGACAGAGAACGTTGTTGGGTAGACATTTGGAGTTGCGTTTAGCGCAGAAACCTATGTCTGCGGCTTTGTGGTTGGCAACAAGCGCTGTCCGATTTCTCGGGTCAACTTGATGCTTTCGCTTGTGATCGCTTGGAGCAGCTCACCCGCCGCCTGACGTCGGGGCTATTCCAAAGCGAGCAAACCAGCGAGCCAGCCATCCTTCCACACGTCACTTACCGTTACCGAAGGCGCTTGGACAAGACCCCGAATTTTCGGCTCCAACTGCTTTTCTCCCTGGCGAACCCCCCCTCAATCAATCACACACACATTCTGTATATATCCGCACTGTTTCCAACCCCCAAACCCAAACCTGCTCGGCTTCTAACGTGACATTTCTCTGATGTAGTGCGACGAGGGACATCCGACGTGCAACAATTGCAAAAAGTCGAAGCGCGAGTGCCTGGGCTACGATCCTATCTTCAAGCAGCAACCGGGCCCAAGCGCCATCCAGCCTGCCCCGAACAACCAGCAGCAACCCTCGACACCGTCCACGCTCGCGTCCCCCGCCCCGACTGTCCTGTCGTCCTCCACCACGCACGCCTACCCTCCCCCGACCGCGACGACAGCCACATACCCGCCCCCGCCCGCTCCAAGTGTTGCATTTGACTCCCCTGCATCCGCAACCCCGCAGAGCATCAAGGCCGACCAGGCATACGACTACTCGACGGCTATCGACCCCGCTCTCCAAGCTGCGGAAGCCTCGAGCACGCCTGCATCTCACTATCAGCAGCATATCAAGACTGAGGGGGGCACATCCCACACCGTTGGTGACAAGAACAATTTGAGAGGTGGCACCCCATCCTCCCCTTCCACCCTGCCTGCGCTTGCGCAGACTCACTCGCGGGAGATCATGTCGGCTCATACAAGTTTCCCAGCAAAGAAGATGAAGGTCGATGAGCTGATAGCACTTGGGGGCGCCTTCCCCCCAGCCCACAGCTCGCCCCCGTCCCCCGAAACTATCGACGAGATGACCAGGCTGTACTACGAGGTCTACGTTCCAGGTCTGACACTCTTTTTCGAGACGCAATGGTATGATATCGCAAAGGACCGGATCGCGACGGTTCTCTCTGCCGCCACGCTCCCCAACGGCCAACCGCTCGTTTCTCTTTTCGCTTCCTTTGTCGACTCCATCTCCAAAATCCACGGCACCGACCCGAGCAATATGGTAGCCTCGGGCCATCTTGAAACGTGTGTGATTTGGGCACTCGCTCGGCTGCCGCTGCTGCCCTCTTTGAATACTGCCCACCCACCTTCAGCATCAAACGCTCCTGGGCGGGATTCGAACGAGGCATGCGGTCGTCTACGTGTCTTCGAGACGCTCATCTCCGGAGAAACGCTAGAGAGCAATCCTTTGACACCACCGGCAGCCAGCATGAGCCCATCACAAAGGAGCGAGCTGGAGTTTTGGTTTCATCTGGCGCAGTACCTTTTGCACACGCATGCCCCATCTTCTGGATCTAGTACTCGTGAACATCTTCTTGGTCTCATGAGGTCTCTGCTGGATGGTCGAGAAAATCGTGATGTGATTTACAGCATTGTGGTGCTCCGCGAGTTTACCCAGCGTTGGGACGCTGGCCCGAACGAGCAAAATGTGGGAGCGCATTTGGAAGAGTCGGATCCGCGCAGCAAGCTCGCAGTTGCCACGCGGTTCATTCGAGACGAAGCTGCCTCAACGGGCGGGACGACAAATGTTGTGCGGCGTCTTTCCGATCTGGCCTACCGAGCATTTGTTCGACCTGGTGTCAACGTCAACAGAACCGGCAGGGGTGGTTAGCATTCATGGGTGGAAGGTATCAGCCGCCTCTTTTTCTACCAGCCTCGCACGCTTATAATTCGCCGTCTGTATCAAGGGTCCAGCTGGTGCCGGTCCGTCTATCACGCGCTTCGGTATTTTTTCTGATCGCAAATCACCATTCCCACGGCAGTTTGATGACGGCCTGGGTTTTTCCTTGTACAATACGTTTTGTGGGATTTCTTAGGGAAGCGGAAGAGGGGATATCTCGTCGGGTTGCTGTCTGCTGTCGACGAAATCGTTCTCTGAACAGAAATGAAGAAGAAGAAAAAAGGGGGTGTCGGAGGCTAGCATAGTCCTGCATTTGGGCGTGGGGTGCACAAGGAGTTTCATGGGGCTGCAAAAACTTGATATAAAAGAAAGCTGCATCTGGTGGCAGGCGATGGAATCTGCATTTTCTTTCTTTCTCTGCTTGCATACAACCTGGCGTTCTTCTCAGTGGGAGCCAAGGTGAAGCGGTCTCTTACATTTTAGATTTTCAAACATTGTAGAATCTTTCAACTACATACTGGCCAAATACATTGAGCTTCGCGGCGGAAGGGTGCAGGAACTTCGATCCCCGTCCCCGTGTCTTCGTTTGTTCAGATGTGGTGGACTTTTTGCCTCAGCCTGATGAGGCCTTTTTATATCATGTGTGTGAACTTGACAGTTGGGTCTATAGAGGACGAGACGGCAACCACGCCAGCTTGAGGTTTATTTCCGTAATTTCGTGAGAGAAATCTACTCCAGCACAAAAGATGGCAACATGCTTCCACAACTACTACCGACTCAACGATGCGCTCCGGTTGGCCATGACAATATGCAAGAAGACACTCATTCTCAACTATCCTCATTTCTACCGTTCCATGCTCTTCTGCTCCGGCACGATACTCCGCAAACGACCAGATTCAACAGCCATGCGCACATTGCTAATCGCCCATTCTTCCATCTTAGTCTCCGTCTCGACGGTAAAGGTTCCCATGTGTGGGACCAGAAGGACGCGGGGTTTGGCCAGCAACCCAGGGTGGACATCCGGCTCGTTCTCATACACGTCCAAGCCGGCAGAGCTTACATGTCCAGAATCAAGAGCTTCCACCAGCGCTGCTTCGTCGATGACAGCCCCTCTGGCCGTGTTGACTATGACGACGCCTGCCTTCATCTTGGCAAACTCGTTTCGCGAGATGATGTGACGGGTTTTTGGGTTCAGGGGCAAGTTCAAACTGATGACGTCGCTGCCAGCCAGCAAAGTGTCGAAATCAACATATTCAGCCCCAATCTCCTTCTCGATATGAGCATCCAGCCTCGTTCTGTTGTGGTATCGGATCTGCATACCAAACACCAGCGCCTTCTTGGCCATGTTGCGGCCTATACCGCCCATACCCAAGATGCCGAGGACTTTGCCCTGGGGATCGTGTCCCAGCGGTGGGAGGGTCTTCCCGCGCCACTCCCCTGCTCGAAGAGAGGCCATGCCGACGGCCACGTTTCTCAGAGCTCCGAGAAGGAGGAAAATCCCCATGTCGGCCGTGGCGTCGTCCACGGCCGTCGGGGTGTTGGACACACGGATGCCGCGAGCGGTACAGGCGTGGACGTCAACCTGATCATATCCGGCTCCGTTGTGGCACAGGAAACGGAGGGAATCCGGGAGTGCCTGGAGCAGTTCGCCATCTATTTTGCCTGTCACTTCGAAGCTGTCGAAGGTGCGGTAGGCGGCAACGCAGCCGTCAAAGTCTCCAGAGGATGCTTCCTGGATGAAGTCGGCTCGGTTGTTCGACTTTGGCGTCAAGATTTGAGCTATCTCGCCTACGGCTTCCCACGATGACTGGGCACTGTGCGGTCGTCCGTGAGCATACATCTGGGGCTGCCAAAGGAATGCGACAGAGAACGAAACTTACTGCTCAATTACGCCTAGCAAGAGCACCTTTGGTCGGCCTGCACTTTTAGAAGAGGCCATTGGGACGTCGTCGTCGGCGGGAGTACTAGCTAGAGTTGGTCTGGCGAACGTCTCTATTCTGATTCAGATTGAGAGGCTGGCTGTCGAGCTTGCTTGCAAAATAGTATCAGACAATATCGCCTTCACCACTCGATCGTGGCGCGGGGTTGTTCAGAGAATACCGCGGGGTGATTTGTCCGCAGGAAAAGTGAAAGTGTGACTAACAGCCAGTATCAGAACGAAAGCAATCAATTGTCTCGCAATTTGAATGGTGTTTTCCAGATACAGATAGGCCTGGGATACGAAGGATGGGATGGTGTCAAAACCCCGGGTATGGTTCACAGAGAATATCTCGGCTGATCCCAATGTTGGCGTCAACGGCTTGGAGCATCATGAAGTTCATCCATCTCTTGCAAGGTTTCCGCCAGCCACCTCGACTGCTGCCATTGGTTGTAGAGGTGACGGGGGCCAATTCTTGTCCCGTGATTGATGAGAGATAAGAGCCTCAGCTATTGGCGATATTATCAATAGAACATGGCGTGCCAGTAATCATACCTGCCACTACACCGAACAACAGCGGAACTGTCGACTCGGTTATTCCCGATGCTACTACATTTGGCAGCCGTGACGAGTACTGATGACATGTTGAGTAACACACACCCACGCAGCCACTCAAGTTGCGCCAGAAATCACACCGTGTACAAAGTATACACACAAAAAGGACTGGGTATTTTATTGTGTTGTCCCTCTATTCGCAAGACCTCGGTTGACGGGGTCGTGTCCTCTAACCGTCCCTTCCCTCTTCTACTTTTCTCGCCATAAGATGTAGGCGCTCCAGCGCCCCAATGTTTAACGCCTGCCAGTGTGGGTGTGGGTGGATATCATGAGCCAAAGCCAACGCCGTACTTTTTGTTGAAAATGCGTACCATGCCCCCAGCCATTTTTAAGTTACCCTGCCCAAACCCTAGATGAATCATGCAAGTCATGCCTGTTGAAAACAATGCCCCAAAACCCCATTACATGCCGTCAAGACCTGTCCAAGATCGGTGTTGTTGAACGAGATCCCTGGTGGAAAGCCCAGTGTGCCCTGGTAACCACTGCAGGTTTGCGGAACACAAGATATATTAGAAAAGGAAAAGGAAATTAGTAGCGGTAGTGGTCGCTCTTGTAAGGACCCTCAACGTCGAGGCCGAGGTACTCAGCCTGGACGTTGGTGAGAGTCTCAAGTTCGACGTTGACGTGGTCCAAGTGAAGACGGGCAACCTCCTCGTCGAGGATCTTGGGGAGGACGTAGACCTTCTTCTCGAGCTTGCCACTCTTGGCGAACTCGACATACTTCTTGGCGAAAGCCTCATCGTTGTTCTTGAAGAGCATGATCTGAGCGAGCACCTGGTTGGTGAAGCTGCACGACATGACGAAAGAGCTGTGGCCAGTGGCGCAGCCCAAGTTGACGAGACGGCCCTCAGCCAAAAGGATGACGTGGCGGCCGTTCTTCATGAGGAAACGGTCAACTTGGGGCTTGATGTTCTGGACAGATTGGGCGTTGGCCTTGAGCCAGGCAACGTCAATCTCAACGTCAAAGTGACCGATGTCTAGAAGTTTTGTAAGCGGCGGAAGATCAAGGACTCAAGGGGCATAAGGATCTAAACATACTGCAGACGATGGCATCGTTGGGCATGGCCTCGAAGTGCTTGCCAACCAGAATGTCACGGCAGCCAGTGGTGGTAACGAAGATCTGGCCGACCTTGGCGGCCTTCTCCATGGTGGTCACCTGGAAACCAGCCATGGCAGCCTGGAGGGCGTTGATGGGATCAACCTCGGTGACGAGCACACGGGCACCCATACCCTGGAGAGCGAGAGCACAGCCCTTGCCAACATCACCGAAACCAGCAACAACACCAATCTTGCCAGCAATCATCACGTCGGTGGCGCGCTTGATGCCGTCAATGAGGGACTCGCGGCAGCCGTACAAGTTGTCGAACTTGGACTTGGTGACAGAGTCGTTGACGTTGATGGCAGGAACAAGGAGCTTGCCCTCCTTGAGCATGCGGTAGAGGTGGTGAACACCAGTGGTGGTCTCCTCAGAGACACCGTAGCAGTCGGCGAGCATCTCGGGGTACTTGGTGTGGACCAGGTGAGTGAGATCACCACCGTCGTCAAGGATAAGGTTCAGCTTCTTGTTGTCCTTGAAGGCAACGAGCTGCTGCTCCAAGCACCAGTTGTATTCCTCCTCGGTCTCGCCCTTCCAGGCGAAGACCGGCACGCCGGTGGCAGCAATGGCGGCAGCGGCGTGGTCTTGGGTGCTGAAGATGTTGCAGGAAGTCCAGGTAACCTCAGCACCGAGGGCGGTCAGGGTCTCGATGAGGACAGCAGTCTGGATGGTCATGTGGAGGCAGCCAGCAATGCGGGCACCCTTGAGAGGCTGGTCGGCAGCATACTACAAGGAGAATTAGAGACACTGTGATAATCTTTGAAGACAATGCGAGGTCTAACCTTCTCTCTGGTCTTCATGAGACCGGGCATCTCGTTCTCAGCGAGCTCGATCTCGCGGCGCCCGAAGGCAGCAAGGGAGATATCGGCGACCTTGAAGTTGGACATTTTGATGTGATGTGGGGGAAGCTGTAGCGACGACTGTTGGTTAAAATGAAGCCACAGGATAAGGTAGCTTGGTGGTAGAACTAACCTGCCGATGGGAGGGAATGGAAAAGGTGAGGGGCGGGGGAGAATAGTCAGGGAAAAAAGATGGGAGAAGGGTTGGGGGTTTTGCTTACTTTTAAAAGAGGGGCGGAGTCGGCGGAGTGAGGGGTCGCAATCTAGGCGCTGGGCAGGGCACTGGGGTTCAACTTAATTGCCGTCACAATTGGCAGAAAGCACCGAACACCGAATGCAGGAGCACAACCAGAGGCTGCAGCTGGTGCAAATGATAGCCAATTATGGCAGTTTCAGATTTCTTGGCTCTATAGCAGATTCAATTGTGTTCTCGTCAGGACAACGAGCACAATGCTAGCGGACCGGAATAAGGAGACTTCCAGGACCACCAGGAAAAGAAAATCAAACCCGAGCCAAAGCGGGACAGCCATGGAAAATGTGGGGGTATGAAAAAGAGCAGCAACCTTGAAGGCACTGTCGGTGAGTGGTTCTGGGGCAAGCTATGCCGCTTTGGACTGCACAACCCCACCAGTCTGCCCCTCTTTCCTCCATCGCCGCACCCAATGGTGAGAGGGGAGCAAAACGTGGGAGGGGCTTCCAGCACGAAGTGGCCTTCGCGAGAGCCCCTCCTACGGCTCCTTACAGTTCGGCGGTCAGGAACAAGGCAAAAGCAGAAGGTTACTAGGCACATACCGACAAACCTCATGATCTTTAACGTCTTTTCGGCCTATACAGCTAGCCATAAAACCGCAAAATCCATAGCTCTCAAGAAATTCGCACAGTCTGTCACAAAGCATTCGCTTTGGATCGTCAGCCCCCATGCATCCGGACCAATTTGATATGTGGACTCCGACTCCGAGGATAGACTCCGGGCTGAAACCGTGGTCCGAGGAAGCATAGAGAGGCTCGTACATCTTACATCAACTCTTACGTCAATCAAGATAGGTTCCTGGCAATGGGGTGCCCCTGTGCAGCCAGACCCGTCAAAAGCCGAACATCTTGTGGGTATTGTGGTACTGTTGGTGTTTATTTATCCACGCCTAACGCAGGCCCTCCTATCTAGTTGCCTTTCGCCCTGGTGTCTCTAGTTTGCTCTCGGCCCAGAAAATTTCCATTGAGCAAATGGACAGCATGGCTGGCCCGGAAACTAAGCAATCAGAAAAGATGCCCATAACCCGGAACGCCAGACCTAATGCAGTCGAGAATACCCGCCAACGCTCGTCAAACCCCCTTTTCACGCACGCCATGCACATGTCTGCCCTCACTCAGGCAGCAAATTTCCCCGGACAGCAAACATCTTGGAGGTAATTGCAGCTGTGAACCCATCCACCTGCTTGCTGTACTGCTCAACCTGTCGCGCATTCAGCATGCCCTCGAGCCGACTGGGCTCTTGTGGCAGCTTGAACAGTCTTTGCCATTCGTCCTCGGGGAGAGGAGCCTGCTTCGCCGCAACACGGGCAGCATTTTCCGCCTTGCGCTTTGTCTGCCATTGAGTGATCTTAAACTGCTCGCGCGTCAGCTGACGCTGATAGTACTGGTGGTTGTTGAGATCGGTGTAATGGGCTTCGATACTGTCGAGGAGAAGATCGCATGTCTTCTCGAGAAAAGGGTCAATCGACAGATCAAGGGCGTCGAAAGATGGGTTCGCGGGTAATCTGGCAGGGTCACGAGAAATGTCGTTTAGCGACGTGGGAAGCGGAACCTCGGCGGTCTCGGGGAGGGTGGGCATCTGGTGCAGGAATGTGGTGAGGAGGTGAGAGTCGTGAACGATGACAGGGACTTCCACAAGGATGTCCTTGAAGCTTAACTTGGACTTTTGCAGGCTACCGGTCGCGGCATATTAGCGTCAAGCACCGCGGTCAACTCGATAAGCCAGACTGGCGATCACCTTACCTCTCTGTTGTGAACTTGCCCTCCTTGTATGCGGCCATGAACTCGGGTGAGAGTCTGAACGCGCGCAGGCTGAGCGCTCCTTGCGAGCTCCTGCTGACATCATGAACGAGCGCGACAGTCTTATCGTTGTCGCGCTGATAGTGGTATTGATTCTCAATAAAGTTGAGGGAGACAAAGTTGCCCATGGTGGCACTGGTGTACCAGCCGACGTTGTTAGCATCCACGTTGACCTCCTTCAAGTGCTTGATCATCTCGTTCTGGTAGGCGATATTGGCCTTTGCGCGGGGGGCGGCAGCGGCGAGGCTTGAAGCATCGTTCTGGTGGCCGTCGGTATTCGCAACATCGACCGTGGGGAAGGGAAAGGCATTTGTGATCTCAAGGACACCGTCGTTGTCCATGCCCACCAAGGAACCGGTAGCTGTAGTGGGAAAGCTGGCAGAGCAGTGCTTGACAATCTTGATTACTACCTGCCCGGACGTTAGTATCGCGATCGCTGCTCGGGCGGGGCTCTGAGGGCGCAGGGACTCACGAGCGCCTCGACCTGGGCCGATTTGAACGGCACATCTTTTTGTACGTCGGCCATGGTGAAAGTCTGAGTCGGCAATGAGATCGGCGGATCGGGAGTTGGGAAAACGTGCGTGTGTCCGTTCGTACTTGGGTTCGATGCTGAGGAAGACTGCCGGCAACTTTTCACGAGGTTTCTGGGAAATCTCGCTAGTTTGTGGGCAAGCTGGCGTCGAGGTGGCTTGAAAGGCCGAAACGGGGAGCAGAAAACTTTTGTCAAAGGGTCTGGTGTGGCTTATGTCCCGCTATATGTGGCGCATGCGAAGCCTGGGGACGCTTGCAGCCTGATTTCTCCACCGCAAGATGCCAAGAGGTTGCGGACACAGTGTGGGTCATTGTAGCCCGTCCCACCCATCCACATCGTTAACAGCCCACTGCCAATTTGTGGAGCACCAGAAGAGCACTGCTCGTAGCCGCGTATACTAACACAAGAAGGAGCGAAACATAAAGATAAGTTCGACGAAGCCAGCACAACTAGCAAGAAAGTTCCAAGTTTGACCTGGCTACCTATACATCCATCTATCTCCCTGAATGGGAAGCTGAGGGTTCTGGAGGTGTCGTTGTTTAGGGGAGGGATTCGCAGATGGTCACGAAATTCGAGCACTGGCCGGTGATTTGACAAAACACCAACCCATCCCACGCTCCCCCACGTCTTGTGGCTCATCTCGCAATTCGTCAGTGATGCTTAAATGGACGACACACCCATCTTTCCGGTGCTCGTTCTTCTGGTCTTCTCTTTTCTTTCACTACATCTCTTTCCTCTATAAACATACAACCCTTTCGGTACGAGGCAGCGACTTGATTCATTCAGTTATAAAGCCGTCTATTATTCTATGGATATTCCCCCGCAGTCTTCTATAAAAGCCATAATGATGAGACCAAACTCGGCCTCCACACGCAACTCGCTCAGTCAATCCACTCGCTAATCGACCACCCGTTCACGTCTTCGTCTATGGTCAGTCGATGCCGGTCGATCTTCCAAAATGAATACAAATGCCGTGCGGCACCGGCAGCCTTTCGGTGAGCAGGGCCAACCCCTCCTTTTCTTGCGTCTTCGTGAGACCTCCACACACACGTTGCCAGATTGCGACCCTCAATATCAGGAGTGCCAAACCAGTACCTGCCATACAAGCTCGTCAGTTAGAGTTGGGCTATTTCTGCTTGCTTTCTGTTGCCTGGGTTTCATATGACGAGACAAAGACCTACTTGAGGAACCCACCACTCGACGTGGCTTCCACGTGGGCTGCTTTGTCGAGGGTTCCTAGCTCTGCATAGATTGTCGTGGGAGGGATACGGGACCGAAAGGCAACAATGTAGAAGGAAGTTTTCCTCCATGCATGTTGTCTCTGGTTGGCAAGTGCCCGGAGAGTATCGATGATGTCGGACCAGTTGAATGTGTCAAGGTATGGCGCTGTGGCATAGTCATCCCGCAGGCACCTTATTTGTGTCAGGGCGAGCGCGAAAAGTTGGTTTTCGGTGTCGAGGGTATCGAGGTCAAGCAGATGTTGCTGCTCTGTATAGGGCGACACTACAAGATATCGATCAGGCCCTGGCGAGGGCGTTGGCGTGGCAACAACCTCAGACTCGGACATGATGATGGATGCTTTGGCATACACTTGGCGTGTGTTCGAGTCTTGGGTCTCTGCCACGATTGCTGGCCCCTGGGAAATGGTCATCGTGTGGCGAGTATGCCGATGCTCTTGGTGGTGGAACAGATTGCCACGGGGGGCAGTGGGTGAGAGGTGTCATATAAATCCTCTGTTATCGTGGAGCGAGATGGACAAGCAACATCGGAAGAGTCAGCTGGGCAGCAGAACAGTTGTCGATGGGAACAGGCGGATAAAACAAGATGATAACAGGATGCAGGAGGGCGAGGTCGGATGCACTGGCGACACACCGACAGTCAAAGAGACTGGTGACATGTCGTGAGCAAATCACGAATTCATGCGGAACATCAGCTAGGATAGGGCCATTATTCTCGAGGCCTGGTTATGGGCATGACCACTGAGCGGCTGCTCTCCGAGTAGGAGTAAGCGTCGTCGCGGAAACCCTACCGATGGCGCCATCGATCGTAACAGTGGTGACATTGCAGTCAAACTCTGCTCCGGCTCATCTCTGGTTCTTTGACGGATGAAAGAGGCGGGAAATTCGGGACAAAGCCTTGTTTCACCCTTCTTTGCACAACACCGATCCAAAAGAAAGCAGCGCTCGCACATCAGTCAACGTCTCGCGTCATATAGGCGTTGCTCACCGCCAAATGGGCAATGCAAAGTGTGCATTGCGACTTGCAAACGAACCTGGCGGGGCTTTGCGTGGTAGCTATCAACAATGCGATTTCCAGATTACCGGGTACCACCTCCCATCTCTGCAGATCCGACCCTTGGCTTTCTGCCGATAACCCCCGTGCCGTTCTTCCCCCCAAGACCACCCACGGGGAGTTTCAACAGAGTCCCACTCCACTGCCTGACCTGAAAACACACGGTTGCTGCTCATCAGCGACTTCGGAGCTATCTATGACTGGAGATAAGAATACACTGTGAACGGAAGACCAACACTCCGAGGGCTCTTCAATATGCCGCTATGGTGCATGGTTCCTGGCATTGGCCATGTGGGCGATCAGTCATCTTGCTATATGGAGGAAGCCGCTTGCTGTTCTACCGCAGTTTGCTTTGAAGCTTCAAGAGAAGTTAGGATGGTCTGGTGATGTCCCTTTGAGCCAAATCTTGGCCATTTCGTATGAGCCCAGATATAAGCCACTCCCCAGGGCCGTCCATGTCCCACGAAGCATAGCTCCCCGAAAGATGCCACGCACCCCCTCTTTTCGGACTATCCTGCTCGTAATTTCCCATGTGGTTTCCGGGGCTGATGAGCTCCCGGCGTTGAGCATAATTCTCGTTTTGACCACATCTAATGGAGTGGTCAGCAACGCTGCAAGGCTGCCCGAGACTGCAGCACTTGCTCCCGTCACCAAACCTGTCTCGACAAGAGCCGACTTGAGGCCCATTCTGGCGCGTCTCCTTCGACTGCCTGGTGTCTTGTAGTTGGTCACTGTCCGCGTAATCTTTCCGTGTGTGTGATGATTCTGCACCTCCCCTCTTCCAGTTCCAAATTTGGCCCCGAAAGATCTCAAACAGCGGGAATTGGAGTGCAGTGAAAGGCAGATTTCTGGCGACAAGAGCAGTGTAGCCTGTCCATAATCTTCGTCCGGCGCCTCCCTCACTCCGCCACACCATGTGCAATGCTTCGATGGACGATGATCTGCTATGACCAGAAGAGCTGGAACGCTGTAAGACTTGGGCATTTTGCTTGATCACCTCAGCTGGTGTGAGAACAGTACACGAGGCCAGTTCGGCGCCAGCTGAAGCCAGAGCGTGGATTGCTGGCTGGGGGGCTGTACTGGGCAAAGAAAACTTCAGGGCAGACTTTGCAGATTCATAACTGATGAAAAATATCGCAGCTACACTCCGCCATGAGCACAGCTAAAGTCAGTTGGCCATTCATGTACAATGTTGACAAGCATGGAAGGAGTGAAGCGTACCGGCAGGCAATGTCGCAAAAACCACACTACCAATTCCTTGGTATAGACCTCTGAGCCCATGAGATACCGGCGCTGGACCTCCTGGCTGACCAACAATACCTTGACTCTGGTATCGAGTCTTTATTGTATCCAAGGGGTAAACAAGGAGGTCAACAGTAAACGCTGCCACCGCACCGGCCTAGCATCAACTTTTGGTCAGTAATATATTTAAGCCTTCAAGCTTGGATCTGTGTGGTTACATACCGCCAATATCTCGGCCTGTGTGTTGTCCCTCATTAAGACGAATGACGCCTCGTTTCTATGCTCGGAGGAATCTTATCTGACTGAGAATCTTTTCGCAACGTACGTAGTTGGAGGGTGGAAGTGTGAATCTGGTGATCACTAGCGATGTGCCTAATAGCAGGTGTCTAAAAAGCTAGCTAGGCACCATGACATCATAGCTGTAGATGTGGGTATCTGCCGCTCGAGGTCATACACAACCACCATTCCTTATAGGTAAAAGATCAAGTATGTACTCTTGGGGTTTTCTAGTGCTATTCAAAGTTGAATATGAGAAAGTAGGTAGGTTGAGAGTCTTTTGTGATATTGTATGGGACGACGAAACTAGCAAAAAGCACTAATAGCATATAAATACTAGAGAATATATGCTATAGTATAGCATCCACAAATCTTCTTTCTACTGAAGATTCAGAAAAGGATTCGGGATACTTCTAATTTCCCGAGATTTTCCTACGTAAATCGAAGTTCCGAAAAATATTTTTCTTGGAATTGAAAAACTTTCTATTTTATTATTATATATAAGATAATAAACTGAAATTATAATATAATTTAATATATTTCTAAGAAGATATCGAGTTGAGCTTCCATGTAAATTTTTTTTAAAAAGAAATCTTTTCTTATTAGGTTTTTTTATTTTAAATTAGATGTCTTTTTTTTTCTTAAATTTTAATGAAATAATAAGCTAAATAGAGATTTAGAAATAAATAACAAAGTAAGTAAATAAGTCTAACTACATAAAGCTTACTATTTTAAATAAATATTTAAATTTAATAAATAAAATAATAACTTAAATATAAACTCTATATTTTAATTAGGATAAAAAGAACAGGGATGATCCTAGAATAATATAAAATGAAAAAAATATAGTAAATAATTTATAAAAAAATAAGCTGGACTCCAATATATAAAAAACAGAAATAGAAGCTTTACCTATTATTAAAATAGTAAAGATTATACAAATAATAAAGTAAGTAATCTTCCAAATTATGCACGTATTTTTTGCTTTTCGGCGCTTATTTAAAGCCTTTTTAGCTTTACAAAGTAAATCGTTCTCTATAGAAAAGAAAACTGTCTAGTATATTATAGCTATTATATCTTTAGTTGTGACGAACCCTTATCCAGAACCTCTGAAAATATTACTAATTAAAGGTGTTTCTGAACAATCCTAGTTCGGTATAGATAAATAGTATATAATAAATAGCTTATCTTAATCATAATAGCTAGGATACTCACAATTGTGATTTATAATTATAAATTACGGAACTATCTATCTATACTAGCTAGTTCCTCCGTATATAGACTTTAGGACCGTGGACCGTTAACTTATAAACGGTCCTCGGTCCTCCTCTGATTAGCCGATGCTGGACCGTGGACCGTGAGCCCCGCCGCGGGTCCCCGGTCCCCCATCTCATTGGTCCGTTCTGCCCACCTGGGACGTGGTCACAGACCAACCATATAAGCAAGGAAGATGGGAGACTGTATCAGGCCGTGGTGGCCAATCAAGTGAAAGGTAACGGCTGGAGACTTCAGAACATGA
>NW_001914832.1:647136-649044 GCF_000226545.1 Podospora anserina S mat+
TTTCCAAACTTTGTAAGTAAAGTTATACAACCATAAGTAGGTAAATATACTATTTGTAATGTAAATAAAATCCCTCCAAAAAAATTAAATTGTTTATGATTGTTTCTTTTGTATTACAATAAAAGTAGTTTTTATATTTATTGAATATAGCATTTATCTTATTATTATGTAGTGAATCATTAAAAAGAAAAATATGCTCGGACGTGACGCAAAATATGAAAATAGTAGCTATACCTACTATTAAAACGGTAAAATAAAATGACGAGTAGCGAGGGGTTAAAATAGCTCCGAAAGTAATATTATAAGTCTTTAAGAAAGCTATCTAAAAAAAACCTGATTTTTCCATTATTAAAAAACTTATTAATATAATGAGTTACTACATTAACATTAAAAGGATATAGTACTAATATAACACTATTCTTTATTAAATATTGAAGAACGTTGCTTATTTACTATGAAGTTAAATTATGGGGTACTAAAAATTATGTTATATTTAAAACTATATTTATTCTTATTATACTATCAAAGTTAAACGACTTTCGTAATCTAAAAGTCATGTTACTTTTTTTTTGAAGGGCCGGTTATTAATAATCATTAAGCAAATATCTATAATTATAATATACTTCAACTTTTTATGCTTAAATAGATTTGAATTAATAGCTTTTCACGTATTTTGGTGTTACGTTGGTAGTTGGATAAAAACTATCGTTAAAAGAGGTATATCAGGACTTTAATTAGTATTACTATATAAATCAAAAAATTTAAATAAAGACTACAATAATGAAACTAAACATAAAATTTACAATTTTAATTTGTGTAAAAGGAAAGATGTAATATTAAGGTAGTATAAGGTTAGAGAAAAGAAGTAAATTCGGTTAAATATTAAACGTAATAAAAATATTTAGAAAAGTTAATACGCTACTTCATTTTCTAGAAAAAAGCTCTTTACTTATAGAGACTTAATTAGTTAAGTCTTGATCAATATTTTTATTATTATTGTATATAATGATAATCTATATTTACAAATTTAAAGATAGTATTAAGATTAATTTAAGTTACATAAGTGAGTCGGACTTTATTCATAGCAATACTTAATTATGTTATAATAATTCCTTGTAAGAATGAAAAATACTACAAAGTTTTATAATAAATACATAAATATTGAAAGCTCTGAATTTTTTGTTTAATATTTTCAATTTTAATGATAAAATCTTTATTGTTAAATTAACTATTGATTATGTGATATTATAAGAGAAAGGTATAAAATCAATTTTAAGGGTTTAATTTTGAAGAATTAAAATCCATATGTTAATAATTATTAGTTTAAGATAAGAAAATTATTGTCATAAAGTATAATCAAACTAATAAGCTTTATATTTCTCGGTTGATACCGTACCATAAATAGCTTGAAAATAGGATAGATTATTAGTTAATGTTTTCATAATTAATTTAAAATAAATAAATAGGTTACAATTATTACCAGAAAATTAACAAAAGAAATTTCATAATGATACTTTTTGGGTGAATGATGAATATTAACTGCATTCAATTACAATATGATAATGTGTTTATATATAACTGTTATAAATCTATGTTCATATTAATTCAATGAATGTTGAATATGACAATTTTAATGATGTGTATGATGATATTTCGACTTTACCAATACGATGATGTGACGATATGTTATCATTGCACATGCATGTAACATGATTTGGATGTATTTGTGCACTTGCGAAAGTGACATTTGTGCGCATTGAGCAAAACGTTGAAATTATGACACAGCATTGCGCGCGTGAAGATGAACCGGACGGATATGTGCGGATCGAGACGAGCGGTGTAGGAGCCATGAATAAAGAGGGATGCAATGATGTGAGATGTACGCGGTGCGATGTTGTGATGAGGATG
>NW_001914832.1:649108-650926 GCF_000226545.1 Podospora anserina S mat+
TAAATTAAAATGAGCCTTTGAAACAAAATATTAAATTTAACATAACTTCCCGAAATTGTAATATTTCTGTATATATTATTCCAACCATTAAATAACATAACACCAAAGCTGTTGAAATAATAATGATAATAATAATTAAGATAGAAATAATATTAGTTATATATTTATCTTTTAATATGAAGAAACATTTGATTATATTATGACCAACTTAATATTGAATAATAGTGAATAATATTGAAAAATAGTGAATAATATTGAATAATAGTGAATAATATTGAATAATATTGAATAAAGCTTTATATTGTTTTATGAAACAGTGTGAAGAATTTTGATTAAAAAATATTACTACCTAATATTACAATCAATTTAAAAGCTCCACTTTTTTATTAAGACTTTGGTTTAAAAAAGTTAAGAACTGACTTTTAATGGTTTAATAATTTATAATTGATTATTAAACAATAAAGTAGAAAGTTAAACAAAAGATTTTAAGAAACGCTAGATACGTAAAATATAACGCTTTAATAGTAGCGTTACTTGCATTACTAAAATAAAAAACATAGGTTTAACAACGGGAGGCTTTTAAAGCCCAAAGCGAGGGTAGTATTTCTTCATGCCCTTAATAGGGTACCGAAAAATACGTTTCTACTCTATTAAGTCGAAATAAATAGAATAATATATAGTTGTAATTTAGGCCGCCGCTAATAAATGGAAAGTTAAGTTTTTTACTGTTAAAATGAAGTATTTGAAGTTTGGAAGGTAGTTTAATTAGGTGAAGAAAAAGGTGTTTTGGGTAGGGGTTGTAACAGAAAAAAATAGGACGACACGAAGATAATAAGTAAAAGTATTTTTGGTTTATTGTCGAAAGTTACTAATGATATTGAGAAGGTTAGCGCATAAGTGTATTTATATCTCTAAAAACCCCGCTTTATCTCTGGTCCTGCTCCTGAAGACTTAACCAGTTCGGCTCCCACGAGTATTTATTAAGTACATTACTACCTATGCTTAATTTTTGTTTTAAAAGTTAAGGATAGATTATATCATAATAAGTATTATTATATAATTAATCATATAATCATTGATAATAAAAAAGTTCCTTAAAAACACTAAAATACTATATAATTCAAATTATCGTATCGTTATTGTCAACGAAAAACCTATAGACAGACATAAATAAACAAAACAATCTAATTATATAATTTGTTAATTTTATTACTAAATATATATACGTATGTAGAACACATAAATCTTTAGATTTACATATAAATCCAAGGCTGATAGCAAACTTCCTAAAGAGATTGGTATTATATTCTCCAATAAGTAAATAATTAAACGATTTATTATATATTCATCAAGTTAGTATATATATTAGAAAGAAAATATAAGTAAAAAATAACTTAAAATAAAGAATTTCTTTTAAAAAAAACTAAAAATTATCTCCACATAACAAATTAATCTATTTTATAACTACCTTTAAATTAAAAAAAAAACTTAAAAAAATTCTAAAAAACCTTCTTTCAATATAAATTAACTTAAAAATACACAAAACAAAACCCTAAAATCTAACCAAACCAAAAATTTAAAAAACCTTTAAAATTTAAAAATAAACTTAATTTACTAAAATAAAACATTTTTCAAACCTATTTTTTTCTAACCCCTCCAAATTCCCCATACCAAAACAACCCACCCTATTTCCCTCTCCTTCAAATTTTTCTTATTCAAAAATTGCTTCAACAATCATTTTTTTTCTACCTTTAACCTTATTACAACTTTTAAAACCCCTTAAAAAACCCAATTCCCTAAAACCCCCCCCCCCCCCCC
>NW_001914832.1:650967-652072 GCF_000226545.1 Podospora anserina S mat+
ATTGATAATGATTAAAAAGTAATAAAAATAAGGAATTGAAAATTAGAATAAGGTAATTTTTTAGAATGAAAATAAAATGAAAAATGAAAAATATATCATGTACGGATTTATTTATTTAAAAATGAAAGTATACTTTATCAATCCTTCTTATCATTGAAGACTTGCATAATATAATTATATAAAGTAAAAATAAAATAAATAGAAAAAGTACTTTGAAACTGAAATTAATACTATTTGTTATTTCCTAAATATATGAAAACCAAGGAAGTATTTTAACCAAAAAATAACATTAATAATTGATTAGAGAATTTAAAAATCCAAAAAAAGGAATGTAATATCCCCGCCCAATGATTACACAATCCGCGCTAAGTTGGTGACATTTTTTCAGACGTTTGAAATTATATTAATATAGAAAGTTTAAGTAGATAAATTTATAGTATTAAAATGTAGATTTTTCAAGTATTTTTAAAACCGGTGAATTAATAAAGAAATTTGTAAAATGTGATAAAAAAATCTACCAGCCTAAAAATACCTACAATTAGTACCCATTAACACGAGATTATATAAAATAGTATTATAACCGAACCTTTAATGCCATAGTAGTTAAAGTTGCTAAGTTGATTAAAACAATGAATAAAAAAGGACTCTATTAATATAAATAATCTGTAAACTCAATAGGTTTATTCAAAACAGACAATAATAAGAAATAATTATTGAGATACTTCCCGACACCAAAATTGAACTCAACTTAACACTATAATTTATTTAAAATATTTCAAGAAAATGATCCCATACTTTCCAACTACATTATCTTTATAATTGCTATTTAATATGAAAAGTAAGTACAATATTAAAGATTTGCATTACAATATATTATTTAAAATTTTAATCAATAACTAAACTACTTATAAGTTCCATGGCACAAGAATACATAATGAAAGTTAAAGAAAAAAACTATATACCCCTTTAAATAAGCCTAATACTGTTTTATAATAAAATAAATAAAAAGAATACTTTTATATGATAAGTACCGGAAATTTAAACTATTATGAAAAATACTAATACCTCTGTCCTTCAATTGATGAAGCTAGAACTTATATTAGAT
>NW_001914832.1:652150-653965 GCF_000226545.1 Podospora anserina S mat+
TAGAAAAAAAAATCGTATATTAGGTTTTACTGTTAATTGATCCAGAAAAAGAATATCATGAACAATGTTATATTACAGATAAATATTGAACTCTTATAACTTTTACTACTACTTTATACCAGCGTATTACTAAATTGATTAGCCTTTAACGAGCTTATTAAAAAATGGCTCATAAATATTTTTTTTTATTTTACAAAACCTTGACAAAATTAAAGTAAGATTCACTTAAATCCCTAATCCTTTATTACTTTTATATACATGTTATGAACAAATTGGAAGACTAATATTTTTCATGAAATATTCATTCATATATGATTATAGGAATATGAAATATCTTATGGTATTCTTTTTTTAAACAACAGCAAGTATAGGACATAATCATTTTATCCTTTTAAAAAACATTAACTATAATAAAATCCTCAAAAATATAAGAAACAAAATATATTTATTGACAAAGTATACGTTCTGAAATAGTAATAAATTATAAGCCCTTAAAATATTTTTTTAATAAATAATTGATAAATATAAGTGAGTAAAACCAATATATTAAACAATACTTCGATATTTCAATTTGATATACCGCTTAAAAATATAAAGTATATTAACAGCTAAAAACTTTATAAAAAAGTACGCCTTATTCTATAGTACTATTTTAGGTAATTCCAAAAGATGTCGTATATTTACCGGAATTAGAAATAGAATATACTCTATTAACGAAATTCAAATTATAAAAAGGAAAAACATTATTAATTTTAAAATATCTCTATAATCTTTAATCAACAAAAACCTTACTAGTATTATTCTCTTTAAAAGTATAACTAACTCCTTTTACAAATAGTACAGTAAAACAATATACAAAGCAAGAATAAATTTACCTTCTAAGCTAATTTAATACTGAGATAGAAAAAATGTTTAATAACTTTTTTAAAAAATGCTGTATATGTATTAATATGATGCTTACTTTGCTCTACATATAATCCTTATCCTTTTTAATATCTTCGTTACTCCTTATAATATCCTCTATACATTAATCTTTAACTTTCTTGCCATCTTCATGACTTCTTTGTATTTATACTAAATTTACCAGGATAACTATAATAACATAAAATATTAGGTTTCGATTACATTAGAATAATTTGAGTTTTAAACCTAAATTTTGAAATCATAATAAAATAGCATATATAGTTTTCTGATAAATATGAATCTACTTCAATTTTACTACTACTTACTGTATGTCTTTGATAGTTTCAATATTCTAAGTTAACTTTTGAATATATTTCAATATATCAAGTTTTTATGTTTTACTATATCAATACTTTTTATGTTTTTATAGTTGACTTTCTTTTTAAAAAGAAAGTGCCGGGGACCAGCGTAAAATAGTGAAATAGTAAGCTTATCCACTATTAAGTCGACAAAGTAAGACTCAAGTAACAAAAGGCTAAATAGCCGCAAAGCGTGGCGTTACAGGCCCTTTAAAAAGCTACGTAAAAGGATATACTTTTCTTATTATATAACTAAATATTAATAATGAAAAGGTTTATAGTTGCTTATATTGTTCCTTGAATATATATCTACAACACAGTATTAAATAATCCTTTCTACTTATAAATACCTTATTAATTAAGATTCTATAAAGATAAATCTCTTGTAAAGGTCAAAATAAAAATATTTCAAATATTTACATATTAATATTTCTAACTATCTTTTGTATTTTCGATAATTGATTGACTATATGTTGTTTTATTAATTTTATACTACTTTAATATTATACCTTTCCCTTTCACATTAACGTACTTTATAAACGAGTCGGTCATA
>NW_001914832.1:654028-657777 GCF_000226545.1 Podospora anserina S mat+
ACGAGTCGGTCATATAAGTGGGTCGGTCACTTTTGACCACCCTTCGAATACCATCCTCCATTATAATACAACGAAACTATCAACCAACTATAGCACATCAGAAACAGCTGAGTCTGAGGCATCTGCAGCCTCCTGGCAAGTGCGCGCATTATGGCCAGGCTTGCCGTATACACCACAGCACTGAGTCTTCGTACGAGACCCCCGTGTACCACCACCACTTTGTCGATTTTCCTGGATTAGCTGCTCGCCCACGGCCTTCTGATCCAGTAGATCCTGTGCCTCTTGTACAGTAAGTGACCCTCCAAGCCTCACACGTGTTTTTCTGGCTCTCCGGCGCTTGCTTAGTGCCTCATTGGCCTTACGGAGCGAAGAGACCTCTGCACGAAGGAGAGCCACCTGGTGCATCATAGCCGTTATACCCTTAGTAAGCTGGTCTACCGCAGCTAGCATTAAAGTCGGGGAGCTATTTTGATGGTTAGTAATGCGAGTCTTAATAAGCGTTAACTGTAAGTTAGCTTCTCGGGGGTTTTATAGTGTCTGGAACACCTAAGGTTGTGGAGTGCCGGGCCGTAAGGTCGGAGATATTAACGTACGAAGCTTTATACTTAGTTTAGAAAGTATCCTTTTAGGATTGTACGGTATAAGGTTAGTACCCGTAAAGCTACCCTATATATTCTTCTCTATTATAGAGGCGAAAAAAGCTTCGCGGAAGGTATAAAGAAACTCGAGCTTACTTATATAATTAATATATATACGTATTCAGTCCTCGATCCAACGACCGTACGCCTATTTTAGCGGCCCAAAGCAACTAATATCGAGTAGTTAGAGGAGGTAAAAGGAATATAAAGGTATATAAACCGTAATAATATTATTCTATTAATAGTGGTACTTAAATTCGGTCGAGTAATGATTTTAATAGCCGTCGAGGATTAATAACCGGTATTTACTTTTTATATAGAATATTATATAATAATTAAAATATTTAATTTAATTTAAATTTATTAAATTAATAATTTAATTATTATTAATAATTATGATACGTTAAGTAAATAATAAATTATATTTGGTATATTAATTAATAAAATAGTATTACGTAATTAAAATAATAAACGGAGGAATAATTTAACCGAGGATATTAATTCTATAGATTACCGTGTATCCATTCGCGATTATTAAACTAAACTAATTTCGCTTTATTAAGGCCGTCCGAAATTATAATTACTATACCCACGAAAATAATATTTATTATAAACCTAATCTCGTCGAAATTATAAATATCGTTATTTATAATACTATATTTAACTTTAATATTCTATACGAATATAAACTACTCGGTAATAACCTTTGGATCTTCGCATTTGGTTCTTTAGTAGTCGTATCTACGCGTAAAACACGTACGGAGCTGTGGCTAGCGTTTAACGAAGTTGTATGCCCAGAGCTTGCCAATAGGGAGCGCGTCGCGTACGCGCAGCAGTTGGTTAGCCATATCTTCCACACTACGCAATTTTAGTGGAAAAACTCGCTTATATAGCTCAATAACGTATTAAACAATAGAATCCTCTTCGGATTAAGTGAGCTTCTTCGATTTGGGCGTAGTATTACGTCGTGCAAGCCGGCCGGCGCGTCGGTTACGGAGGGTTAAGAATGGTATGTTATATAGCTTTGCTGCGGCTCGGAGGCTTAATTTCGGAGTCTTTTGAATAGCTTCAAGAGCTAAGATTATCCTGGCTTCATTTAAGGTAGGAGGCATGTTGGGTTGTAGAGAAAGTTGATGTTGAGTGTAGGAGGACGCGTCGCGGTCGAGAAGTGACCGGCCCACTTATATGACCGACTCGCTTATAAAGTACGTTAACCGAACATATAGATTCTATATTTATTTGAAATATTTTAAACTATATAATAATATTCATAATTCCTTTAGTAGCTTCGAGGCTTTTATAAACCTTTTGAAACTATACTGTCCATTTGATTACTAATTTAAAGCCGAAATAGATTAAAGCTATTGATTTAATTTCATTAAAAGTAAAAAATGGTAAGTATAATTTAATGATAAATACTTATTGAGTAATGATTAATAACTAGCTTTTTAAAAGCTAGGGTAATATAAAATTTAGATTACATAGGTTATTTAGCATTATAATATAATGGAAATAAATATAAATTTTTAGTACGGTATAGTATTTAAAATATCGGAATTTAATGTTATAGTAGATAGTACGTTTTTCTAATATTTAATAGAGATGTCATAAGTTAGTTAACCCCGCGGTAAGTCGCATAGTATGTGGCGCGCGGGGAGTCCCAAACTAATCATTAAAGAGATAGGAGGCAACAGTCGGAGCAGGCCAGGAGTGCCACGGCGCCAAGATACGCGAAGACTCTCCAGGGTACAAGATGCTCGCGGTAATCGAAGGCATAGCACGACGAGCACTCTGCAAGATGCAAGATACTAGGAGTGATCGGGGCCGGAGTGGGTTGAGCACCTCATGGTCCCGCAGTATACAATACAAGTCACATTTGTTAGTATTACATTATTGTGATTGAGACAATCCATTATTATGTACTATTTAGCTACATCGAACCAATTATCTAGTAGCATTTTCGACTAACTATCCCTCTCAGAGGTTCTGGATTGGGGTTCGTCACAAAAGAGTAATATTATATTAATATTATATTCTTATAATACTAATTTAATGATCTAGAATCATAAAACGTTTTTAATATAATTGAACAAACCAATTTTATTAGCCTTTTCAATGGTTTAGAATACTGTTATTCGGAGTTATTTTAGCCCTTTATTACCTTACATTTTATTTATCGTTTTAATAATAAGTAAAACCAATATCTTCATATTTTACCCCGGTGTTTTCTTTTATTATTTATTAAAAATAGTTTATAACCATAAGCTTCTTTACCTTGGCCTTTATATAAAACCTTCTATCTATAATAACCTAACCAACTACGGTTTTATAAGTAGAAACAAATTTAACTTATATATCAATCTATTATATGTTTTTTGATATTTCATCAGCCTACATTATAATAATTACTTTTGGTGTATTATGAGGCGTCACCTCTATAATTTATCTTCTTTAGCAAGCTATTACTATTAAATACTATAATTAAAGGTTTTTCTACTTTTAAAATACTACGCTAGTAACTATTTATGCCTACACTTCATGGGTCATAGTTGTATCTATTTTATAGAGACTATTATGTAAAATATATGCATGAAAAATGATGATTTTATTTTTAGATATTCTATTTCGATTATTAAGATTTTAGAATTAAATGAAAATAAATTTATATTATACTTTTTTATTTGAAATAAGCCAATGGAAAGTAGATATTATAAGTATATATCTTTTTATCACAACAATAATATATATTATTACAATCCCTCAAAAAGTTTTATGGGAACAATAAATTTGTACGATTAATCAAGCTTCTATAAATAGGGCTTTCTGTAACGTATAGCTTTTACGGCTCATAAGTATATCCTATATGTTAATTCTTTTTTAAGTATCTTTCACTATCAAATTAAGAACACCTTTACCTAGAATTTTTATATTATCCTAATATCTCTCTTTATTATTACGCTTTCCTTCAAATACTTTCTTTGATCAGATTATTCTATAAACCTTTTATATTTAACATGGTAATCAGAACTTTAACATTATTTTTATTAATTACAGTTTACATTATTATCATTGATTGATTATTTTTTTTCAATGTACATTTTCCTTTAAAGC
>NW_001914833.1:0-8726 GCF_000226545.1 Podospora anserina S mat+
GGAAAGTAATAAGCACCGGATTGGCCTGATCAGAGGGCCAGAATTGCCTGCACGCGTGCAAGGCACAAAATACGAAGAAAAGAATAAAAGTCGATGTCCTGTCTAAAATAGAATGTCCGAAGCAGACCGCTTATATACATGACCCCTGAACCCCTGAGTCCTCTGAGAGCCCCGCTTCCTTACTCATACTCTCAGGCCTGTGGCGCACCACAAACCAGTATAACGTAGAAAAAATATTAGATTTGCGTATTAATAAAAAATAATTAAAGTATTTAATTAATTAATTAAATTATTTAATTATAAATAATTTTTAAAAATTAATTACGAACTTTAATTACTTTAAGAAACTAAAGAAGTTTTATTAAAAGAATTTTAATTGACTTTAGATATAGGATTAAATAATTAATTAAAACCGGCGGGGGGTTCGAAAACGGCGTTAGGGTTAGAGACGTTAGTAGCCTCCTAGTCTATAATACCGAAGGTACTTAACGATTAAGCTTAACCGATTAAGGATTACTCGCTTAATAGATCTATAAGCTCGGGCGAAGGGGGTATTAGGGTATTTATTTTGTTTAACGACTCTATTCCCCGATAAAAAAGTTCGGTACCCTAATTACGTATCGACTTACGTTACTTACGGAAACGAGTTAAGGAGCTTAGCGTCTCCGCTAATAAATTCTTTTTCGCGGTTATTTCCTCGTTAATTTTCTTTTATTCCGATAAGTTTTTAACTATTACGACCGTTAAAAAAGAAAGATTATTACGTAGAATATAAGTACCTATAAAAATTAGCTACGTTTAACCTATCGCACGATTTACTTACTCGAACGTAGTTCGAGGACGGTTCGACCCCTCCTTTATAATGTAACGCCCTTAAAACTTCGCACGCTAATAGCGGGAGTAAGGTATAACTTCAATACTATCTTAATTAATCGAAGCGGAGAGAACTATTCGTTTACGAGTAGTATCGCGGTAACGTTTCTTTACGCAACCCGTTATCGTTAGGTATACCGAAGTAAGTTTATAGAAAGAAGAAAAGGAGGGAGGTTATTTACGTATAAGAGAGAATAGTAGCGTTAAAGGTATAAAAGATAATAATATTAAGTTTTTCGGGACGAAAGACGACGAGGGGAAGTATCGTATTATAAACTAACTATATAGTAAGGCCAGGTAGAGACTATAGCTGGCTATGCTTACTAATTAGAGGAAGAAGATACGGCGGTAGGGCTACAGGGTAGGATAAGGCTCACTATTTAGTAAAAGTAAGCCGGATCACTACGCTTACTAGGTAAGCGCGGTGAGTTTTGAGGGATCACTACGGGTCGCTGGTGAGCGAGAGTGATCCAGGTACGAAGGTACTTAGGGATTTATAGTCTATATATACGGAGGAATTAGATAGCTTGTAGATAGTTCCGTAGTATGCAATTACAGCTTGTATTTACGGTATCTTGTATTTATATTGAGATATCTTGTTGTGTACTGTTTAGTTACACCGAACCAATTGTCAGAAAAAGCCTTCAACCGAGTATCCCTTTCAGAGGTTCTGTACAGGGGTTCGTTATAAAGCCTCTTCTATAACGTTATCCTAACTTCCTTCTAAATCTATTTTTTTAATATAAAGTAGAAAAGTAATAAATATCCTTTCTTAAAATGCAGTGTAGTTAGAAAGGACTATAGTTTTTAACTATAAACTAATATTTATTAAGGCCGAAGTTTAGTTTAACCTATTATACGGAATTAAGTAAAATAATTTTATATATAATTAATAGCTTTATAAAGGTCTAATATAATTATATTTTATTAATATTTATAGGAATAAAATTAATATATATAAATTATTATCCGATTACTTTAATAAAGTATAATAAATAAATATAAATATTTTATTCTTTTTTTTTTATATTTTTCTTTTATATTAAACGAAAGAAATATATTCCCTCCGAGCCCTCTTACTTACTTCGAGTCTAGCTCTCGCTTACCCTAGTGTTTTATTAATTACTTCTAAATAAAGCTTTAAAGTTATTTTTAAATAAGTAGAGCCCGATACCGGTAAGGACTTCCTTGAAAACGAAACCCCCCTCCCTAACCGTTTTAATAAAATCGAAACCGCTTTCCGTAACGCTATCAAGCTTATTTCCGTCGTCCTCTCCGTTATTAAAACCGATAAAACTATTTATTAATATTACTTCTCCCTAAATAATCGCGAAGAAATTACCTGTATTTTTTATAATTTAAATAATAATAGTAAGGGCTATAAAATATTAGGGAATTTCCTTATATAAATTACTAATTTTAATAATACTTATAGCGACCGTAGATTAGTATATTCGGGTGATTATAATATTAATCGCCCTTTTATTGTAATTTATTTTAAGGCGTTTAATAAAAAAGCGATTAATAATTTGGAAAGGAAAGATTATAGAGATAAGGATACGAGGGCCTTTTATACGGGTTATGCGGAGGATAGGGCGGATATTAGGGATTATATTAGCTTTATAAGTAATACTAAAGAGCTTGCCTTTAATAGTAATAATTATTATTAATATATATAGATAATAAAAGTACTTTAATACTTTTAGTATAATACTTTTATATAAGTATTTATATTATAATTTAATTATCGGGGCTTACTTTAGGTTTATTATTAACGACTTTAATAGATAGTTAGGTTATAGGCCTATTACTATTTATAATCGGTTACTTAAGAAGTTAGCGAGGGTAAATACTAATAATTATACTTATTACGTAGCGGTAAGTTATATAAAGAGGAATTATAAATAAAATTGGTATTAATATTATTAATAGGAGGTGTATTGGTCTTTGATTTATTAGAAGGAGTTTTAGGCCCCGCGTGAGGGTATTGATAATACCGATCTTAATTACGGTAACTAAGCTTACGAAACTTAATTACTTACTTAAGTCGGGTACCTACCTACTTACCCCTAAAAGCTTTTAAGTAATAACTTATATTATACTATTATAAAACTTTTAAATTACTTTATATAGAATAAAATACGTTTTTAATTTTTTAATTAAAAAACTATTTAAGTAATTAATTTAATTTAAATTAAAATATATTTTTAAATAAAAGTCTAAACTTTATTTTTAATTACTTTAAGTAACCTATAAAATTTATAAAAAATATTTATTCGGTAAAGCTACCTCTTTAAAAAATAAATTTACTATTAACCCTAATATAGTTTTAATAAATAGTTTAAAAGGTAATAACTATAATTTTAGATTTTTATATAGCGTTAGCCTCTTTTCCTAAACGTTAGGTAACTTTAAATATTCGGTAAAACTTTAAATTATAAAGTCTAAATTATTATAGTAAATAAAGTATTTATATTAGATCTAGCGAAAAAAATATATATAGGTTTATACCTATTTATTGTATTTACTACTCCGGTTTACTTATACTACTCCGACTAAACGAAGATAGTAATTTTACGGGCTTTAATAAATCGAGTCGAGGAGGTAAATTAAGAGGTAGCGGGGAGTTTAACGGAGGTGGAGAGCCTAGGCGTGGGGGAGAGAGCTACTATAGTGGTGTTTTTCCCGAGTTATCCGCTCCAATCCTCCTACGCTTACCGCTAAATAATACCTATAATAGCTCGTCTTTTAAGGCCTCTAAGTCCCTAAAATACTTTATTATAACCGACAATCCCCTCTCGTTATATATTAATTTAACTTTTACCGGTTTCTCCGGTTTATAATTAATAATTATATCGAACGCGTCCTACAGTTTTAAGTAATCTCTTATTAACCGTACGTCCCTCTATTTTTTAGGTTTTATTTAAAGGAACTTCCGTTCCTAGGGGTTTTTATATATATTATATAAAGTAATTATATTTTAAGCGTTATAACGATAAAGATTTTTTTTAGTAGCGAGAATAGAAAAAGATATAGGTAATTTTTATATATTAATATTAATAAATATAAGGAAATTAATTAAACCTTCGAACTAAAAGTTAAGGAGCTTCTAAATACGAGAGGGTACTTTAATTCTTCCGGAATAAAGGTATATATCGTTATACTAGAAAGATAATTAGTTTTAAAGTATAGTTAGAAACTATTATTTTAAGCTAAGCTTACTTCGTATACGGATTTACCTTTATTAATAGACGATATTATTAAATATACGATCTTCTACTAATATTTAACTATATTAGTAAGGCCGTAAGTATAGCGGTCGTAATTAAAATAATTTATATAATAAAAGAACGTCGGGTAGGGTTTAATATTTTTTTCTTAACGCGGTTTAAGGCTATCGTACTTTATTTACCGAAACGGAAGGACTTAGGATATAGTAGCGTTAATATCCTCCTAATTATATAGTTTAGAATAATATATAAATAAAACTATCGCTATATTATAGATAGAAACGGTAATTAGTTCCACTAGTCGCATTTTAAATTTTCGAAATCCGATTTTTAAACTTTAATATATTTATATAATTTATTTAAGATATTAGTCTTAATTACTATATAAGTCTTAAATTTTAATCGTAATAAAATATATACTTTAAAAGAAAAGAAAAGAATAGCCGGGTTAAATCCGTTACGTAATTACTTTACTTACTGTAGAGCGCTATCGTAAAGGGTCTTGTACTTTAGTAATGGATAGCTTTTCCCGATAAAATACCTGCGGCTTTCGAAAACCGAGATTATTAATAGAAGGCTATTAATAAACTATACTATACTTAGCTTTATTAGTTTTATTAAAAGGATAATTTAAATCGCTTTAACGAGTGTGTAGTAGTATTTAGGATTAAGGACTTCGATAGAGACCTCGGAAGGCCTTTTCCTTAATAACGTTTCTTTATTTATTATTAACGATAACTGGCGCGGTAATAATTATAGTTTTAATTTAATATTATTATTCGATAATTAATAAAGGTAGGAAACTTTTTATATATATATAGAATCCTTTTAAATAGAAGGTAAAAGTAAAGAAATTAAAAAGAATAAAAAGTAAAGTGCGGGGTAAGTATAGCCCTATAAGATATTATTTATAATTAATCCCTATATAACCTTAATTATAAGCTAGCGGCTAACTAAATTGTGCCGTAACTTTGAAATATCGAGACATCGCTTCACTAGTATAATAACCGCCGGGCGCGCGGTAAGACGTAAATTAAAACTATTATTGTTTCGAGTAATATTAGTATAATAGCCGCTTCGTACGTTATTAATAGTATACGTTAGGATTATATAGTAAAAGCTATAGTAAAATATTAATATTTTTTAATTATAACGATTAATATATCGAGAGTTCCCGGTTTACTTTCCTTAAATAAAGATAATTAATGCTGAATATACCGGGTTACTGGTTTTTTTAGCGCTTTCTGGCCGAATCGTCCTCCGTCGATAACTTTAAATTTAAATAGGCGCTTCGACCGGCCGGCCTTATAAGAGCCGACTCTTTTTATTATAGTTTATTATATTAACGGCGAGGCATTGGATATTACGGGTAAGGTATATTGTATATTTTTAACGTAAATTAAATATTTATAAGAAGGTAAGACTTACTTTTAATTAGCTAAATAAATATTTAATTATACGTATTACTTAAGTATATTTTTATTATTAATAACGAAAATACTCCTCCGCTTATAAACCTTTATTTAAATTAAACTTTAAATATTTTTTATAGAGTAATAATATCCTTTAGGCTAAAACTTTTATTAATATCGTAAATAAATAACCTAATTATTATTAATAAATAAACGTTTTTACTTTAAAATAACGACGCTTCTATACTTAGTATTATAAACTAAAAGATAAAAATGTTTTAACCTATCGGTGCTACTCCCTATATATTTTTATAGAAATAAGCTCGGGACTTTAAAAACTTTTAAGTTTTTTTAATATTAATATTTAAGGCTCTAAAGGAGAAGAGTCTTACGAAATTCCGCGCTTTCGGACCGGAAAACTCCTTATTTCGCTATACAGCTTACTATTACCGGCTTAGCCCTTAATATACTTAAATATCCTTAAAGTATCCGCGTACTTAAAATAATCGTTAATTACGTTATTAACGTTAGCCTATATATTCTCGAGTTACGTAATATAAAGGAAGCCGATATCGAGGCTATAGTTATAAAATATTTATAAACTATCCGTCGGAGCTTCCCTAACCTTATTATTTCGGACGACTATAGTATAATTAATAAGAACGGCCGGACTATTAAATAAAACTATATAAATACCTTTAACCTTAAACGGACGTATATTATTAAGATTAATAAGACTTTAATAACTAGGATAAGTAACGTATATAAATATATTATTATAAACCGCGATATAAAAAAGTATATAGCTTACTTCCGTATATTTTATTTCCGACTTAATATTACTATAGCTTACGAGTTAATCTACGTCTTTACCCTTTTCCTTAAGCGCGTAAAAGATAAGTATACCCCTCTACGTACTACTTACGTAAGTAAGGGGGATAAGGAGATCGGCGAGGCGAGATGCTTTTGGGAAAGATATTTTTTCGGCGGGTAGGTCGATATAAAGTTTAACCGGGAAGGGTAGGAAACTATTATACTATATTTAAATAAAAACTTTAAGCGGTGGAGGATTAAGTTTAGAACTCGAAATAGTCTTTTAAATTAGGACTTTAGCCGTTAGTTTAAGAGGGGTATAATAGGATTTACCGATCTCGACTATATCGTTCCGGCGGTCGAGCTTAAACTTAAAGAATAGAAATAGTAGTAGAACTACCGGAATTAGTTCTCTATAATGGTTTGGGGTGCGCCACAGGCCTGAGAGTATGAGTAAGGAAGCGGGGCTCTCAGAGGACTCAGGGGTTCAGGGGTCATGTATATAAGCGGTCTGCTTCGGACATTCTATTTTAGACAGGACATCGACTTTTATTCTTTTCTTCGTATTTTGTGCCTTGCACGCGTGCAGGCAATTCTGGCCCTCTGATCAGGCCAATCCGGTGCTTATTATGTGGCCTGCGAGCCCATAGTGTCTTTTCTTTGTCCTACGTGAAGTGCGGCCTGCGAGCGAGTCACTGTCACGCAGGTGTGTTCATTCTGAGACCTGTTGAGGGTATATTTGTGGTGTTGTGGTTGTTTTGTGTGTTTTCTCACCATTTCAATAAGGGTAAAATATTAAAGTAAATAACCCGAAGTAGCCGCGAGAGTTAATAGCGACTTAGGTGATTTGGTTTATATGTCGGAATTTTAAGATGGCGGCGGGCAGGTTTCCGAGTTATACTTTATTTAGTTAGGACATTCGTAATTTCGCTTTTAAACTAAAAATTAAGATTCGTAAAATAAAAGTTCGTGGGAAGTAATAGTTTTTAAATATTCCGGTATACCGTATTAAATAAGTTTAGTATACGTAAATATTTAGGGAGGGAAGAATAGTAATAGATAATGGATAGATTATAATATTAATAATTTTTATAAATACTTTAGTTAATAGTTTTTAGATTTTTATTTTGGCTTTAGTTAATTAAAAAAATAAATTTATTAGGACTTTATATTGTACGAGCGAAGTAGTTAGGTCCTAACGTTATATAATAAAGTAAATAAAGATTAATAATAATTATTTTAATATATAAATATTTTTATAAGTCCGGTAAATTACGAGTTATATAAATAGTTTAGATATTAACGATTATAATTTATATTATATATCGCGGAACTATTTATCTATATTAGTTAGTTCCTCCGTATATATAAACTTTAATCCTTTAGGTATTTCCGTACTTAGCTTACTTTTGCTAAGTAGTAAGTGCCCTACCGTCCTGTAGCCCCGCCGTTTTATTTTAATTAATTAGTTACTACGGTTTACTGTAGTCTTTACTTTGCCTTGCTATATAGTTAGTCTATAATATATGGACCTCGGCTACCCTCGGCCCTAATAAAGCTACTTTTAAGATACATAGATTACTACTCCAAAACCTTTAATTACCGCGTACTAATTAACACGCTTAGCCATATTAGAGGCTTATATTATTAAACCTTTTCTTTCTCGTTTTCTTTTCTTTTTTAAGTTTAGTATACTTATAAAGTAATATAGTTAATTATAAAATACTACCTTAAGACTGTTATATATATTTTATTATTATTCCGCTTAAGAGCTTAAAAATATAAGCTTGATATACCGAAGTACCTCTATATTTTATAGCCCGTTTTATTTTCGATTTTTATTTTATATCGGCGCTTATATACTTTAGTTTTATTAGAAGACTGAGGGGTATAAATGTAGAAAATAGGGAGAGAAATCTTCCTTAGTTTTAGTAGTATATTTTCCGAAATTAGTATTGGATTTCCTTAGAAATAATAATTTAAATATATAGTTTTAGTAACGTCTTTTATTAGCGATATTTTTTATAGTAGGGTGTAAAGAGAGTTATATATATAGTATATACTGCCGCCCGTCCTATAAGTATCGATCTTTATGACGTCTTTAACGGTAGTATTAACTCTACTAATACCTACTAATAATAGATGAGCTAAAGTAACGTTGGGGGAGGTGGGGTCTATAATAATAAACGGCCCTAAAATATTATTTAGTTTTGCCGGTAGGTTTAAGCTCTACTACGATTACTATAGTTTATTTAGATTTGCGTGATGTAGGTAGAAAATTAGATTAGTTGGCGAGGTATATAAGTTATCTATTTAACCTAGAGGTTTAGTTAGTATAATAAACGATAAGAGTATTATGTAAGAGGGAGAGTACTAACTAAACGTTTTATTAACGTTT
>NW_001914833.1:8876-17667 GCF_000226545.1 Podospora anserina S mat+
CTGGAAATAAGCTATATTTAGTTTATCTTTAAGTATATTGACGTAAACGAAAGAGTAAAATCTTTCTTTAAATATTACGGGTTATATATTAGAGAGCTCTTAGGGCCTAAGTAAACCAGGTCGTTAATCCCTGTAAAGGGACTATTTATTATATAGTTTCCTCCGGTGCGCTTTAGGATAGGTGGCATTTATAAGGTGGGGTTATTAGGAACCTATGGGCCGTTGCCCCCGAACCTTATTACGGGGTCGAAGACGGGCGAGGCGGTAATGTCGGCTGCGTCGAGGGTCCAGTCCTAGTATAGTTGGGCGCCGGTGTAACCGCATTTATTGCGGAGTATCTTTTCGTATGTGGCTGTGAAGAGTCTGTACTAAGCGAGGAAGTGGCTAACGTAGTGGACCTATATAGTTTATTAGATATAGGTATAGATTAGGTTATTGTAGCGGTTAATAATATTGTGACCGGTTGGGAGTAAACTTTTTAGGGTAAAGGCTAGTTTAGCGAATATATATTTAACGGTATTAATATATTTTGTTTTTTCGGAAGTGGTGAGAATATGTTTTTAGGAATGTTAATAAGAATAAAAAAAAAAGAGAAATATTTTGGGTAAGAGTTATTATTTCTTACGGACGATGGGCGTAGGAGGAGTAGGTATATATACGGCTAAAGTAATAGAGGTATAAATTATAAGGCTTTTAATACCGTTAATTATTTTAAATAAGTATTAAAGTAGAGGATACTAATGAAGACGAAGAATAATAGGAAAGAAAGTTTCGAAAGGTAACGTTTATAAACCTATTTATTTCTTAATATCTCCTATTACCTCCGGATATCTCTAAAGAGTTCTCCCGTCCTAAGATCTTACTTAATAGGCTTATTAATCCTGCTACTACTTTAATATTATTTATTTATATAATATTTGTGTTAATATTTTTATTAACGCTTTATACTATAGTATAAGTAACCTATAATAATAGTTCGGTTTGCTTAATAATATATATTACCGATATAATATTAAACGTAAAACTATTAATTAATTGAGTAGCCTAAAGCTATTTCGAGTTTTTTTAGTAAAAATATAGTAGCCTATATTAACGGCTGTAAATAGTTATTTTAGTAAGCGAATAGTTCGTTACTATAGTATTCTTTAGATACCTATCTAAAGATATATAGGAGTATAGTGAAGTGTAATATTTTGGGTGCGGGATTGTAAGAGAGACTATAGGGGTCGGGATTTATGTGGGCTCTGATACCCCTACTAGCTTTCTATGTAAGTTTCTAATAAAAGAGTTTTAAATATTATTTTATTTCGGTTAGGTCGACGGATATCGGTATTAATTATTACCCCGATATATTTATTTTATAGTAATTAGAATAAAAAATAGATATATTTATAGATAAGTAATATAAATTATTAAAATAATAGGTATATATTAATTATAAAAAATAGTATACGGTAAGGGAAGATCCTATAAAAACCTTAATACGTACATAAATGGGGTTAATTAACGGAATTATTTTTTATTTATTTTGGGATTAAGGTATATAGTTTAATTATTTAAAGGTTAGGAGGAAAGTGCTTTTACTTTTTTCGTTATTATAATTATAGATTATAAAACTTATTATAACGCTTAACGCTTTTTTCTATTAAAATCTTAATTTTTAGATTATTTTATTTTTAAAATCCTACTATCTTCGCTAATTATTATTAACTACCCGCCGCCGCTACTTAACCTTTATTATTCTAATATTAAAGTTTATTTATATATAAGTATTTAAGTATTATTATTATTTTTTTATATAATTAATATTTATTTTTTATTTATTACTATAGGTTTAAAATATAATAAAAAGGTAATAGTTTATATTAGATTCGGTAGTTTAAAACCGTATAATACTTTTATACTATATATAAGTATAATGTTAGTATTAAAAAAATAAATATATAATAGATATACTAGGATTGTTTATAAGAGCTTTCGTTTCTTTAATTTTTACCTATATAGCGAAAGGAAATACTTTTTTCGATTTTTAAAGCTAATAATAATAAGCCGTACTCGCGATAAGAATTTATTGATAGCTAGCTTAGCCGTTATTTTAAGCTCCTTATCGAGGTCCTGACCTATCTCTAGACCCTTATATCTCTAACGTACGCTATTTAAAGTATTAACGTTAAGCTTTAAATCCTGATCGAGCTTTTAAAGTCGTTAGAGAAGTAAAGTTAATTTATAGTCGATAATATTAAGTATATCTTAGTTCTTAAAGATTCTAAAAAAGTATTGGGTAGCCCGATTTTTATATTTTTAACTATTAAAATCTATTCGGTTAATTATAAGGGAATATAGATTCGGGCGGCCGCTAAGTTTAGCGAGAGCCCTACTACTTTAGTACTTAAAGCTTTTCGGTATATCCGGATTATAAGGCTAGGAAGTAATGATATTAAGGACCTAAAGCGTGCCGTAGAGACGTTTCTTAATCTTATTAGCTAAGCCTCTTTAGTTTTAGGCGGATTAATTAAATATATAAAATGCGTATCTAACGTGCCTTTAAAGTACCTTTTAAAATTCTTAATATTAACGAGTTTAGCGAAAGGTTTTAAATTAGTTTAGTAGATATATTTTTATAAAATTTTATTATTTTTTAGAATTATTTACGTTATAGTTTTACGTTTAATATTAAAAGAGTAATAGGTAATTATTTATCGTCTAACTTAATTATCGGTCCGACCGACCTATAAACGGTTTATATTTTATTTAATACCCCTAAAAATAAAAGAGTAGTATATAACGTTATTAAACCGATTTAAAAAGGAGTTTGGTTGTAGGGAAATATTAAATATAGGTGCGAATTAGGATAGAAATAAATTTATATATTAATAATTATATCCGTAATAGAAATTATAAATAAAAGCGAGAAAAGAAGGGTTAATTTAGTAAAAGGTAAATATACTTAGCTCGAGATAGTATATAAAGTTTTAGAATTTTATATAAAAATCTTTTATAGTAATAATATATTATTAGCGAGGATTTTTTAGATAAGAAATAATAGTATATATTCTCTATAATAACTTTAATAAAAATTAAAGAGTAGGCCTAGAAACCTCCTATATATATTTTAATAAAATAAAATAAATACTTTAAGTTTAATAAGGCTCTTATTATTATATAATACTTTTTATTTTAATTATAGGCGAGGGGAAAAGCTTATACCGTTTAAAACGCTACCCCGCGGATTAAAAACGCGGCTGCTACGCTAAATATAAAATATTTTACCGTTCCCCTACCTAATAACCTATTACCTACCCCCGAAGTTTACGCTATTTTTGCCCCGAAAGGCTAGGCTAATTTTAGGTTTACTTCCGTAGCCTTCGCTTCTTCTCTTTTAATGGTTTTAGTTGGCGTTATAATTATTGGGGTAGTACTGTAACGTAAAAGATAATTAGCTATTAGGCCCTTCGTGGTTAGTAAGTGGATAGGGTTAAAGTAACTTTAAATCGCTATTTAATATTAAAAATACTTTACCGGAATTTCGTTTAAGGTAATAGCTTCGTTAATAAGTTTATTAATTAGTTCGTTAATTATCTCGGCTTTAGGGTCGTCTTTATCGAGGGTAGAGGTCTCTTTCTCGAGTTTTTTTAGTTTCTCTTCGAGGGTATTGCTGTAGGATAATTTATTATTGGAGGAATCCCTATTAATAATATCCTCGATAATTTCTATAAGGATATTTTTATTTTCGTTTTTTTTATTAAAAGAATTACTAAGGATCTCCTCGATAATATTAATTAATTTTTCTTTAAATTCGGAGTCGTTATTGTTATTAGTTTCCGCTAAGGTCTTTATTATATTGCTAATGGATTTATTTTTATCGTTTTTAGTAGCCTCCTTAATAATTTCTTTTAGGGCGTCGGTAGTTTTAATATTAAACTTAAACTCTCCCTTTTTTATTTAATTTAATACCTCTTTAATAACTTTATTAACGGTAATCTCCCACTTACTAAGCTTCTAGGGACGCTAATTCGTTTAATTACCGCCTAAGTTTCTAGAGCTAAACTACCTATTTCTATCCGGTAAATTAATGCCTGTTTAATCCTCGACGAATACTGTTCCTTCTTTAATAGTAAAATCTTTATTAGTATTTATAAACTAACCGCTAAAGCTACTACCGTTACTCTTCCCTCTATTACTTTTTAACTTTACTCGTACTTCGATTATACTCTGCTTTTTATTCCTCCTTATAAAGTTAATATTAAAACCGGATCGTAGTTTATTAAGTAGCTTAATATTAATTTTATTTTCGAAATAATTTAAGTTAACGTCCTACGCGGCGTCGGTAACCTGGTTTTTAAAGCTATAGTTATTTGATTCGTTTTTAAGGCTTTTTTTATTTTCGACGTTAGGTTCGACTTTAATACTTAGTTCTTTATTACTTTTAAAAGGGTTAGCGAACCGGGTTAGCGAGCGAGGTTCGATACGCTTATTTCCCTATTAGTAGGCGGTATTACGTTTTATATTTTCCGGTATTAAAATAGGAATAAACTTTTTATTAATTATATAACGGCGGTTATTAATTACGGGATTAATAGTAAAAACCGTGATAGCGAGGCTTAGGGTAGCGATAAAAGCGGTTATATATTTTATTTTAATTATATTTAATTGTGTATTGATTTATTAAAAGTTAAATATAAAAGAGTATAGTTTAAAAATAAGCTTTTTAGAAGCCTGGGAAAGAAAATAGAAAAGTAAAAGACTTACTTATAAGCCTGTAAGTAGAAAGTAGATATTCGTAAGATAGATAAGCGGATATTAAAGAAAGAAAGGAGTATTAAGGGACGAGGGTATATATCCTTTAAATTAATTAAATTATATACTTTTACTCGAACTTTAATTATAAAACTTTAACGTTAATTTAAATAGCCTTTAAGGGTATCCGGATAGACCTAAATAATTTCGAAAGACGGGTCGGCTATAATAATTAAAATAGACCTAAGTATCGGCGGAACTATCCGGTCGATTTAGAGATTTTGTGAGTAAGGTATTTAGTAACTTACGTAAGGTTAGGTAAGTTAAAAATTAAGCCGCTTAAAGGCTTTCTAAACTAATAAACTTAAAAAATATAAAAATTAAAAGTTATCGAACTTAAAGTTTTAAATCGTTACGGTAAATTTAAGTAACGCGTAATTACTTACTTAAAGTTATATTATTAAAGTAAGGTACCTAGTAACGGTATTACGGTCTATAAATAGCTGCGGGGACCTTCCCGGAGGGATCGGAATTGGGCCGTAATAGTATCCTCCGAGGGTTAGATAATAAATCGAATATTCGGAGGAATATTGTGTACGGGTTATATTTCGGACGGGAATATTTATTATTATTAATTTAATATATTTAAAATAAAATAGTATAATTATTAGTTATTTTATAACCTTACTTGCCGGAACCTAAAATTAATAATTAATTAGCGTTAAAACCCCTCTTTAAATATTAATACTACTACGTAATAAACTAAATCCCTAATTTTATTAAATATCTCGATAAAAACGGTTTAAAGATTATCGGCTATATTTAATTAACGTCTTTATTATAATAATTCCTTAAATAAATAATATTAATTTAGCCGAAGTTACTAATAATAAAACCGTTCCCTTTATCCTTTATTATAATTATAATTATAATTATTATTACCGTACCCTAACTCTCTTCCCTATCCTTTATAAAAGTAAATTTAGCCGTATAAGCTTTTACTTTTCTTACTTCTTCTTCGTCCTTTAATGTAGCTCGTCCCCTATCTTTAGCTTCGTTAACCTCCTTTTCCCTTTCGTTATCGCCGCTTTTATTTTTTATATTTTCTTTTCTTACTCCTACTTACTATAGACCTTCGCCCTAAGCTATATAAGTATAATCCCCTCTATTAACCTCCTCGGTTTTACCGGATAAAAACTTACGAGAAAGATATTTAAAGTTATTAGAATTTTAATCGAAATAATATTTAGTTCGATCGTAAAGATTATTCTCTTTATAATTTTAATTATTAATTATAATAAGAAAAAGGAAGGGGGGAATATAGTCTCTATTATTTAGACGGCGATTTTAGGGAGTATTTTTATTAACTTACTTTTATATTTAGGAGTTTACTTTTTCGTCGGCGGGATAAAATATATTAATTAGAGGTTTTACGTAATTATATTAAAGGTTAAAAGCGGGTTATTATTTATAATCGCGTTTAGGTTTTTAATCTTTAGCGCGTTTTACTCTATATTTAAGTCGGAGGCGAAAATAGTAAAGGTAGTAATTAGGGAGGGAGTAAAAGTTATTATACTTTTAAAGTATAGTAATAATTTTATATTAGGGAAATTAGAAAATAATATTTTTTAAATTAGTAGGGCGACGTTTATTATATTAATTTTAAGCTTTTTTATATATATTTAGTACTACGTAAGTAATTAATATAGTATTTTTAACGAGGTAATCGAGGCGGATAAGTATAGGGATGCCGATCGGGAAATAGATATAGAGAAACTAAAGTTTATTATTACCGAAGCGGTAATAGTTTTATTTTTATTATTAGTATATATTATGGCTTTATTAATATTTTTAATCGATAAAATTAAATATATAGTGTATAGCGGAGTGCCGGATTAGTTTTTAGATTTAATTTTATTATTATTAGTTAAAAAAATAGCGGAGTATTTGATTGTAATTAACGAGGTTTGGGGTAAGTGTAGTAATATACGTTTATAGTGTTTAATACTAATAATAATAATAAATAGTATAATTAATATTACGCTATATTACTACCTAGGACCTTTTATCTAGACAGCGCTCTTTAATGGCCTACTGGTAGTTATCGTTGGATGGACTTTGGGCAAGCCTATGGATCTTAATTTTAAGATATTTATAATCGGGTTGCTTGTTTTGTCGATCTTAGTAATAAGTAATTTCTTGCGAGATAGGGAGTCCAACTGGCTCGAGGGTGCTCTTCTTGTGGTGAGTGGCTGTTGCTAAGATAAATTTTAGCGAGTTTAATATGTATACTAGATCGTTTATGCCATTACAGTAATTGCCTGCTGGTACTATCCCAATCCCGATATAGCATCATCCAACAGTCTATAATAACTGGAACTAATTAACGGAACTATCGTAAATACTATCGAGGGGTTGAGGCAAGTATTTGCCGGAGTGTAAGAAGAGTGCGAGGATAAGATTGGATAGACGTAACACCCACTTGCGCAAAGCTGAATTACGACTTAGGCGTTATATCTATCGTGTACATCTGACCCCTCTAACTCTACATGTTCTTCCCAGTCACGGGAAATGTATTGCCGCTTTTGGACTTGGGTGGGGTCTGTAGTTAGGAGCAGCACTGCCTCTTTTACCCTACCCCCCTGTCAATTTCAGCTTGGAAAAAATGTGTTTAGTATCGAAATGTCCAAATTAGCCAGCTTAGGTTCGAATACCTTCCTAGTTCCTTCGCATCAGCTGCCGCTCTCGCAGGCTTAGTTACTACAGTCAAATCATCATGGGAGCTGTCTCATATGATAAAGAAGAAATATAAGCAGCGTGTGCTGAAGGATCATGCCAATGAAACTTACGCCAGGCTGCGCAGGGCTTTGCGACATGGCAGAATTTCTCAGCAAGGCTACAAATTGTGGAAGAAAAAAAGTCTTGATTGCCGTCTGGGAACAGGACTGTATGTTAATACCCAGGATATGGGGTCCAAATCCTATCTACTTACCACAGTATATATGTGCCGCCCTCCTTAACATAAAGTCTTACTTGTGCTGGGATTAATTGGATGACCTAAAGCTTTGTTTTGGGTAAATGCAGAATAATATTAATTATCTACCTATATTAAATACAACTCATGCATCTAGCTCGATCTTTAAAAAGTAATTTACATGCCCCCCCGGTAAGAGAAGTTAACCGCAAGAAATTCCCGTTTTTTCGCTCGTACGTTACATGATGGGCACCGGTTATACCTCATTCTCTCCCAACCGCCAGGACAAGAACCACATAGCACATGAGCTTGAAGTGTTAGCAAAGTTCTGTGTCCGTTAAATATCCACCTCATCACGTACCACACCTCGATGTAAAGATCTGATTTCCAACTGTGCATCCATCAAAGCAGACAGAGCAGTCCGTTCCATAAAGACGCAGTGGCATCAGTCTATATACTCTGCCCTGACGACAAGTGTGGGGCAGAGAGTGGCATGCGTGACAAGTAAGACATCCGCAAGAAATATATACTATGATCTTGCCGATCTAGGTTCTGTTTTGTATGACAGCTGAACAGAAATAACATCCAGACAGGTCCTCGACAAACTCGACGTCGAGCGCGAGCGAGGCATAACAGTAAAAGCGCAGACGTGCACCATGATTTACAACTACCACGAAGACGGGCTGGATTACCTGTTGCATCTTGTCGACACGCCTGGGCATGTTGATTTCCGTGCGGAGGTTACCAGGTCATATGCCAGTTGTGGCGGGGCGATCTTGTTGGTGGATGCGAGTCAGGGGGTTCAGGCGCAGACGTTTGCGCAGGGGTTGAGTCTGGTGCCGGTGGTGAGTAAAGTTGATTTGCCTACGGCGGATGTGGAGAGGGCGTTGGGGCAGATGGAGGACGTGTTTGAGTTGGACTGTAAAGATGCGGTGAGAGTGCGAAGACTGGGGTTGGGATTGCAGAGGTTCTGCCGGCGGTGTTTGAGAAGGTTAGGCCGCCGGAGGGGGATCCCAAGGGGAATTTGAGGATGATGTTGGTGGATACGGTGGTATGATACTTTTAATCATACCAACCGCT
>NW_001914833.1:17817-136636 GCF_000226545.1 Podospora anserina S mat+
CGAGTTTCCGGTGGAGAGGATACAGGCTGAAGAGAACGACGTTGTATGAGCCAATGGTGGCGGCGAAGATTACCCTGCCGGAGGAGTATCTGGGACGAGTGATGGAGTTGTGTGAGAGTGTGAGGAGGGTGCAGAAGAGCGTCGAGTTCTTTTACGCGACGCAGGTGATTCTCAAGTATGAGTTGCCCACGGCGAGTTTGGTGGATGACCTGTTTGGCAAGTTGAAGGGCGCAACCAAGGGGTATGCGACGCTGGACTATGAGGATGCCGGGTGGAGGGAGAGCAGTTTGGTGAAGCTGAATCTACTGGTGAATAAGATACCGGTGGATGCGGTGGCGAGAGTGGTGCATAGCAGCCAGGTGGAGAGGCTGGGGAGGCAGTGGGTGACCAAGTTTAAGGAGCATGTGGATAGGCAGATGTTTGGTGAGTTTTCTCCCCCTCTTTCTTTCTTGAGGGTATTGCTAACATCGTCGCAGAGGTCATCATCCAAGCTGCGGCTGGCAAGAGAGTCGTTGCAAGAGAAACGTTGAAGCCATTCAGAAAAGAGGTCCTGGCCAAGCTGCATGCCAGTGATATCGGGCGGAGGAGGAAGCTGCTTGACAAGCAAAAGGCCGGACGTAAAAGGTTGAGGGCGGTGGGCAACGTGGTCATTGATCTTTCGGCCTTCCAGAAATTTTTAACAAAGTAGTGTATACCATTGTATTCGATCCCGGACGAGCAATCATCGACTTAATGATATTGCAAATCCAGCAGAACAAGCTATGATCCTCACTGCAGTGGTACGACAACCTCTCTGGGGAAGAACGTTTTTTGAACTCTCGGCCGCACTGAAAATAGCCCTGACATTCTTCTTCTTGAAGCCAATCTCATTGAACTCGACGAGAAGATGCCGCCTCCCCACGTCGTACGTGAAGTGAACCTACGGTGGTGCACCCCATAGTCAAGGTCATCTGAATTCTGCAGCAGCTCAAAGATGAAGCGCGAGCTGTTAGTGGTCAGGTTCTCACTCAGTCTGGCACCTCATGTCAATATCGGATCTCTGTTACCCAAGTGGAGAGGGTTCAAACGCATGTCTTCAGCATCCCCTGGAAGGCCCGGCTCGTAAGGAACCCCGATTCCTCCTGCCACCTCCGGATCCGGAGGATGTGGTCAATGGCCTCCTGCCGTGAGGCGGAAGCCTGTCGTCGTCATTCTGATACTCCGGGGTTGAGCGGCGGCCGATGGAAGACATGATATAATGGTGGTGGTCAAGTGTCGGTGAAACGAGAGTAGGGGCCCATACCGTAGACTAGAGAGGCACCGATCTATAGTGGATAGATTCTTTGGGATAAATAAAAACAGCACGTACTAAGTACCTAAGCGTGGCAGGGCCAATTCGAGATAATATGGGATAATACAGAGTGAGGAGCGCGCAGAGAGACTGTGTGTCTGTGTCGTTCAAAGTCTTGGAATTCGAACCTGTTTCACGAGGTGTGCTCGAACTCCACATGTGAAAATGGAGATGGCATGAGCCACAGCGACACCCAACGCGACTGCTGCATGTTGACGTGCTGCTAGCCAATCCTGAGGCTTGGCGGGTGGTTGGGCGTCGTTGTAAATAGAGCTGGTTGCGCTGGTAGCTACATCGGTGCAAGCGTCGATGGAAATAGAGATCCGAGTGGAAGACGGGCAAGAAAAAGTGAAGGTGGAGATGCATGGAAGCAAGAATGTCATGTTGTTGGAGCATCAAGAACTTTGCTGATGATTGGATCCGGCTGGGCCCCTGAGTTGGGGTACCATAGGGCAAAAGTTGAGCAATAACACAGCTTATGATCAGGTATCAACGCAAATTGTGATACAATCCATCACATACGACCACAGGCAGTTGAAAACACGGGATCCCGTCCGCTCTCCCCTAGTTAAGCAATTGACCGCCGGACCAGTACTCAGGTGGGTGACCACTGGGGAATCCCCGGTGTTGTATGTTTTAGTTTTTTGCTCTTGGGGGCAGAGCCGAGTGGCAACGTGCCATCCGATGTTGATGAATATCGGAAAAAATAATATCGCTTGGTAAAAACTGCAGTGTGCCACCGATTCAAAATTTCAATGTCATGTATTCTTTCGCTCTTCTATGCAAAGCCCATGTACTCACACGACCCAAAGGGATACCCAGGGTCCAAGTTGCTGGCGAAAGCATAGTCGATCATCTGCGCAAACGTGGGATCCCACGAATCGAATATCAAGCTGTCGTTAACCGCCACGAAGTCACCAGCAGGTGCCTCAACTTGATCGGCGCCGGCAATAGCAAACATGCCCGCACTGGGTTGTCCAATGCCTGAGGCTATTGGAGCATGGAAGCTTCCCGTGGCTACGGCACTAGTTTCGAGAGGACCGTAGGACACGTTCATCATCGTCGATGAAGGTGATGCCGCATCTAACGTCAGAGGCGAGATCTGTTGGATTGAGGTATCCGTGGGACCAGACGTGGTTTCAGAACTTGCGCCCTCGTCCGTCTTCTCAATAAGCCACCGAGCACGTGAGTGAAGTTCGATGTTGAATGCTGAACCGTTGTCGTTGGTGGTCTTGGGTTTGGACGGTGCACAAGGTGCTCCAGTTGTTCGTGCACGTTCACGAAACAGAGCCTCTCCTCGTTCAAGGTTGCGCACCACTGCATCGCCTAACTCACTGTTCAAACGGGCATTGACTCAGATGGGCAAAATCGCTTGATGGCAGCGGCCACACTCAAGAAGTCGGCTTTGCCACGAACTCGAAACATGGGAAGTTTGGAGACCTGACGGTATGTTTGCGTTTTCCACCTGTCCTAGGCTCCAACAGAAGCTGACTCAATCTTAGAACGGTCTTGGTCGTCGTTACCGCATGCGTGTTCACGTTGGCTTCGCCCTCATCATCGCAGGATGGCTCGCCTCCGTGTTGGTAGTCTTCATTGGCTGCATTCCCTTCCACAAGTACTGGCAGATTAGCCCCAACCCGGGCAATAGCTGCCAACCCGCCGTGGCTGGCCTTATCGTCTGGTCTTCTTTCGCCGCGAATATCGCATCTGATATCTACCTCATCGTCATTCCCCTCCCGCTTCTCTGGGGTTCCAGGCTTCGCCTTGTCAAAAAAATCGGTTCCACTCTCGTCCTGAGCGCCGGTATCTTCCTCCTTGTCTTCGCCACCCTGAAGAATATCTTCGTCGTAACTGCAAGCAAACCCCCTATTTCCCCTATCCTCCCCAAATCCTGAACCAACGCTCCCATCCACAGGACGACATCAACGGCGCCGAACTCGCCGGCACCCGGGGCACCCGCGAGGCCTTCGTAGCTGTCGTCACCACCAACCTCCCCATGGTCTTCCCCCTCTTCAAGTCCTGGCTCAAGCCCCTCTTCGGCTCCACTTCGCAGCGCACCACCGACAACAAGTACAAGACCCCGGACGGGTTCCGCCCCATCGGCGGCGGCGGTGGCGACTCCAACTCGCACTCGCAGTTCCGCCGCGGCAACGGCAACAGTTCCAACATCCTGACCAGCGTCACCTTCACCGAGAGCGAGCAGCGAATCGTCAACGAAATCAAGATGCAGAACATGAAGACGGAAGTCTCGGGCGGCGGCACAACCCACGTGCACAAGGAGTGCGAAGGGCAGAAGGGCATCGTCGTGCTGACCGAGTTTGATGTCAGTGAGGATGCGAGGAGTGTGCAGCACAGTGAGCCTGGGCCGCCGCCGGCAAAACCGAAGGAGGCCTGGTAAATGATTGAGATAATTGAGCCTTTTGGATTGAGGGAAAAATAATGATGGGATGCCACGTGGTTTAAGTTACAGGCATGCTTTGATGGCCGGGCTGCCAGGAATTCTTCAGTGCAGGATGGGAGCGGTGTTTTTTTTTTTTTTTCTTTTGTCAATTTCCCTTGTGTGTTTTTCTTCTCTTCGTTGACACATATTTTTGTTGTGGTTGCGCTTGAAACACACAGTTTGGTTCATTCTCAGACATGAGCGCGGTTGGTAAGAGTTGGGAGCGGCTTTTCTTTCCACAGTGTTTTATTTTCTGTTTTGGATGGATATACCCCTTATGGTCACGTTGTTGTTGCTGTTGTTGACAGTCGTTGCGGACCGGACAGAGTGTGTCACGATTATCATGTACCCTCGTGGAGAGGATACCACTTTTACCTTGCTTCGATTATCGTCCGATTAGTTAGTCAAATTTGTGTCTTTGTAGTATCTGCCGGTATCCCATCTGCTGTCTTTGAAGTTGGGGCTGAAGGTGATGTTGTCGTTCAGGGGGTTGGTGATTCAGGGGTTGCCAGAGCCTCTTCCAAGGCGCATGGAACTTGTCTAAACAATGCTTCTGCTGTCAGCCACATTTGGGGGGATTTCTGGACGGGTTTTGGGCAGATGAAGTTGTCCCCACACACCAATCTTGGTTGGGCTGACATGCCAAGCTGCTGCGGACCACCATCAAGATTCCTTGGGAGCTCAGGTGATTCGCAGCAATACAGTAGCGCTACCCACTTGTGAGGCGCAGTGACAGGGTACCTGAGTTTTCAGAGCACCGATAATTCGGTTGATAAAAGAGAGCTGCGCCCCTCACGTGTTGGACGCAGTTTCGCGTTTGTCCTACACAGCATCATTGCCTTTGACCTATTGTGCCTTTGGGCACGGTAATTACTACAAAATGTCTGATCGATACCATCCACAGGCTATTTTTCTTTCCTTTCTGGCATTGACCCAAGTCACAACTTGTCAAGACATCAACACACAACCTGTGGCAAAAGTGCTGAAGCTACAATGGACAACCGACCAGACCTCCCCAGGAGATCCGCTTACGCTCGGGACCTTTGGTCCTGATGGGCCGTGGCAAGCCTTGCCTGGAGTAATGAACAGACATGAATCGACTGCTACAATCAATACAACAGCCGTTTCTGCTCTCTGGCCATCGCCATGGACGAACATATCCGAGGTCATGTGGAGAAGCTTTGACGTGGCCCTAGAAGCGCAAACAACCTTCTCAACGGGAAGGTACAATCGACTGACCATATCGTCGTCTTATTTCGAGGAAAGCAGGACGAGCCGTACCGGAGACTGGGTACCGGACTGGGACATGTCCATCCCAGACATTGCGGGCAACTCGGTCAGGTTCTTCCACGTCAAGGCTCCTGTAGCCGCAATTCAGTACGCCAGCATCAGCTTTCCAGCAGTGGAAGGATGGTCCTTTGTGGAGGACGACGTAGAGGGTACACTAGCTCTCGCACCTCCAGACAAACCAGTCTCAGATAGCATCATTGCTCATCTCAAAGACTGTGGCTTTGTGGATGGCAACTGGTGGAGATGGCATGGGCTGAGTGCGAATTGGAACCAAAGCGGCAGCTGGACATGGGGAGGAGGCGAGGCGGCTCGTGTGATGGGCGATGTAGCCACGTTTGACCTTATGGAAGATATTGACGCTTTCGAATTTGCGTCATGGCAACGCTATCTGCCTCGGATCTACTTGATAGACGTCTCGCTTGGGTGGGAAAGAGGTAGCGGACCCTTTCTAAAAGATGAGACATTTCAAGGAAAGACAAAGTCCGTTTTGGCACCGATCCCTACCAGCTTGAACAGCACCGCACGAAGACAAGGAGACCAACGTGACAACCTTAGGGATAATGTCATGGTGGTGCCTGACCCGACATTTCCTTTCCTGTATCTTCCACCTGGCACTTGTGAGAAGGCCGCCAAGCATCTGCCCGTGCACTGGGACGAGGGGCTGAAACTCTGGTTTTGGGATGACGAAACATCCCAGAGTAATGATTACCACTATCGCCGCCTTGTCAACTCATCAGCCTACATGAGCTTCACACTACGATCCAACCGCGGCCGCTACCCCGAACGGGAAGATTTCCCACCCAGTCAAACAATCACCATCAAGGTCCCCTTCCATCTTCTCGATTTCTACATTGAGCCCCCCCTCGTGTGGAGCGGAGTACAACGGCGACGATTTTGGCCGTGCCGGTCAGTCATTCCAACGGAGGGTTACTGGAAACTCGGCCGCGCGTTCCTTCAGGCGGCCTTTCTCGGCGTCAACTACGACAAAAACCTGGTGTACCTGGCTCAAGGAATAGGTCCTGATCCCAATCTCCCAAGCGAGTTGACCGTGATTAGACCAGGTGACGAATATATTTCTGGAAACCCGAATTTCCTCTATAGAAATGCCGAGGATTATTATCAGACCTGGGCAAGTTATGGGAAAGTTCTTGAGGACCGCAGGCCAGATCAGGGGACACCTAGCTCGCCGGGCCCGGAGTCGTCACAGACCTCTTCGCTAGGGCGTGGTGGAACGATTGGGCTTACGGTGGGGGCTACGATCGGTGCCCTCTTGGTGTTTTGGTTAGTGTTTGGCACGACAATTGAGAAACGATGGCGGAAAATAGCGAGGCGAGATGGCGGTGATGCGGGAGCTGGTGTTGAACTTGGGGGATCAGACTCCACAGTGACGACACAGGGGCCTGCTCATGATGTTAGGGATGCTGTATCGCCAGGATTGCCCAGGCCACCGACGTATAAAGAGAGGGATCAGAATGAGTCGCCTCCACCGTATAGGCCTTAAGGTGCTAATGGGAAGGGAATATTTTCATCTTGTATATGTCTTGTGAGTTTATTATGGGATAATTTGACTGTAGATATCTCGTTATCACTCCTTTACCCATCGCACGCGTTCAGGTTGTGATCTAGCCGACTACATCCCCTGAACTTTATGTTGCATGTTTTGTTATCATTTATCGGCTACAACCTAGGTACTTACCTTCCCACCTCAATCCGACGATATTGTTACACTTCATGGAAGATATACAATAGCTGAACATGGTGTGAGGCTTGGAGCACACAGAACAAGGACCGACATACCGCAGTTGACGCATGGTCTTTTTGCTAGTAAGTTATTCCCAGTATTGGGTAGCGATGCCAAGCGGTTGCGGATCAAAACCACTGCTTGCGAGGACAAGTCATTGGCAGCGATACGTGAGCTCGGCGTTGGTGAGGCGCAGTCATGAGATGCGGGTTCTAAGCGTTGAAGCAATCGTCAAGAGAGTTGTGCCGCCCCTCTCACGTGTCAGACGCGTCTGTCCTACACATCACCTTTTCCTCCAAATTGTGTCTTAGGGCAATGCATTACAAGACGTTTTACCACAGCCCAGAGGTAATTCCAGTAGCCCTGCTTGTTTTGGCTCAGTCAGTACATTGTCAACAAACGACCGACAGCAATGGTAAGGCGACAAAACTTCATTGGACGGGCCAACGGAACTTTTCTGACGCCCCAAGATACCTTGAACACACCAAGGGCCCATGGGCAGCGCTCTCGGTTCTTTCAGGAACGCATGATTTGTCCGGCCTCACAAAGGAACAGAGCGTCGTGCCCATTTGGCCGTCTCCATGGACCAACATTTCCGAGATCTGGTGTTCAAATCTGCTTTTCAAAGAGGAGCTCTCAGATGCCTACAGGGTCAATAGGTCTTTGATCTTAAAACCATCTTCCTTCAATTGTCCGTATCAAGGTGGCGCCAAACTGCCGAACTGGACCATGTCCATTCCGAGTGTTGCCATTGGGCCGAACTATGCCGAACTTTTCCACGCCCAGGTCCCGATCATTGCCCTGAATGAGTCAACCCTGTACCTGGAACCTGAGATCACCATCCGCTTCACACTCGGTGATATACTAGCTCTTGGACCGTCCAGCGAGCCAGGTATCCGAAGCATTGTTCAGCAACTGAAGGATGCTGGTCGACTTCTCAGCAGTTCTTTTGGGCTCTACATGGGGAGGCCTGACTGGAAGCTTCCCAGCAAAATGGTTCTCGGGGGCTACGAAAAGTCCTTGATCAACGAGGGGTTTATCATGTTTGATGTGATGGACAAGCCCGAGAGCGTTGGAGAAGACTATCTTTTCCGAATTTCCTTGAAGGACGTCAGGCTGGGTTGTTACGACTGGAAAGGTCATGTCTTTGACTGGGCCACTACGGAGAGTCCGAACACAAGTGCTGAAGCGTATATTTGAAGGGTCGTCCCGAATGGACCCATCCGCGGAACTGAGCGAGGCAGGCAACTTAGTCTTCTTATGGAGCGGTTTGAGTGGTACAATCGTAGGGCTATTAGTTGTATTCAGAACATCTGAATTTGACTGAACGTTTGTGAAGGTTTGTTGGCACCAGTAGAACCTGGATTGGTAGAGGTGAATGCGCCCTGCATCTGGCTTCCAAAGTCCTTCGCTTTGCGCAACAGAAAATAAAGCACTCATCCCACCGATGGGATGAAAATGACGAGACATACCAGAGGAAAGAAAAGTAAGTCCATCTACAGCTTCCTATGTCCTACCATAAGGTAAATCCCACTTGAAATCCACAGGTCGCGGATCTATTCTGGAATTGGCATTCGGAAAGTCTATCCAGCTATAGTCTTATTAGTTAATTAAATTAAAGCGAAAAAATCTACTACACTTACCATATACTATTTCGCTTGTCCTCGCTTATATCGTATAACGGCGTTAAGGTACTAGTTAGGTTTACAAAGGTTATGTAAAGCCCTATAGTTATGACCACCGGCTAGAAGTATCGTGATGCGTTAGGTGGGTAATGGAATATTGGGGGCGAGACCTGCCTAAATATGCTATTAAGGTACGTAACTCTAGACAAGGTATAGTTTAGATTAAAATCTTTAGATATTTTATCCTAAATTTTTCCTTTACTAGACGCCCATAGGTTAGCATCTTAAATTTAGGTAATTAAAAAAAACATCGGTTAACAGAATTACTTACATAAACTTGCCTACTTCGGACGCTCCTCTAAGATATAAGCATTAGCGACCCCTAGTTGGGCAGCCTTACCGCCAGCGCGACGTTTGTTAGGGCCCCGGCTAAGAATATGCTCACTTGTCCTGGATTCTCCCTCACGGCCCTAACCATAAACTTCCGCTACTGAGCCCTCTACGAAACTCACATTAGGGTAGCCATAATAACCTTTAGTAGTAAAAGCTTCCTTCGCTACCCTTCTTGGGTTACGAGAGGTGGGATTATTTCCTAATTTCTTATTTATCGTGTTTTCTTTTGCAAACACCCCTTTCCACAGTAATTTACTATAGAGAAGCTTATAATTCTGGAAGGTATACGCTATTTGTAAAAGGGGGTAGTCAGACCCCTTATAGACGGGAATATAAGAAGATAAGGAGGCAATCTCGAGAGAGGTAAGAGCGTGGAGGCCGGTTTGGAGAGCCTAGGAATTAGCTGTGTCGGAGGCTAGACCGAGGACGGTATAATTATAGTATAGGGGAAGGAGTAAAGCGATAAAGGTAGTGGGATTCTAATCGTTATCGAGGATTATTTTTTTTTAGTTAATAGTTAAGTTAATGGGTAATAATAGTAAGCTTATAACGAGAAATAAAAATTAATAGCGGGGCTATAATATTATAATTAAAAACGAAATAAATATATAGTACTTTCGTTAAGTTAAGATAATTAAAATAAATATATTTTTTAATATAAAAAATATATTAAAGGAAAGAAGTTAAGTAGTAAAATATTTTTTATCGTAAGACGATAAGTATAAGTATAATACTAATCTATATATAAAAGCGTAATAAATATTCTTTCGGGGAATAATAAAGTAATTAAAAGAAGAACGACGAAAGTATAATAATAAGTAAGCTTAAAAAAAGAAATACTTATTTAAACTAAGCTATAAATAGCTAAATTAATTTTCTTACTATTTATAATTCTTTTATATATATATAAGGACCGGGCTTAAGTAATTACCTTCGATAGTATACTATAATAGTTAACGACGCTAAATATAGAATATAATATTATTAGTCTATCTAAATATCTATACTACTATTTCTTAAAAACTAATCCTATATTAAAAGGCCGGTCTTTTCTAAAAATATAAATCTCGCTAATTAGGATAGTATAGCCCACGCTTATTACGATCGTAATAATAGAAAAACTTACCTACGTAAAGTTAAGCCGCTTAACGTAAATATACTTTTTAGCTAGGATATTACGCTAGAGTAACCCGGCGATATAAGCGCTAATAGTTATACGGAAAGCCCCGTAAATTTATACTAAAGACTATATTATAGATCGTAGTGTAATATATTCGTTCGTTAAGGGGAATCCCCGCCCTATTTGCTACCGACTTTCTTTTTTGATTTACCGATATACTTAAAGGAGCTAAATCCTAGATTTTAATTATAAAGCTTTATTATTATTACCTATATAATAACTATATATATTTTCCCGGATAACACTATTACCCCCCTCTTCTTTTTATTTTACTTTTTACTACTATTCTAGCTACTTTAAATCTACTTTAATGCTTTGCTTCTTTTAAACGAGTTTATTTTCGGGTACTGTAAGGATATACCCGCGCTTCCGCCGCTTTTACACATCTATAATCTTATTACCCGCAATACTATTACCGTTATTATACTACTAACATTTATAGTTATAGTAACTATCCCTACTTATAATTAAAGCTTTTAAATATTATAATTTAAATTCGTAAAATCTATAGTCTAAGCTTTAACTATATCTTTTAAACTAAAGTTAAATATTATTAGAAAGGTCGTTTCTCTCGGTAATCTTACTTCGGTATTAAAATAGTAACTAAAGTTTTCCCCACTAAAGTTAACTTCTTTCCAAAATAATAAGGGGTAAACCACTATTATTATAGTTTATATAAATATAAGGGCCCTAATATAGGGTTTAGAGCTGCTAGTGGTTACTAGTGTAATCTATTAAGTAAAGTCACTTAACGTATTTAGGCTACGAGGTAATTAATAAAAGTTTTTCCTTTTCTTACTCTATATAGTTATTAAAATATTTTAATTCCTATAAATAATTAAAGAAATTATATAATAAATCTTCCTAATCTACTTATCTAAGGTATTAAATAATAATAAAAGTCTTTATAAAGTTTATTCTATTTTTTAAATCTAGAGATCTAATTTAATTTTTATTAAGAATAATCTATAATATTTATTTCCGTAAATTAATTTATCCTTAGGACTAAACTTATATTTAAGGGCTAGTTATATAAGTCGCTCTATCTATATTACTCCTTTTATTAGACTCCTCGGATTTAAAATTTTAGGTTTATACTCGTTAAATTATAATTATATTGCTCTAAGAGATTAGGCTAAAAATAATTTAATTAATTAAACTGCTTGTTATATTTAAATTACTTTATAAATATTTTTAATATAGGTTAAATTATTAAGAAAAAAAATTAGTATAGTTATTTATCGAAATCTAAAGTTTAACTTTTTAGATTTCTTTAGTTTATTTCCTTACTTTAATATTTAATAGTTATATCGTTTTAAAGAAATAAAGCTAAGCTTACTAGAAATACTAATATATTTGTTACTAAGTTTAAGTAATCCTAGTAAATAAGTATATATAATCCTAAAATCTATTTTCTAAAAGGAAATACCTATATCTATAAAGTCTTAAAAATATCTTTCTTTTTAAATAATATAAAGCTTTATCCCTATTACTCCCACTATACTTACCTACCCCCTTTACTATATACCTCTCCACCCTCCTCCTCGTTTCCTTAACTAACTTAACTACTATAAACTTCGACCTTTACCTAAGCTACTAAGTTTTTAGCGTCGATAGCGGCGCCCACTTTTTCTACGGCTAGTATATTTTCGATAACGACCTTAGTATTAACGACATTCGTTCTTTCTTCCCTTTTTATATCCCACCTCTTTTTATAACTAACTACCCCCTCCTTTTAAATCTTCGCCTACGGCCCCTACCTCTCCCAAAATAACGTCTTTAGCCGCACGACCGGCGTATAATATATCGGTAGCGGCTATTACGGCGGTACCGCTACTAATATTAATATCTTTAAAATGCATTTTAGTAATAATCCCCTTTATTATTAAAGTAAGTCCCCTTTCCCTTTTTTTTTTTTCTTTTTACTTTATTTAGAAACCCCTAACTAATAATATTCCCCCCCCCCCCAAAGCTATCTATAAAGATAAAGGCTATCCCTATAAAATATACGGCCTCGACGGTAGAACTTACGGAAAGTATATCCTTTTTCCCGGTATTAACTTTTACTATTCGAAGTTCGTCGAGACCCGGAGCGGCGTCCGTAAGTTTCGTTATTTAACGTAATTTACTATTACGTAGATTAGGGCTGTAGATAGGTAGGTAGAGAAATTTCTACCTCTCTACTAAGAGAAGGAGTAATACTCTAATAAATCTAAGCTTAGGAATATTACGGGTAGATAGTTATTGTTCCTAGAAATTAAATTAAAAGTAGAGGTAAACATAAACTCTAACCTTAAAAGCTTTTACTACACTATACCTTAAAGTCCCGCACGCTACACTTTACATTATTTCGATTACTATAGCTCAATCTAATTCGATACCCGTATTTCACTTAATATTTAGGCTATCCAAGCTTTATATATATATTACATAAATATTTATATCTCATAACCAAAAGTCATTACAGCATAACTAAAAACTACCTCCCACATTAATATACAACCTAAAGGAAGCTAGAACAAAGAAATCCGCAACTAATCACATATTCCAAAAAAGATCGCCTTCCAAACAAACGCCCATTATCCATAACTCTTCTTCAACTCGCTTCGCTTCGCTTGCTTGGTTCAAATGGTCGCTCAAGTCATCGTTGTCGTCGTAGCGCCAGGTATCCCGAGGAGGCTCAACAAGCGCCACCTCCCGTGGGCGAGCGTCGACGATTACTGTGGGCGGACCCCTGGATGTGAGAGAGGTATCATATGACGTGGTTGTGCCATATAAAGTGGTGTCGTACGAGGTGGTCGTGTAGGACCGTGCCGGGGACTGCTCGCGAATCGTGGTTGTCTTGACCACCTCGATAGGAGGGGCTGGTGCGGGCGCGGGCTGGGCGTTGATAATAATAGGACCGTTACCGGCTGGGGCCGGTGGGTGTTGATGGTGGTAGTGCACGGCAGGGGGAGGAGCCGTAGTATGGTACTCGACAATCTCTATTCGACGTTCCTCAATAATATCACCAGCGCTGGATCGCGGGGCTATAATCTCTAACTCGCCTGGGAATATTACTTTTTCGTCCGGGTAGGGGAGTAACGGGGCGGGCGTATTCTTCTTGTAATTATCGCTCAGATTCAGCAAATCGTCAATACTTTATATCAAGCAAGGCGGCACCTAGATACTATGGTAAGCAGACGGATTTAGACTCTATGTTTTGGGTATATTAACGTACGGTCCTGTACCCAGACCGCAACCAAGACTTTTTTCTTCCAGTAGTTAAAGCTTTAGTGAGAAATTCTGCCATCTCGCAAAGCCCTGCGAAGCCTGTTGTTGATTTCATTAGCATGATCCTTCAGCACACGCTACTCGTATTTCTTCTTAATCATACGAGATAGCTCCCATAATGATTTAACTGCAGTCACCAAGCCCGCAAGAGTGGCAGCAGATGCCAAGGAACTAGGAAGATATGACGCCATATACGAAAAAGTAAGGTGTTAGCTATGTAAAATGGAACTGTGGGTAAGTTGGGGAGTTAGTTAAGACCAGTAGCTGTTTTATATAAGGATTCGCCTGGACTTTTATTCATAAATTGTTCGAACTGAAATTATTAATTTGGACATTTCTGAAATCCAATATTAAGCTGACAGGGCCAGGGTGGCCTCGCTCGGTACCGAAACCCAGTCCCTCAACACACCCCACCCAAATCGGCAACGGATTTCCCTCGACCAGGAAGAACAGAGGAGAGGCAGAGATCGTCCAACAAAAATTTGAAACACCTTGATGGATGTGGATTGTTTATGTGAGGGCCATCTATCATCCATATTCCCGGTGGTTAGCGGGGTCATTCAGGGATAAGTATCATTCAACAACGCCATGTCAGCTTTGACAAAGCAACGGAGTAAACAACCCCATAGTTTCTCAAATCGCCCGTGCCAAGAAGGGGGTGGATGACACGTCGGGAGTGGGCGCGGGCAGCAAACTCGCACGACAATGGAAACTGCCAATAGGCGAAAAAGCGTGATGAGTGCCTGTGATAATAGGGTTGTAGTTAATGGGGGTAAGGAGAAAAGCCATAAGTGGTTGGTGATGAGTATGCTTGGCCTGCAAGGATGGTTGAGCCTCACTGAAACATATTACAGCAGGCCCTCTCCAACGCTGCCTAGGCCTAGGAACCCGGTATATAGCTGTGATGCGCCATGATCAACAGGATTGCATGCTGTGCATAGAGCGATTACTAGAAAATAATAGCCGCAAGTTTATTGGAATGATCTGCTGTTAAATGCCACTGAACAGTGAAAAGGGGGCCGCCTTAACTCGCCGCAGACCCACCTTATAACTGCCAAGGATCCATTTGCCCCGAAGACGGTGCATCTGGCGGGCGAACTAAATGCCCCGTCCTTGACGGTTGAATCAAGGTCAACCATATCTGAATGGCTTCTGCCCCGCTAAGAAGATTAGATTAGATCCTGTAGAATACAAACATTACAAAAAATATACTAAACATTGTCGCCAATATAACGGCCGAGCAGCAGATTCTTAAGATCAAGCTTATGCGTATCGCGCATGTGTACTATACCCATACCGATCTCGATAAAGCACGCGAGTTTTTAGCTAACTTCGGCTTTACAGTAACGGACGATAGAGGTAACAAAGTATACTACAAAGGTTACGGCACCGAGCCTTTCGTATACAGTACTACCAAAGGCGCGGAAAATGAGTTTAGTGGTGCCGGCTTCGTTGTTAAGTCTATGGCGGACTTAGAGTTAGCCGCTAAGACTCTTCCTAAGGCGACTCCCGTCCACGACTCGGATACGCCTAGTGGCGGCAAGCGTATAACATTTAGAGATCCTGTGGATGACTTCCCCTTTTACCTAGTGTATAGGAAAACCCCCGTCGAGAAGTCAGCGTACCTGCCCGAGCTAAAGTACAACTTTCCCGAGAATAAATACCGGGCCGTCAATAAGACATAGCGGTTCAAGAAGGCACTAGCGGCCGTCCATAAGTTGGGTTATGTCGGGTGCTGCGTGATTAACTTCGTTAAGTCGTTCGAGTTCTATACTACTCGGTTTAACCTTAAGCCCAGCGATATTATCCACGAGCCGAACGGAAAGGACGTGTCTACTTTCTTGTATCTGGATAGAGGGATAGAGTAGGTCGATCATTATACTTGGTTCTTCTTTAAGGGTTAGTATCCTTCCCTAAATCTCGTTAGTGGCAAAATATGTGACTGCCCATTGACTTTAGGACCTAAATATTTCGTCCACTACTTTAGTTTCGAGGTACACGATTTCGATGTCCAGTCGTTGGGCCAGGTTACCGGGAACTTGGGCATCTGAGCTTCTGTTTGAACACATTTAAATTAGCTTCATCTTGTGGCGAAGACTTTTCATTGTTACTGGTGATTCGATTAATTTGAAGGCAGACTAAGTGATAGATATCACAGAGCGACAATCGCCTTGCCAGTGCTGTTTCTATGACGGAAGCGCAAGAAGTCGATCAACAAAAAGATAGGAAGGAGTTAAACACAAATGCAATACATTGAAAACAAAGACTTACCCATCTTTGCAGGCGTTGGTTTAATTCGTGGTGATGTCGACGCGGTAATTGGATGTTGCGACCTCTTGTAGGTAGTCAAGCATGCGGCGTGTTTAGTGAAAATTCCAAAGGCAGATGGGGAATTTTGTAGTCAGAATTTGCTCTGGCCAGGAGGGTACACGTCACTCAATTTGGAAGGCCGGTTGGTGAGTTGGGACCCTCATCGTGGGAAGGGGCAGCCGGGCTCCTTCCTCATTACTGAGCTTTAACAATGATATTGTCCGACTGCCCGAATAACAGGCAGGAGGAGAAGAGGAAAGACATGATATAGTATATTTATGATACCTTTTTCTTGGGATATCTTGATGAAAACCGAAACTAACGAGAGAATCATGAAGGGAATAATACAAGTCAGGGATTATGGTATAGGGTATCACATGGAGGTTTTAAGCTCTTAACCTTGACCCATTCATGACAGTGGGAGTAAGAAGTGAGGTTAACCCTGACTGTGACCTGCATCGCGACCATGAGTAATAACTCCGACTTCTCACTTGTGGTCACCCCAGAAAACGATAACATCCAGTGATCATGTCAGAGGGCCTCCCTCTGTTGCTTGGAGTATAACGAGTAAAGCACTGTACTGTTAAGTTGACTCCACCAACATGGAACGCAAACGTAAGTCAATCAATCATTGGCTACTGCTTCGTTCCGTTGTCATTGCCACCCGTCGCGACAGCGTCCGCCTCTGGCCCCAATCGAAAGAGAACCAGCTGTTGTCAAAGCCTCCTCACTCATCCGATACCCGCAAGTTCATCTGCCTGATTTCCACCACATTTCTCTCACCTGGTCTGCCTTCGGGCACAGACTCCAGTTCTACCCCAGGCTGTGCCTGTGTTCCACGACTTCTTTCCACTCCCAACACCACCTCCTTGTGTTCCTGGCTCAACCTTTGCCCTCGAACCAGCAAAGTGAGAACGGTGGCAAGGCCAGCAAACGCGACATACTGTGCACTCGTCAGCTAAGTATTTCTCAAAGACCAATACCCAAAGATAGACCCACCATAATCCAAACCAACCTCAGCGACTCAAAATACGCGGCCCTCACAACCATCTGTTCTTCCTCGACATGCAGCCCAATCCTCTCAATACTCCCAGCCGCCTCTCCACCCCTAAACCAACCCGCGATGTCCTCTCCCAATTTCTCAACCAACCCACCGTTCCTCCCATCCATCCCATTCTGAAAAATAACACCTCCCACGACAACCGACACCGCAGTCGCCATCGACCTCGCAAACCCCATCGCCGCAATCACCGCCGCCGTATCCAGCTCGCTCGCTGCCGCCTGAGCAGCCAGAATCGGGCCCTTGATGTTCAAACCCACCCCCACCCCAGCCAAAATCTCGTACCCGAACAACTTCCCGAGGTTGTCTCGCTCTTCAAAGTCGAGACTGACGAATAATCCAACCCCAATCATGAGGAACACTTGCGCGGCGTACATGACAGGGAGATACCTCCCCGTCTTCTGGATAGCCACGCCAGTAAAAGCCGCCGACAGCGAGCATGACACGATCAATGGGACAAGGTGGACTCCTGATGTTAGCGCGTTGGCTCCGAGGACAGACTGGGAGTAGAGGGGGAGGTAGTAGGCCAGTCCGATGAAGACGAACGAGTCGAAGGAAAAAACGCCGTACGCAGCGATGGTGGAGAGATTGGGGAATAGCCTTGCGGGGAATATGGGATTGGGTGCCAACTTCCACTCATTGATAAAGAAGAGGAGCAGACTCAGGACGCCAAAGACGATGAGGTTGATGACTGTAAGTGAGGACCAGGCCAGGACTACATTTCCAAAGTCGAGGGCGAGAAGGATCATGAGGGCGCTACCGATAGTTAGAAGGGATCCGGACCAGTCGAGGGCTTTGAGTCCCGTCATGGTGGGGGTCTTGGGCGGTGATGAAAGGGGAAGGAAGAAGAGGATGGTGAGGAACACCAGCAGGCCGATGGGAACTGTGGGCTTATTAGATTCCCGTTTTTTTGATAACGAAGAGAGAAAACTGACTATTGATCCAAAAGCACTACCTCCAGCTCAGCCTCGTGCTTAAAACACCACCGATCACCGGCCCGATCGCACTCCCCAACGCCCACACCCCGCTAGTTACCGCAAGATATAACCCCCTGTCCCTCAAGCTGAACGAGTCATAAATGATGACATTCACTATCATCCCTATCCCGCTCGCGCCGACACCTTGCCACGCTCTCCCGATGATTAACGAGTGTATATTCGGTGCTAGGGCACAGAGCAGGCTGGTAAAGAAGAATATAGCCTGCGACAAGAGTATGATGGGCTTGCGGCTAAATGTGTTAGAGACTGCGCCCGAGGTGGGTGTGCTGGCTGTATGGGCGAGGATGAAGGAGGAACCGATCCAGATGTAGCCTTATGGGGAGGCAAAGTCGGCCACGATCGAAGGAATAGAGGGGGTTAGGATTGTCAAGTCGAGAGATGACAACAGGACGGAAAGGCAGAGCGGTGTTAGCAGGAGAGTGATGTCGCGTTTGGACCTGGAAGACTGAGGTGGGCTGTCATCTTGAGGTGTTCCATCGGGACTGGTGGGAAGCGGGATTGGTTTCATGGTTAGAAGTGATATTGGTGATAGGCTCACGTGCGACCACGGTGATGGTTTGTGTCTGGGTTACCATCCTGGATATACAATATAGTCTGCGAGTCAAGAGAAATGATACATTGAATTCAAAGAGCAGAAAGCGTGGAAGTTGAGTGTGGGATGAAGTCAATATAAAGTTTTTGATTACGGAATGCTCGGAGGTACGTACCTCCGACACCCCTGTCGCCTTTGTCCGAAGAACACAAACCCAGCTGCCTGGTAGAGTATTGGGTAGCAATGGGATCCGAGAGATCGCATATCGATGGCCGAGCACCAAAAAGTCCAAAGCACTTCATTGTTCAGTTTGGTGACTTCAAACTACCTCTGCTGACCAGATCATATCGTCGAATGATTCTGCTCGTAACCAGCTCCAGCGTACTTTGTCTTCACCTTCTCCTCCCCATCTTTCAACCTCCCAAAAACATCAAACACCACACCCCACCTCACCAAGTTCAATAACGCCGACGCCAGTACCCCTCCCCAAACCAGATCGTTCCACTTCCCAAATTCCCAAAACGCCTCAGGTCCCAAACCCTTGTAGACGGACCAAATGTGGCCGTAATCCGCCAACGCGACCACGGTGCAGTACCCCTTTACCACGAATCTGTCCTTGCTGAAGCAGCAGACGACAGCCAAGCCGGCGAGGAGGAGGAAGACGTTGATGAGCTGAAGGGTGACGATCTCGGCCTGCGGAGAGAAATCGGGGGGCTGGGTGGTCTTGCTGGTGTAGAGCAGGTCAGGCGGAAGTTGGCGGTTGAAGTAGCTGTAGGCGCCAAAGCTGATTATGGCGACGCGATAGGCTTCGAGGCTGTGTAATTTGTCAGTGGTTTGGGCTATAGAAGCGGTTGGGGGGGGGGGGGGTTGGGTAACGAACAGCAGCAGAGGCTCAATCACGCCAAGGACGACGAGGGGGAAGGTTGGGAGGATTGAGCGTGTTATTTTTGTGGTGGGCGCTACGACGGTGAAAAATGTGAGATAGGGCAAACAGGGCGGCAGCGACAACGGAGAGAGCTGTTACATAAAACACAATGGCGGAATCTTCAACGGCTGTTTGTTGGTTGGGAAGGAGCAGGCTTGTGTCACATGATTTTCGTGAATGCGGGTTGGCTGTTGGGACGATGCAGTTGTTGCTCGCATGCAGTTAGGGTTGTCTGGGTTGGGGTTCCAACAAATCAGGAGTGACCCCTTAACTGTGGATACGATTCTCCCCACGGGTTTGTTTACTTTTGCCTTCCCTGGCAACAGCGATAAGGTCCAACCCTATCCTTGCCGCCGACGGTTGCACTTCCTGATCCGGCTGATCTCGTATCCTGGCATAAATTGTGCAGAGCTTGCTGAGTAGCGTTCGGTATGGAAAATGACAAATACGGTATTTCAAGGCCTCGGCCGGGACACTCAGCCAAAACTCCTGAAGACACTCAGACTAACCATAACCGGCAACTACCCCCACAAGAGACTTCAAACATCGGTTTTCGTTGAAAACACTGCAAAAAAGCAGGTCCCAAAATGCAAGGCCACTCTTCCACAACTGCGAGCAGTTTTCTAACCGACCTAGCCCTACATTAAATAAGTGATGAAGGCCTTGAACTATAGAAAGCTATATATATCAATACACCAATGCCCTCTCTTTGCAACTCTGGAAAATATAATCTATAAGCCTTAGCCGCGGGGAGGATCTAGTGTAGAGACTGTCAAGGACTTCGCAGTAGACTATATACATAGCAAAGGCGTGTTTTTACCTATGTTTTAAGGTTTTTGGTATGTTCGAACACTCTACCGCAGTCTGAACTGACCGTTGTGGGGCCCTTTACCAGATATAGTTAGCTGAGTGTCTTCAGGGACTTTGCTTGAGTGTCCCTAGCCGGGCTCGCGCGAGATTCAGCGACCGGGGACCTCTAAAGCCCGTAGGCTATGACGGTGGTTAAGTCCACAGTGGTCGAGACAGGGACCACATATCTCCCATTGTTGTTTATCGATTAGTTGAGAATCATTTACCCCTATTAGTCCCTTCTCATCCCATTCTGCTAATTCGTTCATTTGACCCGAGACCGCCACAGGGTGTCCCCGTCCGTGCATCGTAAGGTCGACGGGATCGGGGCCCGGCGATGGCATCCGGTTCTTCCCCGTGGTGGTGATCCTGGTATAATCGACAAAGCGGAGGAGTCGGCTCCAGAACTCATTCTCCACAGTCAGCCCAGCCAAGCACCACTCCCAGAAAGAAGCCCAGGCCCTTTATGGGCGTCGATTCCGTATGTGAACCGCTCTTTCGGGAGCTTGAAACTTACCTGTAGATCAGTTGCAACCTCGAGACCCCCAACTCATCCCCAGAAACACGGCAGCCGCCATGCAGGAACCTTTCTCGATATCCGCTCCATAGAACATGATAACCACCGCTCTCGAGACAGCTCGCAAGGCTAACGAGAATCTGGCACTGTTTCACCACCGCCTTTCCAAACTGAAGCAAGCCTTAGGGCTTGGTACTTCTACCGCTGCTTATTTTAGAACCCTCCATCGAAAAAAAGCTTGACCTAGACCCTCGTTCGCAACCTTCTCGCTAAGCACGTCGCTTACTTGGAGCGATGTGACCAGAAATGGCGCAGGATCGAACCGGGATCGGTGATTGAAGGAATTCACCGCTTAAGCGCCATGGCAAAAAGTAAAACTCAGCAATAGGGTTCGGTATATACATAAAATCTGGGAAAATCCTGTATTTGTATTGGGGGTCCTGAATACCGTCTTTTCCGTCTAGACAGCTAACCCGATTGGGAAAGGATCCTGGGAGTGGGGCAGGTAAAAATGCTGCTTTTTCTAGAAAAGTGCTGACCTGGGCCGTGCTTTTTAATAGACTACCTAGCTTAGCACTGTCTAATACCGTCCGGGCCTGACTGTGTATGTAAAAGACCTAGCCGGGCTTATCTCGCGCCATCAAAAGCGGAGCGGCTCCCAAGAACGACCGGCAACGGGTTCCCGGCTTCTCTCTTGTTTGATTCAACGACGACTGAGCAAACCGCAAGCCGCCCAAATCCAAGTCCCACAACAGACAAAAAATGTCTGAAGCAATAACCAACCAAGCAAGAGAGATCCTCGGCGATCTCACCACGACCTTCACAGCTCCCGAACCCTGCTGGACACCAGCCCACCACCTCGACCTCAACGTCGGCTGGCTAGGCCAGACATGCGGACCGACAGACGTCCAAGAACGCCATCTGCTGGCCCCCGACGACAACAGGCGCCCCAAGAACGAACTCAGCCTTCTTCAGTTGGGGATTCTACTCGCCCGGCCTCGAGTACCCGGTAGGCTATCACTCCGCATGCACCGCCAGCGCCACCTCCCAGGGCTGGCGTCTCCAGTTCAGGATAGAGGCTGACGAGACTTTTGTCGGCTGCTGTCCATCCGGCTTCGCCTGCCACAACCAAAACGGCCAAACCTGCATCTCCAATGCCCGAACAGCCACTATTTCGACGTACCAATGCGAAAGCGGGAGCCAGATCAACCTCGCACCCATGACCCTCCCCAATCCAACAAGGTCTCAGGCGTACATCTACGCGCCCATGATCCAGCTCGCGTGGAAGCCCTCGGACCTCCCGCCGTCCCAGAGACCAATCGTTACGTCAGCCCCTGACGAGCCCTCCGGCGGCGGCGGCGGCGGCTTGTCGACTGGAGCGATAGTCGGTGTGGCGGTTGGCGCTGCGGCGGTGGTCATCGCTATCGTAATTGGCACCTTTTTACTGTGGAGGATGAAGCGTCGCGGGGTTGCCCGCGCTGGGCCCGACTCAAAGATGGAGGACGCCCCCACGGGACCGAGTACGCCTTCGCCTGGATATCCCACCACCGTGACCGAAGAACAGACAAAGTACTATTACTCTGGCCAACCCAATCAGCAGTGGCACCCGGGGATGAAGGAACCCCAGGTCACGCCATACGAACTGGGACAGTCACATGCGCCGGTCGAACTGAGTGGTGCTCGGTGGGATATAGATGGCAGGGTGGAGGCCCCCGGCCCTGAGATCAGACCGACAGAGCTAGAGACCCCGCAAGGGACTCCGCCAGCCGGGAAGCCTGCTGTGCTGCATCGATCGGAATGATTGGGGATAAGCTGGATGAGAGGACAGAGTGGAGGGATCACATTGAGCAGAGGTAATCCTTGGATACCTTCTCGTAAATCCCCCGGTATCAACGTTGCGTACATATTTATTTGGTAATAGCAAAGAGATGACTTTCTTTTCCTCATCCCGAATTTCTTATAGATTTCGAGTTGCACAGATAAACTCCGTAAGCAGGAAAGATTATGGTAGCTCTGCCCGATTCCCGTCTGTTCCCGTCCTCGCTGGGTACAGCGCTTCCGACCCTGCAGCCAGGGTTCCATCGTCTCTCACGACAGGCCTTGGATAGGGATAATATGTGGATGTCGTCCCACTCATCGCACTGACACCTGATGAGGTGTACGTTGACATGATGCTGCTTGGTAGCGGGGGCGAAACCCTCATACTGGAAGGGGGTGATACCAATGCGTCCGACGGCGAGGCAGGGCCGCCATAGTTCGATGGGGTGTATCCGCTGTAGTATTGGGAGTCTGGCGGTGAGATGGGGGCAGGGGTGTATGGGCTCAAATATGATGGCACCAGCCCCTGGGAAGGCGCCGGTGGTCGGTACGGGAGAAATCGATGAAGAATGGGGACTTGTTGCTGTTGGTTGCGCGAATCAGTAAGGGGATTAGGCGACGGTTGAAAATACGGCGCTGGACGTGTCGACTCTCGTTCATCGTAGTATTCTTGGTTCCCCAAGTCGTGTTCTCCGTCTGCGGTTTTGAGGATTTGTGGGATTGCGGGTGGTGGTCTGGAAGGGGAAGGTGGCGGCCTCACTGGTGGCGATGGAGACGGGTTTGGCGCAGTTAACCCTTCTCTTTGGTCTACATACTGCTCGTTTGTCCTGCTGCGCGTGTCGTCGGGCAGTTCGGTCACATTTCCTTGTCCGACATTGAGAGGCATGGCTGAGCTAGCGAGATATGTTACGCGCTGATACTCAGCATTCTCTGTATCGATAGCCATGGTGAGCAGATCCAAGATGCGTTTGCGCTGCTCGGCGGTGGCGGTCGAAGCAAAGGAGAAACTGGAAAGCGTGCCGAGATTGGTGGCTCGCGCTCCATTTCCAAGCAGGCTGGCGACAGCCTGGGAATGGCCTGCAAAAGCTGCTCGCCTTAGGGGGTCCCAACCTTGTGCATCAACCTCACGCACAGCGCCTCCATGTTGAAGCAGCGCCTGTATCACTTGGACGTGGCCACCACTGGCTGCCAGACACATCGGTGCATCCGTAGCCCCCTTGACCATGGCGCCACTGGTGAGTAGGAAGTTGGCAATCTCTGCATGCCCGTCTTGACACGCGATGGCGAGAGGTCTGATCGCCTTGTTGTCTAACGAGTCGACATGAGCACCACGGGCGACCAGGGCCCTGGCTGTCCTGAGGTTTCCCGTGCGGACAGCAATGTGCAATGGTGTTTCGCCGGTCATGTTCTGCACATTACAGCCTGCCCCTGCGTTGAGAAGGAGCGCTACTTCACTGTGTGTTGCATACTGACATGCATAATGTAGGGGTCGATTGCCCTCAAGGCACTCAGCTTCGAGGGATGCCCCTGCCCTGACCAGCTTCTCAATGACCCCGAAGCTCCTGCCCATAGCGGCAACATGAAGCGGGGAGCGGCCGTTAATGCTTCGAGCATCTAGCTCCGTCTTCTTATTAGCGATCAGAAGTCCGACCGCCTCTTCGTGACTGTTGTAGCTAGCCCAGTGCAACGGGGTGAAGTCACCAGCACTTCGTGTCCTCGGGGATGCCTTGTGCTGGAGAAGCAAATCCATCACGGTCTTGAGGCCTGCTCTTGCGGCTGTTGCAAGAGGCGTGAGGCTCTCCTCTTCCTGGGCCTCGAGGTCGGCTTTGGCGTTGAGAAGAGTCCCAACCACAGCGATACGGCCAGAGATGCATGCAGAATGAAGTGGAGTTCTCATATGTGAGTCTTTCGCATCCTTGTTGGCGCCTAGTTGGAGCAGAAGTTTGGCAATCTCATCATCACCCGCCTCGCTGGCTGCATGAAGTGGTGTTTTTTGGGCCTCATCACGAGAGTCGACCATGGCTCGCAGCTTGGCCAGGAAGCGAATGGCATCGAGCTGCCCATGATCGCAGGCAATCCTCAGGGGCGTTTTTCCGTGGGGGCCACGGACATTAATGTCCGCCTCTCGGTCAAGAAGCGTCGCCATGACGTGGCAATGGCCATTAGCAGCTGCCAGATGGAGGGGCGAAAGCTTTCGTTTGTCCTCGGAGTGTATGTTGGCCCCTTCTGCAATCAACAGCTCGACAACATCGTTGTGGCCGCAGTGACAGGCGACGGCGAGAGGGGTTCTTCCGGTTCCCTTGTGAGGGTGGTCCAGATCCGCCCTCCTCCGAATCAGCGAGGCCATTTCCACATGGTCACCCCGTTGAGCCGCAACAATCGGCTTCGGTGGTGGATGGTTACCGTCGGACTGGAGGTACATATCTGTGGCTACGAGCTCGCCGGGGAATCGGATACTTAATTGAGACTTTGGCGACATTGTCGCGGCCTCCTTGTTAGCGCGGGAGCTGCTGCTACTTGATAGTCTTAATCGACCAAATCGCTGGCGAATGGTGGAAGGTGGTGACTTGGACAGAGTCTCGGCCGACAGTGATGTGGTAGAAGAGACGGCTTTCCCAAGGGAGAAGAAGCCGCTCGTGTTGGAGCTCTTGTCGCTAGCAGGGGACACCGGCGAGGAAGCTGGACTGTATGGCAACATCTCGAATGGCATGGGCCGTTGCCACGTGGGGTCTCGGGAATCCGGGTAACTGTTCTCATGGCTGCGACTCGGGGGTCTGACGTGGATGCCGAACAGGGGAACAGTGTCGGGAGTGCTTTCTGGGAAGCTATCAATCCTGCCCAACCTTAAGGATGGCACGGGTGCCGCTTCGGTTCCGGCAATAGTTGAGCGTTCGGTATCCCTGACTGTGGACTGCTCTCGGACCGTGCTGGTGTCTTCGCGGATCTGTTGGAAAATCTGGCGCGCCGCGGTTTGTCGGAGGAGGCTATTTTGTTCTGAGAGGCTCTGGCTGTGGCATCGTCCGTCAGCTTGTGTCAGTATGCGGCGCGCAATTGAAACCGAAAGGCCTACCAGTATGCTGCATTGAGGAGTACCTGAAGCGCCAAGATTTGTGAATCAAGACGCTGTTCGTGTTCCTTGATCGTCGAGTCGATGAAGAGCTGTTTGAGGCGGGACACAACCGAGTCTCCCAGTAACCCCGCCACGTCCTGGTCCAGCGCTTCGATAAACACCTGGCATCCCTCCATGGCCACCCCCAAGCTATCCCGCATCTCGTCACCATTAGGGCTTGTGGATGCATTCAACTCGGCCCAGTCCTTGACCTGCGCCAGCGCGGCCCTCACTGTCGATAACTTTGCGATCAGGAGCTGGAGCGACCGTGCGCCCTCGGACCATCGCTGCTTCAGGGAATGGAGGTTGGTGGTGACGCGGGTGATGACAGACACAATCTCAGTACATGCCGCAACGGCGCCAAGAATCGAAAGGGGCTCCATGGTCGAGCTTTAAAGAACATCGGCAGAAAAGGAGGACCGCACTTAGCAACAAACGAGTGGGAGCGGAGGGGGAAAAGACAAGAATCAGGTGGACGAGGCTCGGTGATCATCCATTGGACTCTCCATGGAATTAACCGCCCTCAGCCGCAGCAGCAGAAGGTGGGGTGATAGCGCTGGGCACGGGATTTGGCAACCACGACATCTGCACTGTGACATTGGGGGTCAGGGGTGCTCAGCCTTGTCTCGGTTCCGTCGGGTTGGCTCACTCTGCAAGGGGCTCTTGGATCCACTACTTCATACTCTCTGGTTGCCGCCTCGATAGATTGAAAGGACGAGTGTGACCTTTTTCTGAGAGAACAAGAACTGGCATTTGAGATACTAGCCAATGGAATCGCAAGCACAGGATGATGGCTTGAGGTAGGGTGTAGGCAAGGCAGATTTAACATCGGATCAGGAAACTCGGTAAGAGCTGAATGCACCAGTTGGGATATGCCGATTACATAGGTACTATCTGTCATACCACACAATTCTTCTTGTTTCCGTTTCCACAGTAATCCTTCTTCGAAAGACAACAATGCTTATTCTTTATCCCGAACCCCTCTTAATTCTCCTCATAATCATAAAGGCTTCTTCTCATCCTTCACCAACTGTCTTGGACGCTTATAAAGGCCATTGCCCACTCAGGCTGTCGCCTACCTGCTACCCATCGCCACTAAAACCTGGTCTCTTCAGACGCAGCCCAGGTATTATAAGAAGATTTCCCGTACTTTCTCTTGTACAACACCGACAGCTTTAATATGAACTGCAATTAGCCGCACTATCAGTGGAGGAATAATTACTATTTACCTCGTTATCTTCTCTTTCCCTTCAACTCTTCAACTGCAATTTGAAATCTGCATCCTCTCTCATACAACCCCCCTCTCAACCGGCAAACAGTCCCCAATCCCTTCCCCCCTTTCACAACCTGCCGGACACTCACCCCCAGCACACTGCCACCCAAACTGCCTCTTACTTTCCTCCCTCCCCACTCCCCCAAGTACCACCTCCGGATCCTTATCCCTCATCCCAACTCCACTCCCAATAACCTCTTCGCTGCCAATGCCCAACTGTCCCCATCCCAGCTCTATCAGCTCTTTGATGGAAACCCCATAGATATACTCCCTAAGCCCCGCCCACCTCACCGCAGCAGCACACATAGGGCAGCTTTCCGCGTTGGTGTATAGCGTTAGTTGCTTGAACGCCGCGAGTGACTCGGCGGGTGTCATGTTGTACGCAGACGACACAAAAAGTGAGGAGCAATTGCTTATAGCTGCCATCTCGCCGTGAAGAGTTGGATTACCCGTGCGAGAGTTTTGGTTGGCGCCTGTGCAGATCAGAGTTCCTTGGGGGTTGCCGGTGGTGTGGTTGACGATAACACTGCCAAAGGCGGCGAAGGGGCAGGGATGGGAGAGGGCGAGGGTGTTGGCTTGGTGGATCCAGTATTCACGGACTGATAGGGGGATGGTATTGTTGTGGCATTTTGGGGGATTGGGTGTTGATATGAACACGGCGTCCATGAGTGCCGTAGCTGTTGAGAGAAGCAGCACCAGTGAGGCCGACCAGGTTGGTGGTCCCTTGCTCAAACGTCTGGGTAGCCACGAACCCGCCAAACACCAGCGGCACAATAATGAGCACTTCTGGCTGTGCAATGCTCCCGCGCAGGGTAATGACGACAAGAGCCCCCAAGACGGCGCACTGAAAGCAGATGGTGGTGGTTTGGATCGAGACCGCTTCTTCCGGGAGCGCGATGCCGGCAACCAAAGTTACAATCCACTGGCAATACGTCCCAGTCCGAGTGCCGATGCCGTACAAGTCCTGTGTGGCTAGGATCTGACAGGAAATAGAAGTGGAATTATCTCCCATAATTATTTTTCGGCGAGTATGAAGTTAGGTAAGGTAGACAGCCCCCTGGTCTTACTACCAAGAAAATAGATCATTCGAGGGTCATTCGAGGTTCCGTCGCTCTATTATTGACAGGTATTAAGAGACAACTATATTTTAATATTGAAATTGATAAGCACTTTCCGGGAAAAAGCAACAGGAGGGGTTAACAACTGTGGTTTAAGGGATTTGGGCATGAGTAAAATACGCCTTTTGGCATATTAGCGGGGTTCACTCGACTTTCGGCCCAGTCGGGGTTGTCTGCAGCGACCTGGCTGAGCCTGTCTTCCCGCCACAACGGGGGCGCTTGCCATCGGCGGGAGGAACCACGTTGCTCAAAGTCGACCAGCACAATGTTGTCGTTCTCGTCTATGACTATGTTATCGGGCCGTAGAGCCGAATGAAAGGATTTTGCGGGGCCATAGAGATGTCCAAGGGCCAAGATGATTTGCCGGATCCATTTTATCTTGGTTTGCAGGAGGAGAGGATGGTAAACGGCCGGCTCGGACTGGTTTGTTGTGAGCCACTCAAGAAGGGATCCGCCAGGCAAATACCTGAGTATGAAACCGCACACAATTGGTTGCTCAGCACCTGAGACCCGGCGAGTGACAATGTACTGCGGTCGGCTCATGATGTTGGGATGCGGGGGCATCCGCAGGAGCTCACGCATCTCATGATACATGCTAGCGACGACCCTAATGACACTCTTGAAGATAACCACTTCACCGCTGGGTAGCAAGACTTCTGAGATAGAGTTGTGGAGGCGACGTCTAGACCGTAGGACGTCGAAATCGATCAGTGGGGGTAGCTCCGAGCTCGCAATGTAGGGCTTCCAGAGCTCCGTTAGCCGTGACATAGGAAGGTATCGCTTATGGAGTTCGTAGTTGGGCGCAAGCCATATTCCGGCGGCGTCGCCCGTCATACCGTTGGTGTCATCAAGCCGGAATCTCGACCCGATAGTCACGCCCTGGAGAACATGCCTAAGGTCCAACCTCATGCTCCATTTATTGAGACGAGACAAAATGTCTTTGGCAATCTCTCGTATCTCTCTTTCCTCGATGCCCGAGTTTTTGCTATCCGATGCCGTGGTCAGAGTCCGGGCGTAGTGGCTGTTTGGCTCTAGATAGCATGTTAGGTGGTAGGCCGGGTACTGGAGCCTGCTTTGCACTGGCGAAACATAAATATTGGGGACGACGTCAGTGTCGAACTTTTCGAGCCACCAACTACTCAATGGAGACTTAGAGACGTCACGAAGGATTGCATCCACTGTCATGGCGACGGTCTTCGTGCGCGAGGAAGAGGCAGTGAAGAGGATATTTTTTTGTCCGATAGTAGGTGATAGTGGTTGGGTGGTGGAAGCAGTGGAGATGATTTATTCGTTGGAGAAGCGGAGTCGAAGGGAAGTTTTATAGAGGCCACGGCAGCTCTCATGTCAACCCACTGGCAAGCCATAACCTCACCATTGTTTGACAATAGATATACCTTGACGTATCCATAGTTTGCTGCTACTGGAAACGATAGGCTAATTTCCAACGCCACAGTCACATTTTCTTTCGGATAATACTGAAAATAACATGAACAGTAAGGAGGGTAGGGTGCGACTTGTTATTGCGACACCCCATAAGCGAGTCCGGAAACAGCAAAATATTTCCCTCGATTGGAGAGAACACACCTCGGGCAGCTGTATTAGAAACGCCACACGGGAGGGAGCGGCTGCATCCCGCAGGGTAAATCCTGATGACCAAATCTCCAAACAAGGACACCAGGAATATCAGGTAATTCAAAAGTCTGGCTTTCAGTGTTCCAGTCTTGCGCAAAAGATAGGCTCATCAGGCATCTTTTGCCTTCGATGCAGTGAGGCCCGCCGCCAACACAGCCCGAGACGCAGCACAACAAGCAATGTGATTCGTTGTGTTCAAATGGCGGTCGTCCTCGTTGGCCAAAGTGAGGCTTTGCGGGGCCGTTGACCGGGTCGCACAAAGCGGGATACAGCAAGTGGCATCATGGACCTATGAAAACAGGCATGCTATCCGTGTGCAAACAGAAGGGTATGCCTCCGGGTTTGAGGAGGAAGGAGGACGACGGGGCTTTTGATATCTTAGGGTAACCCCTTGAACATGACTGTGATCTTTTCTCCCAAAGTTCTGCACACAACTCTATCCATCCTCTTCATCCCACCTTTGTTGAATCAACCATGGCGTCAACCGACAACTCAGTAAGAGCCAATCGCCTGCGCACGCTCTTTCGAGAGACCGTTGCTGGGACTCGACCTATCAGGACTCCCCAGAGTGCCCAGCTATTCCTCGAGGCCGTTCGAGGTCAAGAGAACCCCAGTGCTTGCGTCGAAACTATCGTTGGGAGCACTGCCGGTGTTGACTCTGTCAGGGACTCGGTCCGAGCCGATTTGTCGTTGCGCTTCATGATTGCCAGTACGCTTCCATTCCTGCAGTACCTGTCCCATCCTGGCATCAAAGTTCTAGCCGACGGGCAGCTGTTGCGGCACGTCCTTTTGGCCATTGCGCAGCCTCCGACCGTATGGAATGCTCTGGTCAAGTTCTTCAAAAACCACGAGATCCCTGATGCCAGTCTCTGCGGCTTCGCTTGGCTGGCTCTTGAGCTTGCGCTTCTCCCACCCACCACCAACGTGAATGTGATTGATGATGTGAGGGCCATCTCTGAATCCAAGGGACTCCTCAAGTCAGAGGGCCATGTGACGCGCGAGTATGGCTACCTGATTCAAAAGGTGTTGCGCATTCGGGGCTCGCCTGAGGAAGGTCTTGTCGGGAATGCGGGACCCGGAGGGCGACACGACAATGACCTGGCCGACTTTCGAAGAATTAGCATCTATCCCACGACTGACGAGTTCCTGTCGACTCAGCTCCCGTTCTACCAGACGGCGGTTGATGTGCGCGAGACTGACCTGGAGAAGCGACCGAGTGTACATCTCGACAACCAGTTTCGCCTGCTGCGAGAGGACATGCTGGCCGAGCTGAGGGAAGACCTGCAGGTGGCCATGGGCAGCAAAAAGGGCGGCAACAATCGGAGGTCGTTCATGCTCGGCCGACTGGATCCAGTGGGAATTGACGTGGGCAACTTGCAGCCGAAGGGAAAAGCCAAACCATGCACCCTTTTGATCAGGTGCTTTGAAGGGTTGCACTTTCTCGAAAAGATGAAGCCCGAGGAGCGGAAGAAGTACCTCAAGGACGAAACAAATCTCCTCCGCCACCAAGCATTTGGTGTCCTCTGTCGCGACAAGGAGATCTTTGGCTTTGCTTTTGTCGACCGCGACGTCGACAACCTCGCCAAGTCACCTCCCATCGTTTCACTGCAGTTTACCGACGAAAATGGTCTTCGCAATGCCATCCTCGCTCTCACCCTGCCCAGACGCGAGTTTGTGCAGTTCATCTTGGTCGGCACCCCAGTCTTTGCCTACGAACCCGTTCTGTTGGGCCTCCAACGATCCGCCGACATGCCTCTCATGGACCTGCTGGTCAACCCCGCGCTCATAGCAGCATCTGACTTCAGCATCCCCCCCAAGCTACGGCCTTTGGTGGCCCAGCTTGTTGAGGACAGTAGACATCTCGCCGGCGAGGGCACTGTGGACCTTGACACCCCAACCGGCACCATCTCGATTGACAAGTCCCAGCTGGTGGCCCTCATGACCTCTTTGACCAAGCCTGTGAGTCTCGTGCAAGGCCCTCCAGGTACAGGAAAATCCTTCATCGGCGCTCAGATTGCCCGTTGTTTGCACAAGGCGGGCTTGAGGATTCTCGTTCTCAGCTACACAAATCATGCCCTGGACCAGTTCATGGAGGATCTTCTCGATGTTGGAATTCCTGACACCGCCATGGTCCGTATCGGCTCCAAGGCGAAGTGCACAGACAGGACCAGCGCCCTTCTTCTTTCTGCGCAACAGGGCAGTTATAGACGCAGCCGGGATGGTTGGGCTATTGTCGACGATCTCAGGCAAAAAGCAGCCAAGCTGGCCACAGAACTCCAGCAAATGCTACAGAGTTATTTACATTCACCATTTCGTTGGCAGGAGATTTCAGAATACCTAGAGTTTTCGGATCCGGATGCCCACTTCTTGCAGGCTCTTCAAGTTCCCGAGGGCGAAGATGGGTGGCGGCGGACCGGCCAAAAAGGCAAGGAAATCGAGGAAGACTATCTGTTCAAGCTGTGGATGGCTGGCCAAGGCCCTGGCATCTTCAAGAATAACATCCCCAACATTTCCCGTGGAGTCTGGAAGATGCCTCACCCGATCCGACTGAGCCATATTGAGAGATGGACCAAGGCCATGGCTGAAGAACGACTACACACGTTGCAGGAGGTAGCACGCCAGTATGGAGATCTTCAGAGAGACTTGGAGATCCAGTTCAGTCAGTCTGATAACCAGATCGTGCGTCAAAAAAGCATCATCGGTTGCACCACTACCGGCGCTGCCAAACATATTCGTTTGATCCGTGCTGCTAAACCAGATGTCATTCTGGTGGAAGAGGCCGGAGAGATCCTTGAGAGCCACATTCTGACGGCACTCTCACCCACCGTCAAGCAGCTTGTTCTCATCGGTGATCACAAGCAGCTGCGGCCCAAGATCAACAACTATGCATTATCAGTTGAGAGAGGTGACGGATTCGACCTGAATCGATCTCTTTTTGAGAGGCTGATCCTTCAGGGAGCCAAGCACGCCACTCTTCAGAAACAGCACCGCATGATTCCAGAGATTTCCTGCTTCGCCCGCGAGCTCACATACCCCGAGCTTCTCGACGGCCCCAAGACAAGCGGCCGCGAACGCATTCGTGGGTTGCAGAATAGAGTTGTGTTTCTGAGCCACACGAAGCCGGAAGACATCGACAGAGCGGTCAAGGACCGCCGCGACCCGGGTGCGAAAGAGAGCAAAAAGAACCAGTTTGAAGCCGAGATGGTCTTGCGTTGTGTCAAGTATTTCGGACAGCAGGGCTACAGCTCCAACCAGATCGTCGTCTTGACTCCCTATCTGGGTCAGCTGCGTGTTTTGCGAGACGTCTTCTCCAAGAACAAGCATGATCTTGAAATTAGCGAGATGGATAAAGCTGAGTTGATCAGAGCCGGATTGATCTCAGAGGCCGCCGCCAAGGTTGACAAGAAGCCTGTCCGGATATCGACCATTGGTGAGAGCATCTTGACATACACCCACAGAAATATTGCAAAAGAGACTAACACTTGACGACCACAGACAACTACCAAGGAGAGGAAAGTGATATCGTTATTGCTTCCCTCACGCGTAGCAACAGCTCTGGTGATGTCGGTTTCATGTCTGCCCCGGAGAGACTCAACGTTCTGATCACACGAGCCCGCAACTGCCTTGTTCTTATCGGAAACATGGACACCTTCAAGCAGAGCAAAAAGGGTAGAGCGGCCTGGGCTCCTTTTTTTGAGCTTCTGAACAAGAACGGCAATCTTTACGACGGACTTCCAGTCCAGTGCGAAAAGCACCCATCGACTCTGGCATTGTTGAAGGAGCCTGTTGATTTTGACAAGTATTGCCCCGACGGGGGGTGCACTGAGCTTTGGTATGTTGTGGCCCCGAACGTTTCTTTTTTTTCAAAACAGTGGCAGGGCCACTGTTCAGCATATCCTCTTTCCAGCATTGGGGCTTGGCACTCGGCGTAACATTGTTTTCTTTTCTCTTCTTTTTCTTTTTTCTTTTCCTTTTATTTTTCTTTTTTCTTTTCCTTTCGTGTTTTCTCTTTTCTCCTTTTCCCCCCCTCTTCTTGGTCTCGTTTTTTGGTCTTTTCCCTTTCTTTTTTTTTCTTGCGTATTATCATTACCACCCATGTTGTGGCCCCTTGGCTTCTAGTCTCTATTGCAGCTCTATTATTCTGTTCACAAGGTGCAGGGCTAACTGGATTCTACACAGTGATACACTCCTCAAATGTGGCGTTCACAAATGTCGATCTCGCTGCCACCGCGTTGACGACCACTCCAGGACGGAGTGCAATCAACTTATCAGCCGAGTTTGCGCCAGACAGCACAAGGTGAAAGTGCGATGTGGGAGGCAGAATGAGGGATGTGTCAACTGGTATGTTTTCTTCCTCCACGCGTCCATTGGTGATTACGTTACGCGTTGGAAACTCCAACTAACACAGTAGCAGCATCAAAGAGGATAAGGAAATGGAGCGCAAGGCCAAGAGAGATTTGAAGCTGGAGGAAGAACGCAGAGCACGCGAGGAGGAGTACGCACGCACCTTGAAAGAGATCCAAGACGAAATTGAACATCAGAGGCGCGTCAACAAGTACCATGCCGAGGAAAGGAACCGGAGCGAGACCATTGAACAGCAAAAGGCAGACCTCGAAGCGTTGAAAGAGGCCGAAATCAAGCTCCGTCAACAGAACAGGCAACGTGCAGAGGCGCAAGCCCGATCAAAGGATACAGCCACTTCCAAGAGCACCAAGAAAACGTCAGCCAAGTCTTCCGAGGAGTGGACAAGTGAGTCAAAGGCAGAATGGGAATTTCTGAAGCAGTCGGAGCCAGGGACTTACAGCAAGGCACTTGATGAGCTGATGGCCATGATCGGGCTGGAGGATGTCAAGCAAGAATTTTTGAACATCAAGTCAAAGGTTGATACGGCCTTGCGGCAAGATGTATCACTGGCCAAGGAGAGATTCAGCTGCTCCATGCTGGGGAACCCCGGAACTGGTAAGTCACCCATGCTATCTCACTCTTCGGGTCTAATCTCTCTCTCTCTCTAGGAAAAACCACTGTGGCCCGTCTGTACGCAGAGTTTCTCACGGAGCTTTGCGTCATTCCGGGCAACTGTTTCGAGGAGAAGACCGGTGCAGGCCTGGCGAACATTGGTGTTTCTGGTTGTACCAAGCTGATTGATGGAATCCTCAACACCGGCGGCGGTGTTCTTTTCATTGATGAGGCATACCAACTCACGTCCGGCAATAATCCTGGTGGCGCCGCTGTTCTCGACTACCTTCTGGCTGAAGTCGAGAACCAGAGAGGCAAGATTGTCTTTGTCCTGGCTGGTTACAGCAAGCAGATGGAGAGCTTCTTTGCACACAACCCTGGACTGCCAAGCCGATTCCCAGTCGATATGACTTTTGCCGATTACACCGATGATGAACTTTTGAGAATACTCGAGCTCAAGATCAACCACAAGTACAACGGTGCGATGGACTGCGCCGATGGCCTACGTGGGCTCTACTGTCGGATTGTGAGCCGGCGTATCGGGCGAGGACGGGGTAAGGAAGGATTCGGCAACGCGCGCGCTGTTGAAAACATGCTGGATATCATCTCGAGGCGCCAAGCCAATCGTTTACGACGTGAGAGGAAAAAAGGTGCCAAACCAAACGACCTTTTCTTCACTAAAGAAGACCTTATCGGTCCGGAGCCTGCGGAGGCTTTGACCAATTGCGCCGCCTGGAAAGAGCTTCAACGGTTGATTGGCCTTCAGTCTGTCAAGGATGCTGTTCGTTCGCTTGTCGACAGTATTCAACAGAACTATGTGCGAGAACTGGAGGAGAAGCCACCTATCGAATACTCTCTCAACAAGGTTTTTATGGGAAATCCTGGCACGGGCAAGACGACTGTGGCGAAGTTGTATGGGGCTATTTTGGTGAAACTCGGTTTGCTCTCCAAAGGCGAAGGTATGTATTCTGTCTTTTGGTCTCTGCGGGCTTGGAATCTTTGAGTAACCACTTCAACTGTTCTGGGCGAGAAGCTAACTGTCAACAGTTGTGGTAAAGAACCCGTCAGACTTTGTTGGAGGTGCTCTGGGCCAATCAGAACAGCAGACCAAGGGAATTTTGGCGGCAACTGTTGGAAAGGTCTTGGTCATTGACGAAGCCTATGGTCTTTACGGAGGAGGAGGCAGCCACGGCTCAGTCTCGGACCCCTACAAAACCGCTGTCATCGATACCATTGTGGCTGAGGTGCAGAGCGTCCCCGGAGACGACCGCTGCGTCCTGCTTCTGGGCTACAAGGATCAGATGGAGACAATGTTCCAGAACGTTAACCCTGGACTGAGCCGGCGGTTCCCCATTGCTTCTGGGTTCAACTTTGAGGACTTCTCGGACGAGGACGTTCGCAAAATCTTTGACCTCAAGCTCAAGAAGGCGGCATACCAAGCCACTCCCCAAGCCGTTGCTGTTGCCATGGAGATGATCAAGAGGGCTCGCAATCGACCCAACTTTGGAAATGCTGGCGAAATCGACATCCTGCTCGATGCAGCCAAGGCTCGCCACCAAAGACGTCTCAGCAGAGGCCAGGCGAAATCGGATAGTCTCTTCGAGGCCGTGGACTTTGATGAGAATTTCGACCGTGCAGACAAGTCGACTGCCAGCGTAAAGCAGTTATTTGAGGGCACGGTTGGGTGTGAGGAGACTGTGAGGCTTCTCGAGGGATACCAGGAAACAGTCCGCACGCTCAAGTCGCTTGATATGGACCCCAAGGAGAACATCCCATTCAACTTTCTCTTCCGAGGTCCACCTGGCACTGGCAAAACGACGACCGCGAAGAAGATGGGCAAGGTATTTTACGACATGGGATTCCTGTCAACTGCAGAAGTGGTGGAGTGCTCTGCTACTGACCTCATCGGACAATATGTCGGCCAGACGGGACCCAAGGTGCAACAGCTCTTGGACAAGGCTCTTGGGAAGGTGCTGTTTGTGGATGAGGCGTATCGTCTCGCCGAGGGACATTTTGCCAAGGAAGCCATGGACGAACTGGTGGATTCCGTCACCAAGGACCGCTACGTCAAGAAGCTGATCATCATTCTGGCGGGCTACGAAAAGGACATCAACCGCTTGATGTCCGTCAACTCGGGCCTCACCTCGCGCTTCCCAGCTGTGATTAATTTCCGATCGCTGACCGCCGATGAGTGTCTGAAACTTCTCTGCGAATTGCTCGGAAAGCAAAGGATGGGGCTCAAGAGCAGAGACAAGGATTTTGATCTCACATGCCTTGTTGCAGCAACGGCTACCTTCAGGCGGGAGGTCATCGCCTACTTTACCCACCTCGCCGCCCAAGACAACTGGGCCAGCGCGCGCGATGTTCAGAGTGTGTCCAGGGCCATTTTCAACAGGATGTTGACAGACAAGACCGGGCTTGCCAGTGGCCGTCTGGTGCTGACCGAGGTCGTCGTGACTACCGAGCTGCGGACCATGCTGAATGAGCGGTCTTCTCGAAGCAACTTTGATGCGCCAAAGATCGACATCCAGGAGATACTCCGTCGATCGCAAGCCCCGCCGCCGCAGGGACTTTCTCATCGACCGGCTACCCGTACCACCACTGCCAATGAGATTCAGCAGACAAAGGTTGCAGCAGAACCGGTTGTTGAGGACAAAGAAGAAGAGCCACCCACTGTTCCCGAGATCAGCACAACGGACCCAAACAACAAAGACTCTTGGATCAAGCGAGACGCAGGTGTCAGTGATGCGGTCTGGGAACAGCTTCAGCGGGATCGTCGGGCGGAGGAGGAGCGTGAGGACGAATACAGGCAGCTGTTGGAGGCCAAGGAGAAAGCGACTGAGGAGGCGAGGGAGAGGATTGTGGCCAGGTTGTTGGCGGAGGAAGCTAGAAGAAGGAAGGAGGAGACAATCAAGGAAAATTTGAAGGCCATGGGCGTTTGCCCTGTTGGGTACCCGTGGATTAAGCAAGATACGGGGTACAGGTGTGCCGGAGGGTCGCACTTTATTGGGAATGTTGATTTGGGAAATGTGTGAGGTTCCGGTGTTCACGCTGTACTCTGTATGATGCTGGCAATTTGTGACACAAATAGGAACACCACTTACACCGCTCAATGGCAACAGCCACTGCTTGATCAGGGTCGTGGATTAAGTACATCGTTAGGTATTTCTATCTACCTACCTAATTACGTACTCTACACAAGAGAAATAATAGATAAGCTGAGATAGGAACTTTTCTAGTTCAGATAGAGTTAGGATAGGAACTTTTATAGCTCGGATAAATTAAAAATAGGAGGCTTTATAGCTTAGCTAAAGCTAGGATAGGAGTTTTATCGCTTGGATAGAGTCCTATTGAAGTTTGGATTTATAATTAAAAAAACGGTAGGAAGAAAGTTATTGCGTAATCTTGTTAAACCAGATCGTCCTTTACTCTACTTCAAGTTTCCTGCCATTACCTCCTCGGAAACCTTGACCAAGGCTTCGTTGTCAGAGGTGCCGTGGTTACTAGTTTTGGACAACGTGGACGATCCGAAGCTTATTGGTTCCTACCTCCCTTCAACAGACTCGGGCTCTATCCTCATGGCCGTCAGAAATACGTCGACACATTTCACGCCAGCAAAATAGACTTGGGTTGTTCAGCCGCTCGGTAGGGAGGAGAGCCCTACGCTTTTAATGAGTCAGCTTGCCCTCGACGAGGCGATCACCAGCCGAGCGGAGGAAGATACCAAGGCAGCAGGCGAAATTTTCAAAGAGCTTTGCGGCTTTCGTTTGGCTATAACTCAAGTCGCCGGATTCGTCACCAACGCAAATTGTAGCCTGGTTGAGATGGTGACGATGTTCAAGAGTTTGTTTGATGTGAAGGCCATCCTTCAGAACCAGCAGGGACCCGTCGATGCCTTGTAGCACGAGCACACCCTATCCAACGTCTGGGATGTCACGTTTTCGAGGCTCAAACAGCCAGTCAGAGATCTGCTTGGAGACGTGGTGGAATGTAACCACCGGCGCATGCCGTGGTATTCGGTCGAGAACCCTTCAATCACCTACGCATATGGCGGCACGGAGAAAATTGTAACTAAGCTTGTAGTTAAGTTGTATTGCAGAAATCCAAAAGGGCCGGTTGGTGTAGTGAAGCTATGGTGTTGGACCCGTGATAATGGTGAAGATATGGGAAGAAGCGATGAAACAGAGGGATCAGAACGTCTCCCCATCTGACCTTTCTATCATCAATCACTCCTCATCCCAATAGATTGTGCCTACCTTGTAACCACGCTCAAACACGCCCGTTTCGAATTCTCATCACGCTGGTCATATCTCAAACTCCATCGCTCCACAAAGGTTCTCATGTACTACATCATTTCCATAGAGGTTCTCAACCATCTGCATCAAGGTTCTCATACACCCATGCTTAAAGCAAGGCACTATGCATCCCCCTTGCGGACTCGACTTCTTCACCATCCATCATCAACAACAACAACCTCAACCACTAATCCTCACAAGGTTCAACACAGTACTCAACCCTCCCAACCCATTAACATGAGCGAGAACAACCCCCTCTCCCAAGACCCTCAGTCCCCCTCCTAGCCCTACAAAGGCGAAGATCACCATTTCTGCCTCCAGCACCGATGTCCTGTCAAGCACTACCACAGCTCGTGACGAGGACGCCTCCGAGTCCGACTCCAGTTACGGGAGCTTCCCGGATTTCAAATGCAACGACGGAAACAAACCTAAAACCCCAGCTGTCGCGGCTTGGGAGGATAGTTCCGGCAACACACGACGTTAATGACCCAGCCGCGGCGTGGCACTGGAGCCATTGCCCACTGTGATATTGGTCCCAGCTGTAGGGTCTAGAATGGCGGGATGTCGACAGCGTTGGAAGAGAAACTCCAGAAAAAAAAGAAAGAAAAAACCGTGGTGATTTACATTGCATGATGTTATGGAGCCGAGCTTGGGGGTTCACCGAGTTGAGCTGGCTGTCTGGAATATGTAGTAGATATTAGTGCAGCTATGCGAAGGACGTTTTCCCAAGGTAGCAATCCAAGATTTTGTTCTTTTAACATTGTGAGACCAGCCATAGTGACACCCCGACACGCTGACAAATTTTCCTCCCCGAAAGGTTGCAAAGACGCCCTAAACATTATTATCAGACCCCCGAACTGTAAGCCCTGCAGGGCTTCCACTTCCATCGTCCCCGTTCAGCTGGCTTCCGTTCATGTCTTGCGCAGATCTGTTATCTCTCTCTTCATGATGTGACACTCTTGGATGGGCGCTAGTCGATCCACCAGCGTTGGGTGGCGTGTCGCGAGGCCATGTGCTCACTCGAAGACGCGGGGACTTATCCCGTCGCCGTTTATCCCAGGACCGTCGACCCGCGGTATTGCGTCGCTGCTCCTGTCCCATTTCTGTGAAGAAGTGAACAGTTTGTATTCCATTCCCATTGGCATGCCTGGTAGGTTTCCCCTGATCTTTGTCCTCATCTTGGGAGTCCTTTCCGTCCCTGCCTTTCTTTCCCTTCCCATCCTCTTTCTGCTTCTTCTTTTGACTTCGTTGGTTCCGACGCAGCTTCTTCGCCCTCCTCACCTCTTCCTTCATGTCCTGCACCATTTTCTCCGTTTTCTGCATCATCGAAGTCGAGCACCACTCGTCACTAAAGGTGAGCCAGAATCGATAGAGACCGGAGTATATAAGCACCGAGGTGGTGAACAGTTTGAACAGAGACCATATGAAGGCGCGAAGGAGGTTGGAAAAGGCAATGACTACGGAAAGGAAAATGACGCCAAAGGAAATGGGCACTGCCGTAGGTTAGGCCGGGAAACTACAGAATAATCCGGGGAGGACTTTGAGGGGATCTTACAAATGAACTTTAGTTGCTCCCATACACTCCATGGATTATCGCTGCCGCCAAATTCGTAATTGTTCATGCCAAATATCGAGGCAATAAATGACAAGGGGAGCTATTGCCGCAGTTAGCCAGAGCGTTTCCTTAGTTGCCATAGCTCAAGTGTCACGAGTTGCAGTTACTTACAAAGATAATAGTGATGACAGTAAACATCATGATAGCCCGCCCCTGGCGAACTGCCTCTTCGGCTTGCTTGACCGATTCCCATGCCTGAACGACACTTGCCTGTTGTTGCTTGAGAGACAGAAGATCGGTGACCTGACCTCGGAATTAGTGACTTGTATGGCGGTGTAGTAGCTGGTCAAACTCACACTTTGGGCCGTACTCTCAGCCCCCTTCTTCAGCCCCTCAAGCTCATCAAGTCGATCGTCCACTTCGGCAAGAAGTTCTTGAGACTGCATTCGAAACCACAGAAGCTGGTCGCGCTTCTCCTCCATTTTGATATACTTTTCCATGTTCTCAGTGGTACTGTGTGCCCTTCTTGACGTCCCTCGGTCATGTTGGACAGCGCCTTCCTTCCACCGGCCGTCGGGATCGAGAATGTGCTCTACATGCTTGCAAAATCGTTTGATCACCTCTCTCTGCTTCTTGTGAACATGAATCATGATGTCGAGCTCATCAATGATGTCCTTGACCTCTCTTTGCAGCTTCCCTTCTGGGTGAATGTCCAAGAGGGGCACGTGCAGGTCAGATGAGTCGATGTACTTGGATCTCGAGCGGTAGATTTTGGATGCCTTTTGTGTCCAATGCCAGACATGTTGGAAGGATATCGTGTGTTGATTCGTCTTGCAACACGTCTAAGTAAAAGAAGCCCGCCAAGAGTCTCAAGAGGACGAACTTACCACATTACCAATAGCTTCTGAAAAGATGTCCATCACCTGTGGTTGGCTGTCCTGCGACAGTATTAGCTGAAATCACTCAAAGATTGCTGAAGGAAAACAAACCTCAGTCTTGGTTCGATCAAAGAAGGTGTTGCAACATTCGTCGAGGATGATCAGAGCCAAGTCATACACCGACCTGACCTGATTCTTGCGGGCAAACTTCAGCCTTTGACGAATAGACTTGTGCACCCCCGAAAGATCCTGCTTGTTGAACCCGTAGCGCTTGGGAAATGAGGTGATAATTGTCTTCTCGTCCAAAACCCACATCCAGAGCTGATCGACCATCACGAGCTGAGAAATTTTGCGAATGTCACTCCGGCAGTGCTCGCAGCCATGTTTATCCGTCTTGTCCCAGTGGTCAGTCCACTTCAGTGTGACGTCGACATTGTCGTTATCCGAGCTTTGATGGAATACTCCCTTGAGCCGGCTCCATGGACCGGACTCTGTTGTAGTTGGCTGTGGCTCGAGTCGGTGACAAAAATCCAGATTCATATTTGTTCCCCGATAGACAACCTGGTCCCTGTCTCGGACCTTGGTGGTCTTCAAGGTCCAGTAGTAGGACTGATCAAGCGTTCGGCGGGGGTGAAGAGGTGGATCATGGTACAGATACTTCTCCAGCATTCGTTGGTCTCGATAAGTAGATATGGCTTCGTAGAGTCTTGCCGCGTCAATCAGGTACTGTCCGAGAGGATTGTTGATCTTGAGCCTGCCATTGTCATCTATTTCAATCCGCTGTTTGCTTCTACCGACAGAAACAAGTCTGTTCATCAAATCAGCCAGATCGTTCACACCTTGTGACGGGGCCGTCGAGCGCTTCTGGTCGCCGCTCTGAGTCGTCTTTTCATCGTTTTGATCTCTGTTATCTGTGTGTAATATGCGCTTCGCACCCGGCTCCAAGTCCTTCCTCTGTTCTATGCGTGTCTTGCGTTTCTCGTAGGCGATGTTTTCGTTTCTTCTGCGCTGCTGCTCCGACTCGATATCAATCATCTTCGCCATCTTGTTTCTCATTCTGTCGGTATCCCAGTGTAGATAGGGCATCTGTGTCGAGACATAGGGTCAGTGATACTCGAGCAGAGGTGTGGAGAGTTTGGTTGACGGACGAAGAGGACTATATTCTTTGGATTATCTTCAATTTCGGTAACCTCTGCAGCAATGTCAGGTTGACTTTTCTTGGGTTTCGGATGATTGTCATCACATACCAGACGATATTCTCTCACAGAGAGGTCTCATATGTCTCGCATGCACAACACCACTTCGAGCTCCATGTTGCTGACCACGCCAAAACTGAGGCCTCAGAAGCATCTGAGTGTGTGTCTTGACAGATCGATCCCTTGATGCGTTGCTGAGGTCAATGTTGAGATGGCTTTCACCATAGTATCTAGCTATCGCTTTCTAGGATTGGCATAAGTCAATGTTCATTCATCAATAAAAGGGAAAGCAGACTGTACCTCGACCCACTATGTACCGGGTTAGCATCTCAGAACAACGCACTTTAGCAGCGGTTAATTAGGACAACTCACGTGCATGTTGTTGGACGGCAGATGGAAATATCGTATTCTTGTAGGGTCGTCGACCTTGATAACATCCCTAGCAAGAATACTAGGCCCCGGTGCGGGAGATGACTCCGAATCTCCGTCTGCACCAAGAACAATGTTCATAGCTAGACGCTGGTCCGGAAATCTACCCTTGAATCTTGGATCTTGAAGTTCCTCCTCGTAAGGTTCGAGATACTGAACATGCGAGCTCTGTGTTGGTGAAAAAGTCGGTGCTCGGCTAGTTGTGCCGTTGTGAAAGGTCTCCCGTGTTGGTGACGACGTTAGTGTCCTTGAGCGAGAATCCGTGGTGGGTACTGCGTTTAGTGCTGTAGATGTCCAGTCCTCGGCTTTCTTGCGTGTGTACTGAATGAGGTATGCGTTTACATCTCGCTCGAGATCGTACTCTGCTGATTTGGAATCGGTTGCCGGTGTGCTTTTGCGAATGCGTTCCACTATCTTTCCGACCTCTTCCCGTCCGGGCTCTGGTCTTGATTCGGGGTCAACATTAGGGAGCCGTGCTGCTGTACTAGGTGGATTCTCGGCGATTGGTCTATTGCGCTTCCATGCTTGAACCTTCTCCAAGCCGGCCAGATATGACGTTGATCCCCTCCAGTTCTTCCCACTTTCTTCAACACAAGTCACAAAGTGATCAGTTCTCGTGATGTTCGTTGATTCCTGCAAGCAGGGCCCGCTTGGTACTGTTCCCTTGACAGCCTGTCGAAGGATGTCGGTTCTTCTGTACTGAGCTTCAATTGCGACAGCGGTGCTCTCGATCGTCTTATCTCTACGCTGTTTTGCGGCTCGTGTAATCTCATCGTCTGGACGCTTTCCATTTTCGGGGAGCGATTTCAGATACTCCTTCTCAAGGAGGAACTCATGCTGCCAGATAGGGCTGTTGTCGGGGTCAAGAAAGTAACTGGCACGGTCTGCGATGTTGATGCATCCAAAATAATGCTTGGTGTGATCTCTGATAGCCTCTGGAGGGTGGTCCTCGGAAGAAAAGCATGTCGGGGGTGCGGATTCGGAGTCAAAAGCGCGTGTGACCGAGTGATGCCCCGGCTTTAGGACACCGGGATTCTGGCTCCTTGCTTTGGGGGCCCGACGCTGGTAATGCTGGTGTAAATGTCGAGATGCCATCGTGGTCTGCCAGTTGTCTCGAGTCATAGGGCTGAGTAGATCTCTCTCCAGGGGAGCGACCGGTTCTATATAAGGAGGTCCGCTGTACCGAGGCCGACATATTTGCCCGCTGGCTCCGACAGGTTATATGGACGAGGCTCTGGATAAGCCGCTTGACGATCGGTGAAGTGATGGTGAATCACGGGATTGCGCAAGAAGTTCATGTTCGTAAATGGAACCCTGCATGTCCCAACATCCCGGGCTGAGTGTAGCGGCCAATCGTGCGGGCACCTTCATGACACAGCTGGGCATATTGGGTGATGGCGGCGGCGTAGCTTCTGCAGTTCGTCCAAACTAGCAATTGGCCAATAATCTCACTGATGCTCCCAGCCGTGTCACAAAAGGAGAGGCGATGGTGTGGTTGCACTCAGGGGAAGAGGGTGTTGTCGACGAGGCTCCGGAGAGACTCCAAAACCGGATAACAATTCAAACATGGAAACACGGTGACGAGAGTGTTACCAGAAACAGAAATGCGAATTGGGGGCTGAAGTCAACGGATCTTGATGGATGGCATGGCGAGGCTCGCAGTTGCCGTCTGCTGTCAGGCAGCCCCTCCATCCCCCGCCCGTTGTAAATTCTTATCTGCCCCTCACTTCACACATTAATTCACGAATCAATCGATCTTGATTTTTCCCCAAGATCTATCACAGCTTTTACTGTCCCACCCCGGCTATAGTAGCTCTTTGCTTGGGCCAATGTGCGATTTCTTCACCATAGCATTTATGATAGTCAATCTCGGCCTGCATGACTCCTACCTTAGCTTTCTGTTTTTACGATCCTGCCCGTCTTCTTATTTTGAATAACTCTCAGATCATACCGGGTATCTTACCTAGGAAATTACCGTTTTCTGGGCTATTTATTGTACAGGAGCCTTGCTGGTTCTGACGTTGAAGAAGCCCTGACGGGAATCAGGCTCATCTCATGCATAACTATATCCATGGCTCCAACAGGCATTAGATGAGTGTGCACAATACTCCCCACAGGTATTAATTGTTCCTGATAACTGTGGGAAACGAAGAGTGAACAAACGTTCGGTGATTGAGTCGCAATCCACCAAAGCTTAGAAGTTGCCCCTGAGCTAACGATATGCAGTTCCTGACACGATCCCAACCGGGGCGGGGAAGCTCTTCGGATCAAGATACGTCATGCATTCAGCTTTGACGGCCTCGGAGGGCGAAGACATGATCACATAAGAGCTGATTCCCTCTTTTCTTTCTCCAAGGGGATTTTGACTCGTTCTCGGAGGATTTGACATAATTGAGAGGAAATGGTACAACGATTGGTGGCTCGACGTGCCAACGCGACCCTTTTGCCTGCTCCCCGTTGCACCGCAAGAGTCAACCCATTTACTGGCCCTGCTGTTGTGTTTGCGTGTCACCAACCGCAAGCCCGAACCATCAAATCCACGGCTGTGTCCAAAGGCGTGGTGTCGAACACGATGCAGAAATTGGGGGTAGGTCTTCGCATGCCTACCTACACTGAAGAAGGGAGACTGACAGAGCTAAACGTACAGGATACGCTCGCCGAAAACTTCGGCGGAGCATTCACGAAGCTCGGCTCCCGACAATTCAAGCTCGATGATTGCCCTGATCTGACCGAAAAGGTGGGTGTTGTGACGGGAGGCAGCCAAGGGATTGGGTTCGGCGTGGCATATACCCTCCTCAAGCACAACATCAGTAAGCTCTACATAATTTCCGTCAACAAGGAGGTCTTTGAGGGTGCCAAAGCCGTCATCTCCGATGAACTGGGACAAGACAAGGCTGCCCGGATGGTCTGGATGAAGTGTGACCTTGTAAGTTGTCCCTTTGCTCCGGTGTTGACACTCACTGAGAAGAAACAACATAGAGCGACTGGCGGCGGGTCAAAGAAGTAGCCGAGATGATCAAGCGCGACAATAACCGGCTCGACATCCTCGTCAACAACTCGGGTCGAGGCATCATGTCAGCCGAGCTCACCTCATATGGAGTCGACAGGCACATGGCAGTCAACCACATGGGCCACGTCGTCCTCACATCCCATCTGCTACCCTTGATGCAAAAGACGGCCGAGGAAGGAAACATTGTGAGAATCAGCAACCAGAGCTCCAATCTGCATACCGGTGCTCCCAAGGACACCAAGTTCGCTTCGCTGGACGAGATCAACCAGGACGTCGGACCCAATGCGCAGTACGGAAGGAGCAAGCTGGCGGGGATACTCTACTCGCGATACTTCAACCGCAAGGTAACGCAAAATGGGCACCCAAATGTGCTCATGAACGCTACACACCCAGGCTTCGTGAGCACCAAGCAGAGTAGGGAGGATATTCTCGAGCCGTATCCCTTGGGTGGGTACGTGATGAAGTACGGCATAGAACCGATTAAGAAGGACCAGTTTGAGGGAGCCGTGCCTACCGTGTTCTGCGCAACCAAGATCAAGGATTCAGGCCAGTATATCTGCCCGCCTTGCATCCCTGAAGAGGGCAGCCCAATGTCGCAAGATGATGAGCTGGCGGATAGATTGATGGAGTTGACGAGGAATATCATCACTGAGAAGACGAGAGTGGACTCGGTGGAGAGAGGATGTCCAATGGATGATGTTGTTGTACATTAATGGTCGGTTTTCGGGCGTTGAGCAGCCCCTTTTACCCCTGAGTTCAAGTCAGACCAAGATCTTCAATCAGCAACGACAGCCAAGCAGCGAAGGCGGGGGCACAAAACTGCACCATGCAGGCCATAAGGGGATATCAACCACCAACGAAAGCGGCGTAGACAAGAGGTCTCAAACGGAAGAATTTATTTGATGCTAGTTATTGGTGAAAGACGTTGCTGCATATGCATTCGAGGAAACTCAATGGTAACACACTGCTCGACATCCCAGAACGAAACAATGTTCATTTGTCGATGATGATGATGTGCCGAGCTCTGACCGCCTCCAGCAGCCTGAGTGGGGTTGTATTCGGAACCAGCTTCCAGCACACTGGAACCGAGTGATGGTTGTTCTGATTGGCCGGTATTTGAAACGGTCCCTGCCGAGAAAGTTTGCGAAGGAGGGGTCACAGCCCGAAGCCTGTCCTGCTCAGCCCTATGATGGAATTGAGATGATGGGAGAGGTGGGATCAGAAGAAGGGCCATTGGTGTCGAATCCTATCCTCAGGAGCCGGTACTCCGTGTGGGTGGTGAACCGCAATTGGAGATGTGAGGTGAGCAGTGGGGGGTGGAATGGGCTCAACGTCAAAGCTGCGGTTCAAGGTGTCACCCTGCAGTGACCCACTGGTGCCTGCACGCCACATCCAACGCTAAGCCAGAACAAGCACAATCCCTAAAGTCCCTGGAATTCATTGGCTCTGCCCCACGCCAATGGAACAGCAATTGACTTTGACTTTCATCCTTCCTGCCCGCCATTGCTTCTTCTTGCAACAAATCCTTTATTTTTTTGTTGTTGTTTTTTGCTACTTCTCTGTAAATCCCCGTTGCCCTCGGACAATCTCTTCTCCTTTTTCCTCTGACTCATTGTTGCATCACGGCTGGTCCTGTCTCTCGCTGATCTCGAATACCTCATCGATTGGCCGCTCCGTCGTTCCTCGTTCCTCGTTCCCCGTCTTGCGTCCTTCGTGCCACCGCCATTGTTTCCTAGCCATCGCGACTTGCTCATTCCTCAAAGTTCCGAGACACAGTCGCACCAATCTCACTTTTCCTCATGACTTGAAGGCTTCTTGGGGGTCCAACGGCCGCGATTGCCACCCCTTTGCAAAGAGGTCAGGGGATTCGATAAAGCCTGGTTCTGGTTGTGACGTTGGAAACAGAACACATACCGGCATCATCCTGGGGACTACTTACCCCTTCCTTTATATCGAACTGACTGGTCACCTTTGTGAGGTACGAAACGCGAGGGCTTCGGCCGTTTGTCGCCCCTCGCACCCAGCTGACATCGGCAATCGACCCACCCCAGCCCTGGTACCCAAAACAGCTTCGTTTGTGTCTGCCCAACATGAATGGCCATGGCACACAAGGCCACTTGGATGATCCAGCTCGGGTCCCTTCTTCTCCTCGTCCCAAGGCAGGCTCCCGAACCAGCTCCAGTTCCTCTTCAACAGCGCAAACAACTTCCACACACTCTCACCGATACCACCATAGCCGTTGCGGCGAACGAGCAAAATCGCACTTGTCGCGAGAGCTTTCCGACGGCACGAGTCTTGCCGTAACTCCAATGTCTGCCTTGTTGCAAGAGAGATTGGAGCGCGAGCGGAGGGTTGAGAGCGAGCGCGCGTCAAGTAGGACAAGCAATGATCTCTTTCGTTCTACCGTCGACAACCGAGCGATCCGCAGCCCGTCCCCCGCAGACAGTCGTCCAATCTCGAGCCAAAGCTCAGATTCGGCTAGGAAGAAGGGCCTGGGAGTCAAGGAGATGGAACAGACTCTTTCGAATCTCCACAAGCAGAACTTTGACCTGAAGCTTGAGCTTTACCATCGGCGGGAAAGGCAGACGGTGTTGGAGGAGAGCTTGGAAAGGTTGGAGCTCCAAAAGGCCGAGACGGACAAGATGAATGACAGGCTTGTTCACGAGCTGGAGAAAAGGGACAAGGCAGTTGAAGAAGCTGTCAGCATGATTGTGGTTTTGGAAGCCCGGGTTGAGCAGTTGCTCAGGGAGCGAGAGATGGTCCGCCAAGTCGAGGTCCAAGGATTGCCAGGCGCGGAGGCAACATCAAAACACAAGGTCCTTCTGCCATCTGGGTCCGACGAGGTTAAGACCCTCAATCGAATGCCCAGTTTTGTCTCTGAGCACAGTGAGAGCACCGAAAACCTTCGAAATGTGTATCTGGGGGCCCGTGGCAACGTGTCCAGTCTCCCAACCATGCCCGAAGCCACCCCTGAGACAATCCGTGGGAGTTTCAGACTTGACAGTCCAACGTTGAGCATTTTGAGTGAAAGTTCTTTTGTGAGCGTATATGGTCGGACCAAGTCTCCAGACGCACCATCGCCTAAGGAAGAGAGTCCCTCACTCATGGACACGTCTTGCATGCAGCGCATGCTTGCTCTGGAATCACCAACCAGAGTCAGAAGTGCCACCCCCAAGAACCGTCCCAGCACAGCCCGCGCCATCTCGAATGAATATACGCATTTCCACACCATTACCGACGTGATCGGGGCCGGAAGTTCGCCTCTTCGTCAGCTGGAGAAGGTGGAAGTCAAACGTCGAGCCCTCCAGGATGCCGCCAGAGCACAAACCACAGCCAACGACTTCTCCCCCTTTCTTCGCCCACCATCCTCCATGACTAAGCGTAAAACGAAACAGGAAAAGAGGGAGGCTCTGGAAAAGGTTCTCACGCACGGAAGTTTGACAAGCGAACGCGGGCTTCCTCCAACGCCTGATACCATTTCCACCACAACACTGCGGCTGTACAAAAACTCCAATGACACCCTATCCCACGAGCCAAACCTGACAAATGAGCAGAGCTATCTGGCACTGTCGGAAACAACGGCCTCGCACCATTCAGTGCCTGACGAGCACGGCACCAGTCTGGAACCTCGCACACAGACGACGCATACGCAGCCAGCATCAACGACGGCATTTGACAGCCGCAAACTAGCCGGCAAAAATGAAGATATGGACCAGCTCCAACGACCCCAATCAACGAGAGATGCTTTGCGTCAATACAAGGGTGCAGATGACGCTGAATCGACCACGTCGAGTGTTGACACTTGGCTCCGAGAGGGCATGAAGCCACCACGAAAGGCCCCGCTTGATCCCATGAGTTCTGTTTCGCAGGCCCATCCAAACTACAGGGCAGATCGCGCTTCACCAGATCTGTTCTCCTTCCCATCTTCTACCAAGGGCTGGGCGACCAACGTCATGTTTGGTTCGCTGCAAGGTGCAGGATATATGGGGGCTGGCGGGAACGGTTTGCCGCACCCGCCAATGGCTGACACTCTCGATGCAATTAGCAAGTCATTGACCAAACCTGTCTTTAGTTCGGGGGTATTGACACCGACGCTGGACTCGCTCAACTCTGCGCCTCCGCCGCCGAATCGCAGGTCAAGTCTACAGGCCAAGACGGGGGCCGACCTCTCGGGAGCCGCATCAGCCTCCCCTGCGCGACCATCCCCATCGTCAAAGATAAAGATGAGTGTTGGAAAGGGAAGTAGAGCAAGAAGCAACAGTATAGATATCAGGCCCCCGTCTCGCCAGCTCGCAGATATGGCTCAAAGTCGAGCAATGACAGTGCCACCGAAACAGGCTCATCAACCTCCGCCTCCACCCCGAAAGGTTTCGCAGAGTCATCCGGACACACAGGGCACACCATCACAGTCCGTATCAAAGCAACACCATTACCCTCCAACCGCAAGCCAGGCCCCCGCTGCTGCCACCCCTGCTCGGCCTAGATCGCGCGGACTGAATCACTTCTTCCGTCGCTCCACCGGCTCGGCCGACCCACCCGTTGCGACACCATTCGCCGCACCGGCTGCAGACACGACCTCAAAAGACGAACGGCCACTGATCGGAATACCTTCTTGGGGACGACGCGCCTCGCTCGTTGATGACGATCGGGCTAATTCCAGTGCCACGCCACCGCCTATCTTGAGGAGTAAGGCTCCAGAAAGAAAGGTTGAATTTGACGATGATGGGGGAGGGGTTGAACTAGAATTACAGGGCAATGAAGGCGCGCCGGTGGGACATGTGCACGACAGCGGGGGGGCAGCCGTAGAACGGGGTGGAGGAGCGCCGATTGCCAGTGGGGGAGCGCCTGTCGTAGGTGGTGGGAAGCGGAAATGGCTTAACCTAGCGAGAGTTGGGAGCCTGAGGAACCGTTGAAGCTGGTGACAGTTGCGAGGAGGGCGGGTGTTGACGAGTGAATAACAAAGGGGAAAAGGCATTGCGTTGTGCGCATCCTGAGCAGGCGTATCTTCGCTTTGAAGTCAAACATAGGTTTTTTTGGTATGGTTTATCTGATATCGATGGACGGATGAATATGTTTATTGGTGGGGGAGTGTTACTGTTTCGAGGCTCGGATTCAAGGCCGTGTGGGTTCAAGTTATTAGCATGATGAATGATGGAAAGACTGAATGAAGAAAAAGATGAAGGTGGCATACCGGCGAGATGGTAGATAGAAGCGGATCGACATGTATGATACCTACCTAACATTGAATTTTGGGATGAGATACCAACGTACACTGTAGGAGAACTCGAAGGATTGGACCCAGCGTGCATCGTCGTGTTCGAGGCCTTGAATGACCCGGGCATTGACGAGGCAATGGGTGGAGAAGGACTGGTGTTCGGTATCTCTCTTCGGGACAGTGTGTGTAAAAACGGTGTCTGCTGCTGCCCAGACAATTATGTTATATTGGTGCTTGTTGAGCAACGGGAACACGAGAGTTGCTATTTAGGTAGGGTACCAACCTTTAGTTTAAAACTGGGTTTTTAATTATAGATCCGAGCTTCTATAGGCCTTTATCCGAACCGTAAGACTTCCTATCCTAGCTTTAGCCGAGCTTTAAAGCGTTCCATCCTAACTTTAGCTAAACTAGAAAGTTTCTCAACTTAATTTTATTCGAAACTATAAGTGTTTTTTATTTCGACGTATTTATAATTTCTCTGGGATAGAGCATATAATTAGGTAAATATAGAATACCTAACGATATATTATATACAGAAAAGGCCGGTTTAACGGGCGAAACTTTATATGTTTAAGTTTCAAAGTCCAAAAATATAAGATCACCGTTATGGTTTTATACATCGTCGAGGCAGTGCCACCCGAAGCGGCTTTGGGAGGCTCATCACCAGTCATGCAGGTCTGCGAGATCTGGCCACCAGCTTCGTTAAAAGTATAGGAGGGTCCCTCTGATGAGATGGCCGTAACTTCTTTAGGGAGATGCATAGGGCTGCATCGAAAAATAGTCAAAACACCCTTGAACCAACCCTTCTTTCGTGCAAAGCTAGGCTGGCTACCTTGTGATAAACAGGCTGCTGGTCTTGCTCAGGCAGTGTTTTTGGGGTTGCTCAACGCCCCTCGGCCTTCCATTTTCGGTACGCCTGAGCTTCTCATCACTGTGCCATAAGTATGAGGGGATGCAAATGAAACAAATGATATGACACCAAAAAGCAACAGTTATGGTGGTGACTGCTCCTTCGGGCGATTGCCCATAACGCCTGCCAATGCATATATTAATCCTACAGCGTCCGCGCTGGTGTCATCAACCCATCAACTCTACTCCATTCCTTACTGCCCCAACGACAGCACCAGTCTGTATGACCTCCGAGGCGCCGCCTGCTACCCGATGCTCCACCTGGGCAAGTAGGTCAAGCCAGGTGATCATAACTTCTGGCTTTACCTCCAACTTGACCAGCTCCTCCGACAACGCAGTGATGATATCCGCCAACGCCAACCCTTGTGTGACCTTGACGCTGTTGACGGCCGCCAAGCAGGCCGTCACATCGCTCGTGCTGAGCAGCGTGTTCATGATCTTCTTGATGACATCCGGTGGTGGCGCGGCGACGCACATGTAGATTGTGTCGACCGTGATGCTTTCGCGGACGATCTGGTCTTCGGGGATTTTGGGGGTGTCTTTTGGTTGGAGGGGTGTACCTTAGCAGCATCTGTTAGTAACAAGGAAAGACTGAAGGGCGGAGAGAAAAGGGAACATACTTGACGCATGGCAAGCCTGCAACACGTTCAGCGCTCGTCTCATATCACCTTTGCTGAGCTTCACTAGCGCGTCGGCCGCTTCAGGCTTGATCTTGATGTGCTCCTCGTCGATAACCTTGTCTACCAGCACCCTGATGTCCCGCTCCTTCAAGGGACTGAACCGAAATCTTGTACACCGAGACAGCAGCGCCGGGCTAAGCTTGTGGGAGTAGTTGGCAATAATGCAGAACCGGGTGTTGACAGTGTACTTCTCCATGATTCGTCTCAGTGCCATCTGGGCTGTGCTCGTCATGGCGTCGGCCTCGTCAAGAATGATCAGCTTGAAACCGGCAAGTCCTGTCTTGGAGGTCGATGCTCCAAGACTAAAGATCTGTTTCGTTGAGGCAAAGGTCTTGATCTGCTCGCGGACCACATCGATACCTCTGTCGTCGGAGGCGTTGAGCTCGAGGACCATCTGGCGCATGTTCTCGGCACCATAGATTCGTCGGGCCAGGGCGAGGATGGTGGATGTTTTTCCGGTGCCGGGTGGACCATAGAGAAGGAGATGTGGAAGGCGGTTCGAGTCGACGAACTTGTTGATGGTAGCGAGGATGTCTTGGTGGCCAGAGACGTCGTCGAGGGAGACTGGGCGATACTTTTCGACCCTGTTTTGATCTTGTCAGAGCTCTGAAACGGGCTGAATAGAGTAGAAGAAGAAACAATTCTCGTACCATGGAAGGCTGTCTTCGGCTTCAACTGGGAGATTGGCGGCACTGCGCTTGCCCTTGGCTGCATTGCTGGAGGAAAAGGTGACGTCTTTGGAGACGGGGAGATCAATGTCCATCTCATCTTCGAAGTCGGACATTTTGAGAGTCTTTTCGGGCGAGACTTTCTTTACAGGTCGTCGTGGTGAAATGTGGCGAGTTGAGAGAGTTGGTCTGGACTGCGACGGTTCAATTGCTAGAGTTGGTGATGTTCAAGGCTGCAGCGCGGGAGAACGCGGTCGACGCGTCTTTCCTTAATTGGCTGCTTGGCGCGAGTCTCCTCAGTAGCTTGGGTGGGGTGTGGCTTAACAAGCCACATAGCTCCAGTTACCCAACTAAATGCCCCCACCTTCCTGAGGCTTAACGCCGCACCGTTGAACACCGTCCCACACGTTTAACGACCGCTCGAGATCTTGTGGTTTTGTGACGTCCCACAGCTATCAATAAGCATCATTTCACATGCTCACGATATCATGACAACTCTGGCTCCTGGTTATACAACAGATTCCACGCTTACGATTCTCGGCTACCAGCCCACCCTCGGATGCCACGGGTTGGCAACTCGCTAAAACCCTGTGCATCTCAAAGTAACTCTGTAGATTCCATGCAGTTTCACCGTCTTTCGCCATTTTTCCCATTTTACGCAACCGCGCGGGCGTGGTACACATGAAGACTCTTGTTCCCATTCGGACTTCGGAATCCTGTCATCCCGCACCGCATATTGAGGTTTCCAGTTTGCGAGGCTCGGGGTTAAGCCAGCCAGTCAGATCCCGGAGCTCACACTGACACATGTTCCCTGGCAGCTCATGATGCGAAGATGATAGAAGATGCTGTGCCACAGTTATATATCGGAGCTAAGTATACCTATGAACTCCGCCGCGGGCGGTGGACTATCATGTCCTGGTGAGGAAAGAGGTGCCGCAAATGTAGGTAAACAAACATTACGAGGCTCGATGGGCATCCAATGTAGAAGGCGAGGCAGGCCTTGAGGAACTTGCAGAGGCTCATTCACCATCTTTCTGGCATGTCAACTTGGGTCTCATCACTGCTATGGTTCCTGTTCCGGCTCGGCAATCATGCCATGCCCGTGTGCGAATCCAACAGGGCTGTATGTGCCCAGCGTGGTCGCCTCCTTGTCGTTGCAATGCTGCGGGATGTACCGCTGATCCCAGAGCGAGCTCGGTCCACGTTACAACACAATTTGTAGCGTTTGTCAGCCCAACGGATCGTGTTGGTTGCAAGATTGCAACGGCGAGCTACCCGGAGGGTCTTTCCTGGCGGCTCTCATTGGTAGCCTTTTTCCGATCACTATTGTTGGAAGTTGATCCCCTCCCTGTTCAGGATGTATATCTGGGGATATGTAGAGGTAACCCGATGGATATAAATCCTCTTTGGTGTCGCCTTCGGGTTCAATCCACTTCTTCCCACCTCGCCATTCACTCCCTGCTCTCAACTCAAACAAGCTACATCTTGCTTGATCAAACCACCAACATGGGAGACGCCCGAGATCTCACCAGCCCCAGCGGCCACCCCCCTCTCACCTCCCCTGAGAAGCCCGTCCTTCTCTTCATGACCCTAAACGCCTCAGGCCATACCGCCGGCGCGGCCCAGATAGCAAAGCACCTCCACTTTAACCGCGGCTACAAAGACATCTACTTCATCACCGGGCCCCGCTTCCAACCCCTCATCGAAAGTACCGGTGCAAAATACATCAAAAACCCCTTCGAGTACGACGTCCCCAAAGTCCAAGAAGGCTCCACCGAAGGCGAGGCCTTTTTCGAAGGAATGAAAGCCGTGTTTGGGGAGTCCATCGTCCCGTCGTATCACGTTCTGAGGAAGACACTCGAGGACATCCGCGTCGCTCATCCTGAGCCACGGAAGATTCTGTTCGTCCACGAGGCGTTGTCTCAGGGTTTGCTGCCGTATCAATACGGCTGCCCCTTACCCAAGGGTTACACCTCCCTCCCCAAGACCATAAACTGGCACACGAGCATCTACACCAGCTCTGACCCCGATTTTCCTCCCTTTGGTCTTGGTCTGAAGTACGACCCCACCCCTGAAAACAAGGCAGTCTGGAAGACCATGCACGCAGGAGGCAAGACAATGTGGAAGCCACTGATTGAGCACTACGATCAAAAACTCCAAGAGCTGGGGTCCACCAAAAGGTTCACCGACCTGCCGCTTGATGTGGCCATGACCGGCGGGGACGTCACCGTCATGGCCACCACCGCCTCGCTCGAATACCCAAACGTGACCAAGGACCCCAAAAAATTCCGTCTTGTCGGTGGGCTGCCCGTCAGGGCGCTGGACAAGAACCTCGTCTACCCCCCTTGGTGGGAGGAACTCACGCTCAACAGCGCCCTTTCCGACTCCGACCCGGCAAAGAAAAAGGTCGTCTTCGTCACCCAGGGTACCGTCCACCGCGCCTACCACGAGCTGATGATCCCGGTCATTCAGGCAATGGCTGACAGGGAGGATGTCTTGGTGGTTGCTACCCTGGGAGAAAAGGGGGAGCCGAATCCCCTACCAGAAGAGGAAACACCCAGGAATGTCAGAATGGTGGATTACTTCCCTTATGAGGCCATCCTTCCCCATGTAGATGTCTTTGTCTCCAACGCTGGTTACGGCGGGTTCATGCACGGGATCATGAACGGGGTGCCGATGGTGCTGGCGGGGTTGATCGCCGACAAGGGGGACGTTTGCCAGCGGGCGGCGAGGGCGGGGGTGGCGGTTAATTTGGGGGTGTCCAACCCGTCGGTGGAGCAAGTCAAGGAGGGTATTGACACGGTGTTGGGGGATGAAAAGTATAGACAGAGAGTGAAGGAGATTGAAGAGGAGAACGTCAAGGCGGATTCCCTGGGGCAGATTGAAAGTATTATTGAGGAGCTGCTGAGCCATGAGTAAACTGAGCAGCAACAGAGAGTATTAGAAAGACAGTTCTTCATTTCCACCATTCCAATAGATTCCAGCTCATATGAGAAAAAATAATCTGCAAAAAGGGGTATCGCAAAGAGAAGTAAAAAAAAGTCCAAAGTCCAACAACCATCATATCATCATGCTCAGTTCCTCAATGGCCAACCCTCCCCATCCCAAGGTCTATTCAAATTCTGTTGCGGCCGAATGATACGCCTCTCCTCGGCGTTGCCGCCTCCCATTCTTGTATTCTTTAAAAGGAAATCTACTTGTGTAATCCGGTGCTCTTTTCGCTTGATACTCGCCGATTGGTGGAGTGGCGGTCCAAGTGGTTGTGGCTGTGTCTGGTCGTAATTTGGAAGTTTGGTTTTGCTCTGGCTTTTCTCCTCGATGTCGTAGAAACCCAGAATGTCATCGACAGTGATGCTATCACCAGTGTCGCCGCTGTGGTCTCTTTTGTGTTGGTCCTTGATATGTGCGTTTGGTGGTCGTGCTATGGCTGCCGCCGTTCTCGAATAGATGTGTGGGTAAGAAAGGGGGTGTTGTTCAAGTTCAGGGCTGGCCAGTGTGGAGTCTACCATTGTATGGGATGAGCCTGTTGAGGAAGAGTCTCGGAGGTGGCCTTGGGTTTCTACTGTGTTATGTGGTGTCAGGCTGGGTGTGGTTTGTTGCTGCTGGGCGAATTCCTGCCGTTGGGGCGATGCCAGCGACTCCAATGTGATATGAGAGAGGTGTAGGTTTCGGGGGTCGGGGGTTTCAAAGCCGTTGTGGGATGGATCCGGAAATGGGTCAGGCCTCTTCTTTTGATCGACCATGGTGAAGCGCGGTAGTTCGGGGTCGCTCTGCTCAGTGTGATGGTGGTTGCCGTAACCGATCGTGCTGATGCCTCGTTGCTTCAGGTAGAGGGGTCGCAGGGTTGGGATGCCCAGGCACACCAAGGCGACAGTGATCTCTGCGCCGGCCCAGATGAAATAAGGGGCAAAGTTTACTGGCCAAATGTCAGCTCCCGATCAGGTTGAACAACCAGGAAAAAGGCCGCCCACTTACAGGTAAAGTCATCGATTTTTAACCGGGATAGCACCACGGTTCTGACAACACCACAAGCACCAGCACTGCGAGTCGTTAGCTCATGTCGGCCAACTTGATTGTATCTTTGCTTACATCACACCCAGGCTCATGCCACTGGCCAAAAGGAACTTTTCCCGACGCGGCATCTTCAAGGACATGATGAAGAGCCAAGGGAAGATGGCGAAGAAGAAATCACAGGCGCTTGACCAACCTGCCTCGGAGTTAGTATGCCGTCATATCCATACTGAGACGGTCCAACATACCTCCCAACCCAACACTCATGGGTTGAATCTGGATATTCCACTCTCCAGGCGTCCTCAGCACATCCCAACTTGCCTTCCTTGGCGTCGTCTGGTTCCACAGCATCACCACCAGTGTTACCGATGTGCCGACAGTAACAACAATCAGAAACCAGAGCGCAAGTTTCTGCCACTTCAGCTGCACAACCCGTAATAAGAAAAATCCCATGCAGAGCTTGGCGAGTGCGTTTCCCGAGATGGCGAAGCTGTTGGCAACATAGGTCCAGAAGATGGCCCTCGATGACTCGTCCGGAGAAAGAGTCCAGAAGCTGCGTCCCAACCCAAAATGAACAGCGACTTGAATACACGCAGCAAACACCAGCATGAATATTCCGGTCCATGCGTACATGTGGTCCTCGATGCCGACAAAGCGAACGATTCGTATGCGGGTGTACAGACGTAGGCCGACGAGTCCAAGAGACAGCGCCGTCATGGCCCACATGGCAATGGCCAGAGTGTGTCCCGCGTGCATCGTAGAGTCGACATTACTGCATCTGAAAGACTTTTGCCAAAAGGAGAAAAGAAGGATTTCTCAGAAGCACCTAACTCGGGGCCTGGCCTGGTTTTGAGATGTTGGTAGGTACTGAAAAACAAAATGACGATCAGATGTGATTAATGCCTCTATACTTAACAGGAGATGACATGACACCCCCAAAATCACAAGAACGATAAAATCCGCTTAATTGACTCGAGTCTGACGAATTGCAGCGGGATGTCATCGATTCGTGGCTGCAAAGAATTGAACCTCCTGGTCCTTCCTTCCGGATTGGTCAACGGATACGGGCAGTTGGCCAATCAGATGCCAGAAATCCACCACTTACAAGCGCCGCCAACTGCCAAGACCCGACCTCTGAGATCTCATGGGAGGAAGCTATTTCTTGACCACAAACGTCGGAAGCGCTATCATGTTGCAACATGGGGGCCCCATCAACTTTTTTTATTTATTCTCCAGTTTAAGTATCGGCAGTGAAATTGAAAATAGGATACACGTACAATCGCGGGGTGGAATGATGTCATATGCTGCAGGTTGAGAACATCTACCCCGAGGTCGGCATCATGCTTGTTGCTTGTTGTGAGTCAAACCCGTTCCTTGATCGCGAAAAGTCAGTGCCTGATTCTCGAACACACTCACCAAAACATTCAACAACCCACCTAGGAAACCTCCATCTCCCCTTGGCATATCTTATCATTTGCCTTACAAACCCCCACCGCCCCCGCCATGCAGCTTGCTCATCAATACAAATATCACACCTCTGCGATCCTCGCCCTATGCTTATCTGTCGCCCCGCAAAGAAGCATAAATATCGCGCCGCCAGTTGGCCGGTGTGATGTCTTCCACACCCCACGGTCATGTCTCTGCCTCTTCCCACAACATGAAACACCGACATGTTGAGTCGAAGGAAGAAAGAAAAGTGCGGTAGCAGCCGAGCGGCAAAGAAGGCACCTAAATTCCTCCCGCCAGCTTCCCGATATTAGGTCTTTGCGGCTGGCTAGGCTGACTACCAGCTTGGCCCACCCAACTACCGGGGGTAATACTCGTCCGATCCGCGTGTGGTCAAGTAGCAGTCTGATCCTGGACCCCAAAAGAGAACTGCCAGAGATGAGTTGAATGTATTCAAAAGGTTCGACCTGGCATACTTCTTAGTATGCGCCCCAATACGCGGCGGACCGTGTCTACGTGCCTAGAAAACACGGCACGTCTCGCTTAATGGGCGTGACTTTCAAGAATCCCTCGGCCACAACAACTCTTCCTTGGATCAACTTCATTCTTGTTCCAATTGCCTTATCTATTTGCCTTATCTATTGTCCCCATATTCTAACAGGGGCCGCCCGCCTAGGTAAGATACCACATGATATCCAATATTCCCACCAATAACTCCCCACCCAACCAGCAACACCCGCGGGCCTTAATAAACATACCTAAACCCATCAGCCCTGATATCCCCCACAGAGGAATCCGACACAGCACCCGCTTCAGCATTCTCTGCCCTCTGCCTTTCAGCCTTTTCAAGCTTTGTGTTCTCCCACTTGTGGAAATACCGTAACACAATCGCCAACAGACCAACAAGCAAACAAATAGCCGAGTTCGCGCTCCCTCCGGGGGTGTATTGCGGTGCCGCCGTTTGAGGGTACATGTACGAGCCGTAGATACTAGCCGTATTGCCCACCATGTTGGCGATGGCCACCGCTGCGCCGCGCTTGACCATGGGACGGGGGAACGAGTTGGCAATCCATGACAGGATGATTTGATCTGTTTACAGTTCGCTTAATTTCTTCAGCCTTCTGGGAGATCAGGCAGTGCTCACAAGCAGAAACGGCCCCCATGGGCATCAGAAACATGGCAAAGAACCTTGCCCCGGTGACTGTCGTACCAGTAGCAATCGCGTTGCCCACCGCTGATACCAGCATCAGACCAAAAATGTGGAGTGATCGATCCTTTGTCCGAGCCGACGTCCAGGTAACGCATACCGAAATCAAAAATGTGGCGAACCAGACAGGGGCCGTCAGCCAAAGCGTTTCGATCTTTCCGTAGCCTAGTGTTCCAACAATGCTGGGGAAGAAATACTGGAATGTCTGCGACAGTAAGCTGAGATGCTGCAGCAGGACAAACAGATAGAGCCGGTAGTCTAGTAATGCGAGCTTGGTGCCTTGCCAGACCGTCTTGGCCCTTTGGTCGTCGGACTCGTTGATGTCGGCCAGAAGTCTCCATGAAGCGTACTCTCGTTCTTGTGGACTCAACCAGCGCGTCGTGCTTGGGTAGTCGGGCAACACCCACATGGCTATCAGAGCAACCGCGATGGTAATAACACCCTCCTACTCAGCCGTCAGCCATGTTGGAGACACAGTCCGGCGAACACTTACGATAATAAACAACCACCTCCACCCAGCAATCCCCTGAGCACCCTCCATCTTTCCCAAAACAGCTGCTCCTATCAGCCCCCCAAACATGTTCGCCAACGCATTCCCTGAGTAAAAGTACGACATCCTCCTCGTCAATTCAGCCCTCGTATACCAACTGCTCATCAAGAACACGGCCCCCGGGAAAAACGGCGCCTCGACAAAACCCAGCAAAATCCTCACCACCACCAACTGCGCAAAGCTCTTGGTCGCACCGCTGCAGGCAGAGACGGCCCCCCAGAGGCACATAGCCCCCGTCAGGTAAATGCTCGGCCTGACTCTTGTTATGAGGAGGTTCGACGGCAGCTGGAAGACGAGGTAGGAGACGAAGAAGATGGACGTGGCGAAGTTGAAGTCGGTGCCTGACATGCCGAGGTCTGCCTCCAAGGTTCCCTGCCGGGCTTGGGCGAGGTTGGCGCGGTCGAGGAAGTTGAGGAGGTACATGAGGATTAGGCAGGGGAGGAGGCGGAGGTCGATTTTGCGGACGAGGGTTCGTTCGAAGGAGGCGTGCCATTCTGGGGATTGAGAGCGGAAGTGTTGGATGTCTTCGTTGGGTGGCGGTGGTTTCTCGGGGTGGCTGGGGGGTTTGCTTGGGGATTCTGCATGGCCGACATGATGATGGTTAAGGGGTGATGATTTGGTGTCCATTTTCTAGGTAGTTCCAAAAGTTGGGATGACGGCAACAGTGACAGACATAGGACCAAAGGATGTGCGGAGACCCCGAGTTCATGAATCCCAGGTTATATCCGGTGACTGGGTGAGGGTTCTTGCCTTGTGTATTTGTACCAGACATGCTCAAGATTGGAAGGCACGATCTTATGCATGAGACAATCCCGCACAGATAATCTTTGTTCCCGGATGCCACCGCATATCTGCATATCTGCACCATCTTCCGCTCTTTCAGCTCGCCGTTACTGGTTGTCGCCGTCACCGTCACCTCGTGTGTGATGATGCCAGTGATGCTGATCGCTTCTTCTCCTCACACCTCCTCCCTCTCCCCTCTCCCCCACTTGACCAATCGCCATCCCTTCTCAGCGCCATTACCCCAGATTTCCAGGATTCCATTCCGTGGAATTGCTCCACCAAACCGCCCCCCATTCTGCAGAGCTAGCCAAAAGCTTGGTCATCGCCTTACTCCGCTTCCCCGGATCTTGTCGATTGTCGCTCGACATCCATTCCCTGCTTTGGGGCATTCGAGAAAACTGCCGAAGTCAATTCCCTGCCTCTGGCGAGCACCGCATCAAGTACCACACCACGCACATCACGCACACCACCCGCCGAACAAGCAAGCCTACGGCCGGATGCCGGCTCGTCCTCCCCTCCCCCTCGCCCGCTACCCACCACGTAATATCGGCATATGCTTCCATTGGAACGAATTCCCCCGCCATCGAGAATAGCATCCGTGCTTCGAAAACCAGAATGCTGAATGGTGCGGTTAGAGAGTGCCATCAAGTTCCAGTCCCATTTCAACAACCTTTTCCACCTTTGTTCCCCAACCACGGCTGATGCCCAGCCCTGAGGCTCCGTGATAAGCTTCTCCAAGGTCTTGGGTGCATCGTGTAGCGCCCCTTTCCAGCAGAGCTTCCCGTGCGCGCCACACGGCCGTTTGTGCTACCTTCTAGACCCAACAGATTGCGGCACGGTGGTTGGCTACTGGGAAAAGGGACAAAGACAATAGTTCACCAAAAGCCAGCATATTGTCACCCAAAGACGTATGTGCGTGCAACCGCACGTTGGGATGGGTATTTGCAGCAACCTCAGTCCCTCGACTCTATGTAGGCCCGGATCGCAACTCTCTGATCTCCGTAGATACACGCATCGAATCCTCTCCACCACCACCACACGCCCTTTTCACGCCGATCAAGTCCAGTAGCGGAAACGTGGGTGTCTGCTGCCCAGTTCCTCGGCCTCCTCCTCGGTCAGACCCTCCAGACGGTGATCGCGCTTTCCAGCGGCCCGAACCCTGTTCTCCCGCGCACAGTACAAGACGCCAAACAGGGCGCAGCATACCGTGACGATTTGGCCAACGAGGTTGATGGTGTGGCCAGTGTGGTACTTGGGACCGTCGTAGTAGATGTAGGTCCAACTGCGCGGCGTGTTAGTATTTGACAGCGACGAAACCACCTAGGATGACTCACGTTGCGACGATACCACCAATGGTTCCAAGCGTGACAACATAGGCGCTGGTAACAGCCCGAACCGAAGGCCCCGCAGAATCTATCCACCAAAGTTAGCTGACGGCTTATGCAGACACCAACGGGTATCCGACTCACTGTTCATCGCCCAACTAAGGAAACCAGGGCCGCCCGGGAAAGCACCGATGGTGACAAAAAACACGGCCATGTAGCGAACGTTGGTGTTCTCGACCCATCGCAGGATGGCGAAGCCAACCACGGCGAGGCAGGCAAACGAACCCAGCCAGACACCACGCTGCCCGGACTTGTCGCTGAGCCACGCCACGGCGATGGCAACCACGCAGGCGCACACGTAGGGAGGCACAGAGTAGAGCTGAGCTTGGGTGTTGGTCCAGCCGAGGTCGTTGAGGATGGTGGGCAGGAACACCGAGAGACCCTGGACGGTGATGTTGATGAGGAAGAAGGCCAGGGCGCAGGTGTAGTTGTGGATGCAGAAAACAGCAGCCTTGACATCGGCCCAGGTGACCTTCCTGGCGGGATCAGACCTGTGCTCACGCAACAAACGCTCAGCGGCGATCTTTCGTTCGCGTTCGTTGAGGAAGTAGGCGGTCGACGGATCAGTAGGCATCCAAATGGGCGCCAAAAGACCAATGATGACGGTGATGAGACCCTCAAAGAAGAAGATGTTGCGCCACGTGTGGATCTCGGCGCCCGCGGCTCCCCACGAGGGGATCTGGGACAAGGCGGCGGCCAGGAGACCACCAAAAGCACCGGCGATGGAAGCAGCCGAGACGTAAATACCGATGCGGAACAGGAGCTCGTTGCGCTTGTAGAAGCAGCTCAGGAAGAAGGCCATACCAGGCATGGCACCACCCTCAAAGACACCCAGGAACGAACGGGCGACCATGAGACCAGCGAAATTCTTGACGAAGGCGGTGCACAACGAGACGAGGCCGAAGCCGCAGACGAGAAGTGGGAGGTAGAAACGCGCTCCAATGGCCTTGAGGAGGATGTTGCTGGGCACCTCGACGAGCAGGTAGATGATGTAGAAGATGGAGAGGGCCCAGTTGAACTTGACGCCTTCCACCATGTCGAGGTCCCTGGCCAATCCTTGGATACGCGCATTGCCGATGTTGATGCGGTCGAGGAAGCACAGCATGTAGAGGAGCGTCACCAGAGGCACCGTGTGCCAGTCGATCTTGCGGCGGACGATGGCCTCCTCCTCCTCAGTGTAGTCGAACTCGAGCTCCTCGGAAGAGGTGCCATCCTTGGAGGTTGCCGTGCGCTCCTGCAACGACTGCTGGGCTGCGAGGACGTGTTAGTTTTCTCATCATTTGGGTCGCTGAGCTCTCTTGGTGAGCGGCTCTCAGCGCGATTCTGAGAGCGACTTGATGAAACAAACCGGGCAACTCACTGACTTCCTTTTCCACGTCGACCATGGTGATGGGGGTTTTTATTTTATTTTTACCGACCGCAACGGGGCACGTTTGGCACCAGGAAGAATGTTACCAAGGACCGGAGTAAACAGTGCGGGTTGGCGGGTTGGTGGGTTGGTGGGTTGGTGGTCGAGGTAGTCGATGAACGGGGAGAACACAACAACAGACAAACCCTTCACACTACCGACGAGGGGGGGCAGGCTGCAGGTGGAGGGTACTTATAAGGGTATCCGTTTGCCTCAGGCCGTGGGCCAGCTGGTTGGGAACGTCGCAGCGCCGTGTGTCTGGGGGATTGGTGTGTGATCCAGACCAGGGACGCCAGCAGCAAGCACGTAGTAGACGTAGTACTCGACTACTACCCTCACTAAAGGTTTGCTATGTACATCCATGATGCTGGCATCGGCTGAGTATAACCGGTTCGGGTACGGTCTTGGTAGTGAAGCTGTTAACGACAGCTTACAAGGGTACCCCAGAGGGACGATGGAGTTGTCTTCTTAGCTAGCGCAGACTGGGGAAGAGAAACTTCACACGATCCTAGCTGCTGGGCTAGAGGGGGAAGGGGGGGGAAGGCTAAAACGGTACCGATGCCGCCTTGGTGCAGATTGGCAGCAACGACAAGACCATCTGCATTTTTCATGGTTTCGGCAGATAGATTTGGGACCGCCTTTTTTAAAGTGAATCTGGGGAGGGTGGACCGGAAGCATCAGGGCATCAGGGGGCATCAGGGCCAAACTGGGGGGGGTGCCACGGGGCGCCAAGATATGCCGAGACCTTAGTCAATCGGAGCAAGAACGCGGGGGAGGCAAAGCGGACGAGCCCCGACTGGATGGGGCATGGAGATGCTTGCTTGCAATGCTTGTGGTTTGCGGAAACGGTTCGCCGTTGAACAAGTTCGGTCGAGCAGCCACCCGCTTCTTGGTCCAGATCATTCTGACGAGCATCTTGGATCTGGGACGCAGGCCAAGCACGCCGGCGTCGACGAGAAGCTTGAAAATAACAAGACAGACCACAAACAACGCCTTGTCCCTCGGTCTTCCTCAACGGCAATTGATAATTGGACTCTTTCAAGGTGGCGATCAGCAGCTTGCTACGGAGTATTGACGCGGGGTTGGGGCATGATGGATTGGGATTGGCGAGCTGCCATCCATTGCGGGACCACCAACCACATCCCCATCAGTGAGGAAGAAAGCGGTTCCCTGTTCCGGTCCCTGTGACTGTAACAAATCCCCTAGTGTTAAGCCCTGTTGAACGACGCTACACTAAACGAAACGGGAAACGTTTTTGTTTCTTTACCAATTCGTGCCTGGTAATTGGAAGGATTCGCGGGCTTCACCTGATATGGATAAGAAATGCCATGTGTCATTGTCAGGTCAGTCAGGTTCGGGGTTTTTTTTTGGAGTCGAACAATTTCTTGTTGGTTGGAGAAAAATGGACATGGCAACAGCAGAACACAATCGGCGACTTTTTTTTTCTTTCTTTCGGGCCTTTTGGGGAACTGGTTACACACTATCTCCAACGACATATGCAACTTTATTCTGCCGTCAATACTTTCACTTAAAAATGATTGTGTGTTGGGTGTGAGATAAACCAATCACCCCAGGGAAGGGGACCTTTGGTACACCCAGGGGGATTCGGGATTGGGGGAGAGGGGAGGGGGGAAAGCAAAAGGAGTGGTCACTTGATAGGGTTACAATCAGCCTGTTGGGGGAAGCGAATACTTTTGCCATATTGGCTGACACTTTTCCACTTTCCCCTCACCTCACACAACACACTTCAACTTACCGCTTCCCCATTCCGTTCCTCCCGCGATGGTTGCAGTAACATCCTTGTTCTGCACTATCAAACCACGCGATTGTGCACCATTGCGGATGACAGCGAAGAGCTTTTACCACGGATATTCCCAATGCAGCGGGTGTAATTGAGCAGTGGGTGAAGATGAGGTGTAAAAAGATAGGTATTGGTGAAATTGGGGGAGATTTTTTTGGAGTTTGTCCATCTGGATGTCCATCTGGATCTCTTTCTTGAAGTGGTCCAAAATGGCAAGGTGACATTGCATTCTTTCTTCCCCCGACGACCGATACTTTACTTCCGCGCCAGTGATGAGCAGAGTTACTGACGAATAGCATGCGCGCTAGTAGAGAAAGGTAAGGGTATGGTAAGGTATGTACTCCTACCGTGAACAGGGGGATGGCGTGGCGGGCGTGGCACACCCACACGTACACAGACACACACACACACACACACACACACACACACACACACACACGGGAGGAGGGGGGATCTTGGCCGCCCAACCCTTTCCAAGCTTTGGACTGGGCAACCGTGCACATACGGCTTCGGCAACGGGTGACGGTACATGAGGTGGCCCGATGGGTTTGTGTCTGACAGGTTGGTTGATACCTTCGTCATCGTGGGCGAGATGTCATCTACCGTACCGTCGTCGTGGGTACCTTTACCAGGATCAACCGATTCTCCAACTTCTTGCCCTTGATGCCTCCACTTTCTTCCACTTGATCATTCACAGAGAGGGGGATCTAGGGGAGGTGAGGTGAGGTGAGGTGAGGTGGTAGCATTGCCAATGTGCCGGGACTGCTGGCTGGCTGGCTGGCTGGCTGGATGACGGGTTCCAGAACGTGGAGAAGATTGGGTAGGTGGATTGAGCCAGCTCCAACACTACCAACGTGCCTGCTTATATTGTGGATAAATTACCCGAGTGGGCGGGTTGGTTGGTTTTTGCTGGTTGGGGGAGCGGTAGTGCATATATACTCGGTGATAGGGGGGTCAAAATGGGTATAAAAATCGCGGTTGACCGTCTCGGACTTGGGGTTCAAGGGTTCGGGATTCGGGACGTGTGTTCTCGCTGGATGTTGTGTTACAACCAAGACGCTTTGTGTTGCACGAGCTTTTGAGACAGATGGCAATCAAGATTCTAAGATGCAATGCTAGATCGGAGTATGGGGGCAATAAGTTTTCACATGAGTCGGGGAGTGCCCCTGAATGGTATGTGGTGACTGAGGTGGGATAACATCCGATTTGACTATATGGTGCATGCAAATGGTGTTGTTGGTCTGACATCCTGCTTTTTGTTGGGTACTCTGATATCGCCATGATGACTGTTGGTCTGACTGCATTATGAACCCCCTGATGGGGGATTTTTGGATGAGGGTTGAAAAGTCTAATCAGCCCGGATTTAGGAGTATCGTCCCGTAGATGGATGCACTTACATGATGGACACAAATCGATGTTGATATGAATCCAAACCTAATCGGCACGATGCAAGAGGTGGGCAAAAAGGTGGGCACAAAAAGTGGGCGTTGACTCCATGAATTCATTGCCACGGTATGTTAGACTTTGTAATGGTCTTTTAGCCATAGCTGCAGTCCGAACCTTATACTCTCAAGTCATGTTTCGTATAGAGTATGACTTCTCACACCCTTTCAGTTTCATCTAGAGCCCTCTCCACCAAAAGACCGCATGCAATTATAGCTTTGGGTGGATAATAGCAAGAAAAGGTCATTGTTTATTCATCTGTTCTGATGTTAATGATTATGACAAATACCCTAGGTTCTGCGTTGAGCCACAATAAGGTTCTATGTCTCTTCGAAGTGGCTGGCATAATGACTTGGCCTTGACTTTCACTCTATCTAATCACAGTCTTTCCTACCTGACTCTACCATACATCCCCATCAGGTCCCTTTGAATGATTATGTCGTTGTGAGTAGGAGATGACTGGCAGTACACATGATCTGAACGGAAAGGGGATTAAGAGTCTCGTTTCATATCGAAGACTAGTTCTGCACACAATGGAATCTTGTCAGTGGATCGAAGCTGGTTTATATAAATCCTGCTGGGTTGAAAAATCGTGTTTATATTCGATATGCGTGCTTCTTTACTCGAGACATGTTTCTTCCTATCATTAACAACAATAGGTATTGCTTCTACTGTGGCAGCATCATCAACTTCCCGGGTGTTACCCAGCCTCGGTGACTGGCCAACGTGAATGAATACAGCCAAAGCACGTTCATTACATAGACACATGTCTGTCAAGAGGTAAACATATCATAAACACCAGAGTATGTGACAGGTATAGAAAAGAGCTAACCGTCAAATCCGTTAACCACCAGGACGCCTGGCTTTATGTGTTTATTTCCTCAAAGTCACCCCCTGAAGTGACTTCGCATACTCAAGGGGGTGGGAAAAACGCCATCAAGGTGCCTGACCTTCTCGGCAATCTTTATTGTACGCCCGACCAAAGGAGACTATCAGACGACACTTGTAGCGAACTTCCTGCCATTTCCTTCTTATCGAGTCCTCTATCTGACGTCCCCGTCGTCTCCCACCGGAGCAACTCCCCAAGACCTTATCGGTAGAGTCCTATTGCAAGCGACCTAAACAAAAACAATAGCAGAGCCCCACAGGAGCTCACTTTCTGGCCTGCAGAAAAAGACCTGACATTCGGCTCTTCTCTTCAGACGAATTCTCTCTTCGTCAGCCGAATTTCATCTCACCACTTCTCTGACCAGCATGACCCGGAACTTCTCACAAACTTCATCTCACCATCGTCTGATTTTCTTCTCGCGATCTGTTACCAAGATGGAGTCACATGTATCTGAAGGACCCATCATGAGCATCCGTCGTGACACAGGTCGTCCGGCTTGTTTCCGCCTTGTTGTTGGTGGCCCCAAGGAGTCCTGGCTGAAGTTTGACTGCTTCGATTCTGTAAGTATAACTGCTCTCTCCTCTCTCAAACCTTTCCTCCCCCACCCACCAAACCCCTCCACCAAGAGCCCGCAACTAACACGTTCCTCCTCTCCAAAAGTCGGAATGGGAGCTCACCTGTCCCGGCGTCAAGGCCTGGATCAGCACCCTTCAGGCCAAGCGTGACGTGCCGTTCCTCCCTTTCGACCTCCCGGAGTTCCCTTTCTTCGTCTTCGGCCCGACCAAGACCATCCAGCAAATCAGCAACATCGGCCCTGGTGCCATTGAACGTAAGTTGGATCACGCCTCCCTTCCTCTCAGACCAAACCCCTGACCTCCTGCGACAGATGAATACAAGGCCCTCGCCCAGCAATGCAGATCCTCGGACCCTATCGAGAAACTCGCTGCCTCCAACCGCCTCCAGGACCTGGGAACTATCATCAACTGGTTACTTGTCTTCTTGGTCCGCCCTTGCGCTTCCCCGCCCCCTGATATCAGGTCGTTCTTTGACCACAAGCTTGAAACCGGCGACCCAGTCGCGGACAGCGAAGCCAGCAAAGTCATCCAGGCGATGGAGCGCAGTCCGCAAATGAACATCCAGTCATTGGAAAGGTTCATCTGCTCGGCTCACCCCTTGCACGTCGCCTTCAAGGTCCTTGCCGCGGTCATTATCAGGTGTCATCAAGTTCGGCCCCTGCCTCGTCGGGTTCAGCCTGGCACGACGCAGTTCCTCGAGCATCTCGCTGAGATTGCGACCTCGCCATCTCCAACAATCATGGAGGAGTCGCTCCCTATGGGCAGGCATCCATACACCCAGGTGTTCATCCCCCATGCGGCGGGTGTGAGGAGTAATCACCCTGGTCTACACCCAGCCGGCATCATGATTGCACTCAACCTCTATCAATTCAGCAGGCTCAAGGAGTTGGGCACAACAAACGATGTGCGGGGGTGGAGGCACCCTGTGTATGAGCCTCGACTCACCAAGCTTCGGAATGATCTTATCCGGTACTTTTTGACCTCGGGGAGAAAGGTGCTGTTTGACGAGCTAGTGAGGGTTCAGTGGAGGGTTGACAAGTGGTTTGACCACATCGACAGTCCGAAGCGTCCTATGCCGGGCAGTGACGCCAGGACGATGGACACCTATCGGCTTCTGCGTTCGGGGAAGAGTCACCAGGACCCAGCTAAACGGTTGGAGTTGCTGTTAACGAATGTCCCTGCTGAACCATCGCCGGTGCCAGCTGAGGTTGAAGAGGAGGAGTCAAGCCCCAGCAGGACTGAAGATGAAGCCTCGTCCTCTGATGAGATGCCAGACCTTAACGAGACCCAGCGGACAGCCCCTTCCTCCCAAAAAGAGCCACGCCCCACCACCGTTGAAGACGAGCCATCCTGCTCCCATGAAGATTATGGCGAGGACGAAGAGGACGCCTACGAGGACGCCTACGAGGACGACGAGGACGCCTACGAGGACGAGCTGGTCCTTGATATAACATTCGGCATGCCAATCTCAGACGCCCACCAGGACTTCCTCCCCCCTCGGGTGTCAAACATGATCACATGCATGAAGGCGGCAAAGAGCCTGCTCCAGGGCAAAGCAGTCATGAAAAGCATGAAACGGGAGACTCTCGAGGCTCGCCGCGACGAGCTGCAAGCCCAGGCGTGCAAGTTGGCGCTTGTGGAGGGCTCGCCGGTCTACGAAACGCTGGCCAGCGTCCCGTCGGCAGGCGGCTCGTCCCGCGAGCAGGTGCCGACTAGGCTAGCCGAGCTCGGCATGCTGGAGCTCAGCCTGCTGCCGCCCGGGATTGCAAGACTGTCCGCCGAGCAGAAGGTAGAGCACTTTAAGAGTCTCTGCCACCGACAGGAATTGGAATTAGCCGATATTGTCAAGAAGAAAAAGGCTGGCCTCGAGGCAAGAGCTCTTCCCCAACCGCCCCAGCCCTCCACATCCCGCCAGGCACAGTTGATGCCGCCGCCTCTGTTGCCCTCCCGCCTCCCAGATGCCACCAATGCTGAGATCCTCCGGGCTGTTGGAGAACAAGCCGTCCAACATGGAGAACAGCTGAAGGCTGAGCCGAGAGAAGCCAACAATGAGCTTCTCAGGATACGAATGGCCGAGCTGGAGCCGGGGCGTTCAAGACTGGAAGACGAAGAACTCGAGCGGGCAAGACAAAAGGCCAAAACGATCGAGGTTGAATTAGACGCAGCCCAGCAGCAAGAGAGGAAGAGGCAAAGAAAGAACTTGGCCAAGAAAGAGAGACGTCAGGCAAGAAAGCAACTGGAGAAGCAGGCTCTTCAAGTTGAGCCACAGCCAGCTGAGACGCGAAAGCCTGAGGAGGGGGAACCATCATCGTCCCAGCTTGCATTGATATCGTCGCACTTGCAAGCGGAAGAGGAAAATTTGTCAGAGGCCGTAACAATCCTGGCGCTGTCCGAGCCTGAGCAGCAAGATGGTGAGCAGGCGGTGGCCACACCGTCTGAGCTTGCCCAAACTCAAGAAGTCTCGCTTCCAGAGTCAGAATCGAAGGAAGATGGGGAGGGGGCGGCAGGGCCCCCTAAAAGAAACCTTACCGGATGGGACCGCCGAAGGTTGAAAAAGAGGGAGAGAAAGGATAGAGAGGCCGAGGAGAAACGACGGAGGGAGGAAGAGAAAGCCCGGCAACGCGAGGCGGCCAAGGCGAAAGCCGAAGCCAAAATGGCCAAGCGACTTGCCGAGGACAAGAAACGCTGGGACGAAGAAAAGAGACAGAGGGAAGAGGAGGAACGTCTCCGGATCGAGAGGGAGGCAGAGCAGTTGGCGCGAGCGACGGAAGAGTCGCTGCGTCAAGCCAAAGAGGACGAGACCCTTCGCAAGGCAGAAGAGGTTCGGAAGGTGAAGGAGCTGGCAAAGGCCCAGTCCGAGGTCAAACCCAAGACCCGGCGTGCCGATGTCAAGTCTCTGGAAACCTGGAGAGCCAAGTCGGTTCCTGCAGAATCCGCAGGACCGGCAACTTCTGTCTTGCCTGTCCCATCGTCGTCGCCATCGTCTGCCGGCCCTGTTCCCGCCCTGCCGCCCTCGCCCGTCCGAGCTCCGGTGCCTGTGGTCTCGCCCGCTCACCCTGCTGTTGCTGTGTCCCCGCGCGTGCTCGTGGCTCCGTCTCCGCGTTCGCCCGTGCTTTCGCCCGCTCGGAAGCCCCTGCTTCGGCTTGGGGACGTGACTCTTCCAGAGGAGGACTTCGCCAAGACAGGAGAGTCGTTGCTGTTTTCGTCGCACCGGCCTGTGATATCCATACCACAGCGGACAACAACTCCTCTGGCGATGAACGTCCCTTCGTCCCCTGTGGTGTTGGCGCCAGTCACACCACCAGTCCCGGAGCCCACGCCGCCACCCTCACCACCACCCGCACCCGCACCCGCACCCGCACCCGCACCAGCCCCGGCGCCGGTGATAGACGACGACCCGTTTATCACCAGTGGAGCAGCAGTCGCCGGAAGCTCAGCTTAGAAGGCTGAGCAGGCATTCAGGCAAGCAGCCGAAGCACGTACCCGTATTGATGGCAGCAGTGCTCACTCTCAGCTCCGAAGTTCTCCTCCCAGAGTGGCTCAGGAAATCGTCGACGATGCAGTTCACCGCAGTGTTGAGAGGGCGCGCCTTGTCCACACCCTTGCACTCAGTGGTTGGGAACGTGATGTAGCTCGCCGGGAAGAGGCTGTCGGGCAGCGGGAATATGCGGTCTGGGATCAGGAACAGGAGCTTTGGCGCGAACAAAAGAAGCTGAAGCAACAGCGGGAAGCATTCCGTCAACAACAGAGAGCGCTCGATCTCCGTGAGGTTGCCATACGTGGCCGCGAAAATAACCTTGACGCGCTGTTTCATGCCCGGGAACTCCGTCTAGAGGCTCGTGAGGCCGAGGTGGTACGACGCGAAAAGGCAGCAAACGAGCGGGACACGGGGGTATATCACCGCATCAGACAGGTTGGTTTGCGAGAAGAGGAGGTGTACCGGCGAGAGATGGCTGTCTATGAGCTGGAGCAGCATGGCTCTTCATCTTCACCGGATATCACTCCTTTGCCAGAGAGCAACTCCTCTTCACTGGAGATCAACTCCTCGTCATTGGAGATCAGCTCTTCGCCCATTCGTGGTATCTTCACTTCTTCGGCCGACACCACATGGTCCACAGAGCCGACTGAGAATCAGACAAGTGTAGACATGGAGGATCCGGAAAGCAGATATAACTGCAGATTTCACGGTAGTGGCCGTTCAAGGTCAAGTGAGCCTGTTGAACGGAGAAATGAGGCAGTCCATGGAAGTGGCAATGTCCGTGAAGCACCTTCCTTCAGGAGACGATGAGTACGCCAAAGAAGGGTCTTCGATTTGTTGAGGGCAAAGCAGAGAGAGGAGGTGGGGTTGATGGTATTGGGAGTGATAAGGGAGGAAGTAACGGAGAAGGGGGCAGGCGTAGGACGAGCAACGATAGAGACAAATGTAGAGTGGGTATGATTAATGTTGTATATGTTGTTGATACTTGCTGTTGGTGGACTGTGTGAGTGTGTGACTGAAGTCAAGGTGGGGGGGGGGGGATCAGGGATTGCCAGCCCCGCGTGGGTGTGTGCACGGCGTGTCCATCACAGGCGGCTCCACTCTGTGTGAGGGCCTAGACTACCCCACTTGGAAGCATTGGCAGAAACTGGGCGCGCAGAATTGTGAATTGCCTGCAATTGCCTGGCGAGCTAGCTCATCATGGTCAGTCATGGCGAAACATGAACCTTCCTGAGGTAGTTCAAGAAGCTAACACAAGATCACAGAAGACGATCCAAATCTCGTGCCGCCTACAACACTCCCTCGGACCTACCTCCGAGCACAGGTGGAGAAACATCTCCGGTGTCGAGTTATAATTACCTGCCATCATCAAAACGGCTCAAACGGGAGTTACGGATATCCAACCTAATTATAACCTTAATCATGGCTGTTACATGCCGCCGACGACGGTATGCAGCAAGTCCATCCAACCACTTTCCGATAGATGAGTCCTCACTCTTCTTGTTCTTCCCTCGTCTTCTTGTGTGGCAATATACTGTGTTGCTGAGGTAGCATCCGCATCGAAAGAGGTCACCTGCACCTGCATATGCATCTCTAGAAGAACGTTGAGCTCGGTTGAACAAGAAGATCCCCTCGTCTTATCTGTGATATCATCTTGTCTTTTTCCCCGCCTCAATTTCCACGGTGAGATTTTAACACCAAGATCGTCACTCTATCTCGCAAACACTGCCCGTCTCCTCCTTCCCGCCCGCCCGGACACCACGCCGGCGCCGAGTGGTTCAAGAGTGCGGCCCGCAAACACGAAAAGGTGAGTTTCCACACGGCTAGCTCCCCCGGCGTTTTCCTTTCCCCATCCCGGCTAGATTAGCCCGTCGTGATACCCCCGTCGCCGAACCTTGGTGCCACTGGTCGCTCAGCACCCGCAAGTGGACCTCTCTCGCGATGGCTTGAAAAGAAAGGGGCCCTGCCCTTGTTTGTTTTGCCAGAGGGCGGGCGCTCTCTTTCTCGCTCATTGCTGACGAGACTACTCCTCCCCACTACACTCAAAACATCTCAACCCTTGTTGACATCATTTTAACTCTTTTTTTTTTCTTAATAGAACTCCAAGAAGTAATATCTTTGACCTTCTTCCCGGCTTCCAATTCACGGCTGGCACCACCTACTTCTGTTTTGCTTTTTTCTCGGGCACGGCAAACGAGACGGCGGGGAAAACGACATCTTCAACGACAGACGAACCAAGACCCCCTAATAAACCCAATTCAGGCTCAAAACTAAAATAATTTGTAATACATCACGCACCAACATGTGCCGCAAAGTAGTCTTCGCCGGCATGTGCTCCCACTGCAACGGCGGCCCCTTCGAATGGACCCTCCTCTCCCGCGAGCTCCCCTGCCTCGATGCGAAAAACAGCGGCCTCTTTGGCGGCTGCCCGACCGGCGTCGAGAGGGACGAGAAGCAACACGAGCAAGAATGCGCCGCCTGCGAGGCGCTGCTGGGCGCGGACGAGGGCTACGGGCCCGGCATGGAGGACGAAGAGACACTCGGGTTTGTGGGTTACTACACCGGCGACTTTGGCGCCATCCCCCCCCCCACCACCACCACCACCGCCAGCAATCCCACCGGTAGTGGTGATGGCCATCCCAGTCACATCACGCATCATCATCATCATCACGTCAAGAAGGGGAGCGGGGAGTACCACGACTGGAACGTGGTGGCTGTTGGTGCTGCTGCTGCTGCTGCTGCGGATCATGACTATCATCACAAGAAAGCATACAGTGCTGACAAGAGTGTTGCTGGTGGGCAGGCGTCAGGGATGAGGCGATCGTCAGAGAGGAGGGGGAGCGGGGGGGATGAGTCGAGGAGGAAGAAGAAGCAGCGCAAGACTTGAGAGGGCGACAAAGAAAAGGGAGGGAAAATAAATACGAGAAACGATCGAGCCGCGGAAACAAGCGTTGCGGGGAACCCGGCAGCCGGAGGGAGATATTCCACGCCACCACGATTTACAGACATACTCGTATCACGCTGCGATATCACCACCAAGATATAGGCCGAGATTACGGGCACAAACTACCAAACACCGTGCCAGTCCTACGATAGCCCTGCGGGAAACGAGTCGAAACAAGCGCATAGGAACGACGAGGACTGTCAACAGGAAATGTGCAGGCCGACAAAGCTACCTGGTTTTGGCTTCGGATACGATGCGGAGTTTTGTGGATGTCCAAACGGTGGCCAGGAGAATCGAAGCATGGCGCATGGAGTACGGACGGATGAGGAAAAGTTAACACGATACCCCGGGCACGGATTTGAGCGTGGAAGCACAGGACAGCAAAGTATATTTGAGCGAGCATTGCTGGAGCATATTTATCTGAGAACTTGAGAGCATACCAAAAATACAACCATCTAAACACACCTCTCTCCAGACCCATATCTTCTCCGTCAAGATATGTACCACATATTGGAGACTGCTTCCTGAACAAAGGCCTCGGCTAGTGCTGATTAAGCCTTGCCTCTTTGAACCCTAATTCTACCCATTCAACAACAACAACAACAACAACAACACCCCCCCCCATCTAGTCTACCAGACGCCATCTCTCCTCCATCTACTCCAACCTCCCCTCCCACAACCCCCTAACAACCCCCCAATACCTCTCCTGATTCCCCTCCCCCCTCCCATGCGCCACATGCCCCGTCCCCCTAAACTTTTCCAACCTCACGACCGCAAACCCGTTCCTGCTTGCCTCCTCGGCATGGCTCTCCACATCCCTCCAATGCACCAGCTCATCCCCCTCGCTGTAGATATACCCCCTCCTCACCTCCCTCCCCCCCAGCTTCCCCCAGTCATTGTGCCCCCTGTTCAAATACGCCAACGGTCCCGTCTTGTTCCTCCCAATAAAAACATGCCAGAACCACCCCCACGCACAGAAGAGGTGGAGCATCGGCGCGACTAACCAGTACACCACCCCCTTTGACCCAGCAGAGAAGGCTTTGAACGCAGACAAGTACCTGTACTGGCCGGGACAAGAGTCGTAGATGATGACATATCTGGGCAGGGCCTCGGGGGTTAGGGCCTGGCGGAGGTGGTGCAGCATTAAACTGCCGCCGTTGGACCAGAGGTGGATCAGCACTTCTGGCTTGGTCTTGTCACCTGGGGTTGGTGACCCGACAAAAAGGGATTTAACAAAGGGCACCACGGGAGCGACGTCGTTCGGCGCCGAGGTTTTGGAGAAGAAGTGGCGTGGTTCGGAACGTAGCAGGACGATGGAGGAGGAGGGGTAGAGGGACTGATAGGGGAGGAGGTATTTGGCTATATGGACGTCACGGGCACCCATCCAGGTGGCTAGGAGAAGGAGTTTTGGGTCGTTGTTCTGGGAGGTGCTGTTGGTAGATGTGGGAGGGGTGTAAACGTAGGCTGAGGGTGAGACTTTGGTCATGAAGTCGAGGGGGTTGTTGGGTTTGGTGAGAGGGGTGGGGGTGTTGGAGGCCATTGTCGCGATGGGGTGTGTTGAAGACTACCTAGACTTGGGAAATACTGGAAAATAAAAATCCGACGTGAGAAGGTGAGGCGCCTGATATAAAAACAAAAGCCAAAAGTGGTTGGGGCGTCGACAAAAAGTCCTGGCCGCGGCACCCCTGTCTCTCAACACATTGCCAAGGCGTCATCCCGCACTCACTTTGAAAGGCGCCCCACCAGCAAACTGGTGGGGCCGGCGTCAAAAGATTCCATTTTCGGACTTATTATATGCTCTCTCACAAGACGAGACGAACAACAGGTGGCTGTGTTAATTTACCTGTGGCTAGCTACTATCTCATCCGCCATATGCAGCTCATAGACCAACGGCTTACAAATTGGAAAACTTGTTGAGAAAACAGTATGAAGGAAACAGCCCCGAACCGTTGGATCACATATCACGGAGCCGAGGCATTTCCCTTTTGAGATATCCTCAGCCTCAAGACGACATCTCGGTGAGCCAGCCGCAAAGAGCTCTGCCACCAAGATGGGTCTGATACATACACAGCATGTCACAGTCATGGCTACAAACCGCTTCGCACAGTTCAATATACACTAGCTAATCAGGTATCAATTCCTCCCTCCCGTTATCCTCACTTGCCCTACCCATTCCCCGTTTTTATTGTCGCCTCACCGAAAGGCTTCCCCGAGGCCTGCTAATATACACCCAGACCCATTAGATAGTTCAGATCGGTCAAACGCATATCCCGTAGGTAGTATCGCTATGCAGTCACGATATGCATGTCGAGCGAAGAACAAGAGATGCTCTTGTGAACCGGTAGAAATGACGCATAACCGCTGCAAACAAGCATCAAGACGAAAACCGCATGAATGTTGCCAGGAGATGCAAGCTGCTGAAAAGAAAAAGAGACGAGATAAGAAAAGGCGCTTCGGGGAAAACCGCCCAGAATAAAATATATCCGCTGTTTGCGGATGCAGAAAGAGGCGTGCTTGGCTGGAGCTCACCCATATCCATGGATTCAATGTGGCGGGAACGGATCCAATACCATACCGAGCCTCCTGGGTTGTGTGTGGCCAAAGAAGAGATCAATGTCTGGCTGTGTGAGGCTCCATACAGACCTGACACCTGCGCTGTCAAAGCAGCCCTCGGCCACCTGCTGTCGCATAGCATCATTGCATCGACAAGCGAACAGCAACAGACGTGCGCCGAAAGGCCAGGTGAAGCAGGACTATCCTGTGATGGTCAAGTTGTCTCAGTCATCATCAATGACAATGCATCAGATGGCATCCGGGCAACAAGGCGCAATGCAGGGCGAGAGAAACAGCACGGCCGTCAACATCATGTCCAAACCGCGGAGGGAGACTCCGAAGTGAGTCCTGGCCCACCGTGGTACGCGGCCAAAGATATCGAATAAGAAATGTCCGTGGCAGGCGGCCGGAAGCCTGCGAAAAAAGCGCGCTGGAATGAAATGTTCGTACTCGTACAGTCATCAGAAAACAACAGTCCGGTAGGGGGCTGAATGCATGAGCTTGTTTCATGCCTTGGTATCATGAATATGTGAGTGCCGCAAAGAAAGAGAGTTCATGGTGCAGGGTCAAGACGGCAGCAATGCAGCAGCGAAAATGTCATGACGTGTCAGTCGGATGAGCGGGCCTTTTCATCAACAATCGCATCAAAGAATCTCAGATCATGGCGCAATCAGGAGGAGCCGGCGCCAGGAGGCTGGGGAGCCCCGGTCTGGCCACCGAGTTGAGCACCATATTGGGACTGCCACCAGAGCGCGACATAAGCATCATAACCGCCATCTGGGAAGCCATGTCAGTCAAGGTACAGCGCTGGTTGTATGGGGACAAGAACACTTACAAGCAGCATAGGGATCAGCTTCGCCTCCCGCGCCGGCAGCAGGAGCTGCACTGCTAGCGGGCATGGACTGGGGAGCGTTCTGTTGGTTAGATGCGTGGCCATAGTTCGGGTTGTCATAGTCACGGTGATGACCACGGGCACCACCACCGTCACGATGACCACCACGACCACCTCCACCGGACTTGTTCTGCTGTGGTCTGTGTTAGCAAGACAGGCCCAAAGACCACGGGGAAGATTCTGTTACTTACAGCAGCTTCAACCTTCTCACGGATGGCAACCTTGGCACGCTCGATGCTATCGCGGCTGCCGACTAGCCCAATCTCGCGTTCCGTCTCGCCACTTCCAGAGGACTGGGACACATTGATCTTGCAGCCCGTGGTGTTCTGCATCTCCCGGATGGTCTCGCCGCCTTTGCCAATGATCATACCAACGGCATCCGAGGGCACATAGATGGAATCATTGATTTTGTCTTGGCCACCGCCGCCATAGCCACCGTCGTTCCGAGGAGCGCGCGCGTTACCGCCAGTGGCCGTATTGCGGCTGTCACTGTCCACAATTTCTAGGATGAGCTCCTTGGCATTCTTGGTGGCAGCTGGAGTGCCGATGAGGTTGACGGGACGAAGTCCGTTCACACTCTTGTTCTCCGAGACGATGTTGATGTGGCAGCCACTGCGTTCCTGAAGATCACGAATCGTCTCACCGCCACGACCGATAATAAGGCCCACGGTTCTATCAGGGACCATAATCACAAGCGTATCTTCACCTTCTTTCGGGATGGGGGGAGCGTTGCGATCGGGACGGGGAGCATCACGGCCACCTCTGTCTCCGCCAAGATGGCCACCACCGCCGCCAGCAGGGGGTCCGCTGCGCATGCCGCTGTCCGCAATGATGCGATTGATCATGGCTTTGGCCTCTTCGCGTTGGGCGCGGGCGCCAGTGATTCTGCATACGCGATACGGCTCGGCCTCGTTCTCGGCGTTGATGAACTGGACGCGGCAACGGCTCTCACTCTCGACACGTCGAAGGTTCTCGCCCTGGCGGCCAATAATGAGCCCTACCAAGCTCTTCTCCACTTGCATCGTTTCGACATTGTCTCCGCTGCCTCGAAGGGGAGACCGATCTCTGTCACGACCGCCACCACCATGGTGACCACGGGGGGAGAAACCCTGACGGCGGGGGGAAAAGGAGCGGTCGCGCCCATAGTCGCGACTCGGGGCGCCGTAGTCCCGGCGCTCGTCTCGGTAAGGGTTGCTGTCACGAAAACCTTCACGGCCTCGGGGACTTCTGGACCGGGATCTCTGTTGGTATCCGCGAGAGTCGGAACCTCGATCACCGGGATACCCAGCATTGTGTCGGTCATAAGGGGTCAAGCCAGCCTGGGTGGCAGAAGCTTTAGCTCGCTCGATGGCCTCCTGGAACGATAGAGCCCCTGTAGAGTCGGGTCTGATTGAGCTCAAATCGATATTGCCGCTCGAAGTAGGCTGAGGGTAAGAGTAGGCCGCAGGAGGTGGGGGCTGGTAAGCAGGCGGTGCGACTTGAGGGGGATATGGGTTATGCGCCGGAGGAGCACCATAAGGCGCCTGGGGCAGAGAGGGAGGAGGGCCAGGCTGGCCAGGCTGGGCGACAGGAGGAGTCGCATTGGCAGGTCTCTGGGAATCTGCGAGTAATTGACATTAGATCTCAACTGCCACCACCACCACCACCACCACCACCACCACCACAAGTGAAGCGCGCGCTCAGAAGATGATCTTACCCTGGAGCAGCTGAAGGATGGAGCTGAGGTCAGCGGTGGGATTAGCCATCTTGACGAATTATCGCGACGACTTGAGGGTCGAAAATAGGGAGAGACCGAGAGATTGATTGGGTATAGCACTTTGCAATGATGATACTGAGAGATGAATTGGTATCGATGCGGGCAAAGACAACGCAAAGCGCAGCGGCAAAAGCGAGGTTGGTCTAGTGTCGCAAGCGATGGCGACAGAGACGGGATAAGGAAAAGCAACGCTGAGGCGAGTCGCAGTCTCTCCAAGAGATGCCGCACGACGGAAGGATGCAGCAGCAGCTGGTTGAGCCTCAGTTGCGTGGGATTCAAGGTCGAGATGCCGAAGACTGTTGAGATGGCGGAAGCCAGAGGGAGAGGCAGAGAACAAAGGGCTGGCGTCACAATGATTGCGATTGGTGGTTTGTGGCTGCAGGAAAGTCTCTGGGCCAGCCACTTGTAGCAAGAGTTTTCAGAGGCGCCACATCTTTCAAGCCTGGTTGTTTTGTGGGTATACTGACTTGTGGCTTGCCATTCACCTACGCACAGACGTGATCGGACCAACCGATAGAGTCGATAAGGCAATCAGGCCGATAACGATAACATTGATAAGACCAAGTGAATGCCTGAAGTGTAAGGTTCAACAGCGTGGAGGGGGACGATGGCCTACAGGAGCATAAAATTGTGTAGATATCCATGATAAGATGGACTAGCCATAGTCAAGACTTTGTATGTGGACAGAGTCATTCAAACTAAACGTACAATGGCTGTTTAGGCTCCATTGACACATTCACCAGCATGAACTGTCGAGAAAGAACCCAGACAGGCAGGCAGTTGGAGTTGACCACCTCAGACCCATTGGCGTTGATTCAAAAGACAGCCGCAGAACAGACTCACTGCTATAGAACAGGAGATCTGTGTGTACAGTCTCTGTGACAGGAAGCCAAGGGAGAAACAGTGCACAGCTTACGGTTTGAGCAACACAAACCACCTTGGACCGTTCTTGACAACGGGACCTTGCGCATCTTGTAACACTGAACTGAAATCTACTGCTCAGTCACGACCTCTCCAACTCTCTGGGGGCCCTTGGGTAAAGACTAGGGACGCCCTTTTTATCCTTCACATGGAAATCAATATAACTTCACTCACAATCCTGAGTTATATCAACGTGCCAGCTACCAGATATGCCATTTCCATTTCATGGGCACCCATTCTTGCCTTCGTAGTGGAACTAGAAGGCCAATGCAACGTTTCAAGATCGCCCTCTTGCCGTTCCTATCCGCTTCTACTTCCTGCCGTTCCTGCTTTTCACCTGGACTTTCAACCTCTCATGTTCCCACTCGGTGCCGCCTGATGCCCATGTCGACTCCATGTCCCGAGTCCTCCAGGCAACCTTGTGCAATCCTCGGGGCCTTGATTCTGGAAGCCAATTCGGGCCCGGTACCTTGCCTTCACAATCAGGAGTACAAGACAATTTCCGTTGGGGACACAGGACAAGAGGGTAGCCTGTTTTCCTACTTCTTTCCGATGTTCCCTCAGTCTCTTCGTTCTTTTCTCCTATTCATTCATTCTTTTCAGCAGAAGTCCGTCCTCTCATTAGCTTCGTCCTCTTAACCACAGTCGAAACACCATGATGATCTCTGCTTGGTGGTGGGCTCTTGCCTGCTACATCTCTGCCGTAGAAGGCCGGGTAACCAGTCATCTTTACCGGCAGCTCAACAGCAATGCTCCCCCGGGCATCACATACACGCTGCCCAAAGGCTCCAATGCTCTGATTTCTGTCAAGAGCACCACCTCTTCATCAAAGCCATACATCCAGAAGCTTGAGCCAATCCGGAGCGGTTCTCTCACCAACAAACGATCTGTGGCCGCCCTCTTGGGCACCCATCAACGCAGTGTCGGAGGTGTTGGCTACAGCAATGTTACGACAACAAATGCTTATGGAACACAATACGCCACCGAATCCTTTTGGGATGGTATCAAGGTCAAGCTCCTCCTCGACACTGGCAGCTCCGACACATGGGCCGTGGCCAAAAGCTTTCAATGCATCGACTATGCCGGCGGGTTTATTCCCCAGGATGCTTGCAGCTTCGGACCCTCTGCTGTCGAAAAGTTCCAGTATGGTCGGACTGAGCCTGTCTCCCACATGTACATCCAATACGGTGACGGCGAGACTGTGTCGGGGCCCATGGGATTCTCGGATATCAGTGTCGGCAACCTCACTGTTAACAGGCAACAGGTTTGTCTGGCGAATAGCACATACTGGCTCGGCAACAATGTTACCAGTGGGCTGCTGGGTATGGCGTTTCCTTCCTTGACCAATGCCTACCTCGGTGATGGCGACGATCACGAGATGGGGAGTGCCATTCAATACTCGCCGTTCTTTACTTCGTTGGTAGAACAGGGAAAGATTGATCCCATTTTCAGTCTCACGATCGACCGCAACTCTTCGTCCGGGATTTTGGCTCTGGGGGGTATCGCGCCTGCCACTGGGCTGGATTTCACCAGGGAGGTGTCTATGGACATGATCATTGTGAGTCGTCGGCTTTGGCATGCAATGAGTGAGCAAGATCTGACTGCTGGGGTTTGCAGACAAACCTCATCGGAGTTCCGGCAGCATCCTACTCATATTCCTTCTACACAATCATTCCTGACGGCTGGTACTATGACCACACCACCAGCACCAAGAAGATCCCGTACATTGTTGACAGTGGGACCACATTGTGCTATCTCCCTCCCAGTAAGCGTTTGCTCGGCCGTCATTGCGGTATCGTCTGAATCTAATATGCCATTACAGATCTTGCCGAAGCCATCAATTCCGCCTACTCCCCTCCGGCCGTCTACATGTGGATGTACGGTGCTTATTTCACCGACTGCAACGCAGTTTCGCCCCTGGTCGCCGTCATTCTCAACGGCATCAAGTACTGGATCAATCCGCAAGATATGATTTATCGGAACATGGTTGACCCCATCTCTGGCCTGTGCATGACGGGAATCGCCAGTGGTGGTGCCGGGCCATATATCCTGGGTGATGTGTTTATGCAGAACGCCCTCTCCATTTTTGATATTGGACAGGCCAAAATGAGGTTTATCCCGAGAGATAAGTACTGATCGGTTGAGATTTGAGTGCTGTATTTTGCAGACAGAGCAGGCAGTTGGGGAGATTTAGGGGACATGGTGATGGACAAATGTACAACATCTCGCTGAGGGTTTTGGGCTGGCAGGTCGAACGTAATGAATGTCACAGTGCCATCTGTGTTGACCTTGATTTTATCATGCAGATTCTTTCTTGCAAAGAACAAGACATGTCCTCCAAAGCAACTTTATTTGACCCCCGAAGTCGTCGTCACCAGCCGTCGTCCCAGCTGCTACCATCTCTCCAGATCAAACCCGCCAGTCCCATGACCTCCCAACAGTCAGAATTGTTTACATCCATCCACCAATGACCCACCTTCTCTGCAAGTGTACCTACCTACAAGTACCTTTTCCCAATTCTTTACCCCCCCCCTTTCTTCCATACCTACCTACCCCCAGACCATCAACCACCAATCCAACCTCAAGCAATGTCAACCCCCCAACAACGACCACCCCCCACCCCACCCAAAGCCATCATCTTCCGAAACTGAGGCTTCAAACTCTTCTACAGCTTCCCAGTAACCATCCACTTCCTCTACATAACCCTCGACTTCTGCCCCGACGTGGGGCCCCATCCCTACCGGTACTGGCCCCGGCACTCCTCCACCGAGCTCTTGACGTTCTTCACGAGGGCAGACCCCATCCTCAACGATGTCGACTTTTTGGTCGCGCAGCTGAGGTGGAACCTGATCGAGTTTGACGAGCGGAATCTGCCCGCTGATCGGGAGCATAGGGCGGGGAGGTTGAGGGAGATATTGAGGGACGCGGTGCTGGATGGGAAGGTGGGTTGTTTCTTTCGATGCTTAGCTAAAAGGGGTGGGTGGTGGCTGACGAGACGAAAAAGGCTAGGGAGGATATCCATCCAACTGTTGAGGATATCATAAGTGATATTGAAAGGGAGCATGCCGAGGAGATGGAGAGGTGGAAGTGGGAGTATGATGGCTGTAGGGCAGAGGTGCTCAGGTGGCAGGCGGAGACGGGGAGAAGGTTGGCGGTGCTGGGGCGAGAAAAGTAAAGAGAGCAAGCAGGTTTGATCCTCGCAGCAGTTGAATTCTCTACAGCAGGTCAACCAGAATCATCAAGGACAAAAGAAAATCAAACCACCATTCAATCCTCCTGGCCAACTTATTTGTTCAAGATCATGACCTCCAAATTCCCAAAACATCTAGTAATACAAGTAACGTTCGTCCATCCGTCCAACGCTACAGTCTGAGAAGAACCAAAACAGACAGGGAGGGAGAGTGTGCTCATATGCACATGATTACATATCATTTCGCTGTGTAGAAGAACGTTTCATTTACACCTTTGCCCCAACCAACCAACCAACCAACCAAACCAAGCGTCACAACCCCCTTTTACCTCTCTCTATAGTGAGTGAGAATGAAAAGCCTTGTCCTAGCAGTTCCGCTAGTCCATTTTGAACCGCCCTCCTATGACTCTGGGTAAAGTGATCGCTATGTGGGTTTGAAACCATGTCGTGGTTTTATCTTTCCGACCCTAGGGGAATCCTGCCCAAAAAGAAGTTTGATGATACCTCCGCTATGAACACCAGAAGAAAAAAAAGAAAAATTATGTAGTCAAGAAATATGCGGGAACATGACCCAAGAAGAATGCATCTCCAAAACAAGACAATCATACGCCACCCTCCGGCTTGGGATCCTCGTGCTTAGCGGTGCTGCCCTTGCCACGCCACGTGCTGACGGCCTTGACTTCAGCCTTGTAGATTTGTACCTCGGTGCCGTAGGCCCGCGGCGTGAGCTTCATGAGCGTGTGAAGCGGTACTGGTACCCAGGGGCTTTCTTCTTGTGTCTTTTGCATAAAGTAGGCATAGATGCAACGAATGACGGCTTGGTGAGAAATGATGAGAATGTCCTCGCTGCGCTCCAGTTCCATGATGATGGGCTCGAGGCGGATCACTACATCCCGGTAGCTCTCACCGCCGCGGTAGCGGTAGTTGTACTTGTCTTCGTCGCGAGCCTGGAAATCTTCAGGGTACATGTCGGCGATCTCCTGGTACGTCATGCCGTCGCAGACACCAGCGTCGAGCTCGTCGAGCGCCTTCCATTGTAATTGGTTGTAGTGTTTTGGCAAGTGACGGGCCGTCGCAATGGTGCGTTTCAGGGTCGATGTCCAGACCGTCAACGGCCGGTCGCTCTGCATGTGTGTGTTAGTTGAGTCAGGTCATATTCTTGGGGAACGGCACATAAAACTGCGTCGCTGCGGCGGAAAAACAGGTGCGAGTCCCCGCCTTGGCGCACGCGATTTCGGGTCCGACTTACACCTACAGATTCGAGAACCAGCTCGGGGAGCTTGAGCGCATATTCTTCACCGCGGTGAGACAAATCGGCATCACCACCGATGCGGCCCTCCAGGTTGAGCATAGACTCGCCGTGCTGCCAATAGAGTTAGTTTTCGGGCCTTGCAACCGTTCGAGTCAGATGAAGACTTACCCGAGAGAGCCAGACTGATCTGGGCCGGATGTGAAGGTTCATAAGATAATACACTATACGACTTTGAAGGTAATCCTGGATGCGGTTGATGATGACCTGTCGTCCCACGTTCATGATCTTGAGGTAGGTCAGATGATCCTCGTCCCCGTCGGCGTTGATGGTCTTGTACACCTTTTCGTAGTTGCGGATGCGGTTTCGGAAGTCGAGCGCGGCTTGCTCTGGGTCCTGGCCCTGGTAGTCCGGACTAGTAGTCTTGACATCCCGAATGTTGGCCATGATGAGCTCCTCTTCGTCACATTTGGACTCGACAAATATGACGTCGACACCTTCTTGGTTGATTCGGTCGAGCACCCATTTCCGGCGCTCCTTGGTGCTGTTTGTCGCATCGAGAATACCAACCACTCCACCGCTCTTGAACCACTTCATCATGTCTGCCACGGCAGCCTCGGCCGCAGCCCGTCGCTTGCGCTCGCCTTCGGCATTGTTGGTGTCGAAGAAGTCAGCTGAGGGATGGGGGGCGTCGTTGCGCCGGTAATTGCCCACATTGAAGGTCGCCGCGGGGATCGAGAGCCACTTGAGGTATCGCTGAGCTACGAGGCTGTCAGTTTTTGGTCTTTTGCACAGGAATCAAGAAAACAACGCACCTTTTTGGGCAATATAACTTTTCCCGCGAGCTGGAAGCCCAACCATCACCACGCAGATGCGGGTTTCCTCGGGCCGAATCCCGACGCCGTTAGTCCTTGGAGCCATTTTTGCTGCTGCTTGTGCAGTATTTGTGTGATGGAATGGAAAATGGCACCGGTAATCGCGGAGACATGTATCGGCCTAAATTGATGTGTCCCAGCTGCGTTCTTATAGAAGGGGTGGGTGGTCGCGTGAGGCTAGGTCGTCGGGCGTCTTGGCTAAAAGCACGGAAGACTGGAAATCGAAGGCCGTCTGCCGTAGAAAAGGTACCTGACGGATGGACTGATTGTGACTCTTCCGCGTGCGTGCGTTTTGTGTGTGTGTGTGTGTGTGTGTGTGTGTGTGCGTGTGTGTGGTAGATTGGTAGATAGCGAAGCCGAGGGCTCTCCGATCTCGACGTCACCCTGGGCCGATAAAGAATGCGACGGGGCGGGATGTGTTCAACGGCTGCCGGTCAAGGGCCAAAATAACACCTCGGTGGGCTGGTGGGAGGTGGGCAGGTTGTGTCGGGTTCGAGCGGATGGATGGCTAAAAGGCTACGAGAGAGAGAGAAAATGAAAGCTCGGGCAGCAGATGGAGGGGAGCACGATTCAATTTGTTGCAGAATTGGACCAAAGAAAAGGATGCTGTCACATCGGAATTCCCAGGGCACAAGGCTTGGGGCTTTGGGAAGCGCAGGGGCGTGGGCAGGGGGCGCGCTTCCGGCTAACAGTTCCAGGCCCTTTTAGGGAGGGAAAGGCCAAGCACGGGACCCCGCCGGATGGGCCCGACCTGGCAGATGGATGCTGGTCCACAGCGACTACAGCAGGTGTCCGGGCAGCAGCAGGTGGGCTGAGGATGTTTCGTTTTTTCAATTACAGACCGCTCTATGGCTGGACCCTAGCTGAAGGTGGCCAGTGGCCATTAAGTGACGTGATACCTCAAGGTATCCTCCTGGTAGATATCCGTAGCAAGCCGGTTGTCCGAGAGAGAGCACCTGGAACCTGGAAGCTCTCACTGGACGGTTGTCTCTACTTTACGGATAGGTAGGCATGTTTCAATCAATGCTGTCTCTCTCTCTTCAAAATTCGACATCTGCTGTGCACCCTTGTGTCCCGTTTCCGCCGGCTGAAGTCGGAATGGCTCCAGGGATGTCGACGAAGATCCGCTCGCAGTTACCGTTGTCTCCGCTGCGTTTCCGGGACTCAAGGCATTTGAAGATGTCTAAAGTTTCACCCCGCCAAATGCCAAGCTGCGCCAAAACGCCGCCAGCTGACCAGCCAGTAGCATGCATCCCCCTTCCGTAAGAACGTGGACAGAAGAATTGGCTTTCTCTCTGTTCGACAGTCTCGTGATGGGTTCGAAAACTTCGCTGTGAATAATGGCGTGGACACAACCAACGGGTGGTGGGGCATGTACTCTGGAAAGGCCAACTCGGGAAAGCCGGTTATTATGTCAGCCCAATCCAGAAATAAGGTGAAAACTTCTCTTTTTGCTCGGCTGAAGAGAAAAAAATAGGCCTTCGTCTCGTGACCATCGACATTGGCAATGGAGAAAAAAATAGCTGATCATCAGGCTCGGCGCCGCACCCCTCCATACACCGCCGTGTTGGTGTGGGGGTTTGTTTGGCTGAAGCTCAGCTGTGGGGTTGCTGGTTGTTTCCCAGCATTAATACACTGTAAAAAAAAAGTAGAATGAAAACAGTGCGTTGGCAGTGATGCCATCACGAGTTCGACCGGTCATCTGATCCTTTCCCCTGAATTGATTGGAGACAGAGTGACAATTGTTGTGCCTTGCAGGTTGCATTTATTGGCCTCGGTGAGATCAAGATAAGCTACCTAATCGATAACACTTATCGCTGCCCCTCCATTAACCGTCCATCAAGGTAACAGAGCTATCATCATCAATGAGAGGCATGTCGCATCCTCACAACCACGGGCTTCCTCTCAACCAACATGAAAGTCTTTAGGCTCTCCCACTCGAGCCTTTTCCCGTCGACCGCTTCAAAATCAAACGCCCTCAGCAGCTTGGTTGTGATCAACCGCATCTCGGCCCAAGCCAGGTGAATCCCGAGACAGATTCTCGGTCCCATGCTGAACGGTTGGAATGCCTCTCTCTTGTCTGTAAAGAATTCCGACTCCGGCTTGGAGGCATCAGGTAACCATCTCTCGGGCAAGAACTCATCAGCCCTGCGCCAGTAATTGGGATCCCGTTGCATAGCATACGCCTGGATCGACACCAACGTCTGACCCGGCAGTGTCACTCCCGCAACCACCCCACCCGCATCTGGCACCCGTCTCGGCAAGATCCAAGGTATAGGCGTGCACAACCTCAACGCCTCGGTTAGCACTGCATTCAGCCACTTCAGCTCCCGTAGCGAGTCCAGCGTGATCCCCTTCCCATCGTCGCCGAGCCCTCTGACTTCGTCCGTTACTTTCCTCAAATACTGCGGGTTCTGGACCAGATAATTCATCATACCCGTCAACGCCGTCGCAGTAGTCTCGCTGCCAGCAATCACAAGCGCCATAAACGACCCGTTGATATCATCTAGCGACATCTCGTTCTTGGTGTTTCCTCGCAGAATGGGGCTCATAATATCCTCCCTCTCCACCTCATAATTCATCCTCCTGGCCACCCTCTCCACCACCTGCCCCCAGTGATCCCGTTGCATCTTCCTGAGCGATGGAGGTATGAGCTTGAACAAAGCAGACTCCAGCCAGGGGTAGAACCTCGCCGCAGCAACCTTGGTTGCCATTGCGGGCGTGTGGAAGAGAATGGCCACCCAGGGGTGATATTTGCTGTTCTCCAGGCAGTGGAAGCTCTCACCAAAAGCAAGATCGCCAAAGATGTCAAAAGTCACAAAGTTGAACCAGGGGCTTATATCTACCTCCGCCTTGGCCACACCTTTGTTGTCCTTTTCGCCTGGGGATGGGGAGTCGATCATTTCGGAAAGACGCTCGACAAGCAAGTTGACGTAGCGTTGGATGATTGGTTCCTGAGACCGCAGAGCGCGGGTGGTGAAGCCCGGGGTCAAGGCCTTTCTCATGCGGGCGTGCGTCTCGTGGTTGAGAGCTGTGAGCAAGCCCTCGGTGTGGACACGCTGCGCAGTCCACCAAGTCGGATCTTTGGGAAACGGCGGCCTTCCGTGATGGGATTGCAGTATGTCGTTCCAGGCAGATGGGTGCGTGAATGTCAACTCATTGGGTGCGATTCTCAAGATTGGGCCGTATTTGCGGTGGAGCTTCTGGATATCATGGACGAAGGTCCCGCGAAGGAGAGCCCAGATGTAGGGCAGGCGAGTGGCGGACCATGATTTGGGACCGGGGATGTCTTTGAGGGGGTGGAAGTAGAGGTTGTAGATGGCGCGAAGGAGGAAGTAACCAACCAAAGAAAGGAGGACGGCGCCAGCCATGGTTGGCCAGGTGGATTTGAGTAATGCAGCTTCCATTGTGACGCTGGAGTGTAGTGGACGAAAGAAAGGTGGGAATCAGGGGATTCTGAAGGCATATAGACCACCACTCGACCTACCTCGAAGGATCTAGTCTAGACACTTCCGGACAGCAGCCCGCGCTTTCCCCATCCATCCAAACATGGAGTATTGCATATGCGCTTTTTGATACGATACACACAAAATCAGGATGGACTCATCACCTGCCGGCCGGTGGAGGAAGCCATATATTGAACCATCTGTCCTATCAAATCCCATGGCAGTCACACACCAAGGTGGGGATATGCGGATGTCGACGTCTGTGCAAGCCACAGTTGAGGGTGAAATCCCCTCATTTGCATCGATCAGGGTAACACAAGTCGCCGAGGCGGTCTCGGTGATAAAAGGAATGCCCAATGGAAGGAATGGAACTTTTTCAGATGCTGGTTCAGTGGCGCTAAATAGGGCACAGGAACATCGTCTGAATAGGCAGTCGTCATGACTCCGTGATTTCAAGTATTTCCTGGGAATCATCTGTAAACTACTTACCTTAGGTATCTAGGTAGTCCGTTGATACAACTATTTGGACCTAGGTGTTTCTCCCGTCACTGATTAGAATCAATGTCTGATCAGGAAAAGACTGACCACTTCTCTTGCTTCCCGACATGGGCTCTCAAGTTCATCATTTGTCCCTGGCCGCCTTATCTTGCTACTGACTCCAGCAGGAGGATCGGATTGAAGCTTAACCCCATCTGAATAGGCCATGGGATCAAGGCGAACACCACATGATCTCTCAGCTGTCACCCGCGCAGGTATATAGATAAGGCTTTTCATTTTCCGAGCTCAATGCATAGTCCGAGTCCCTGTTAGAAGTTTGAAATGTCCGTTTTGATTCCTCTTGGAGTCTTGTCATGACAGACTGTCTGGGTTTGTTTGATTTTCAAAGGTGTATTGGGTTAGAGGGTGAGGTATTGGCGCTTCATCGAAGAGGAATATATGAAATCATACCTAGTCTGAGGGGTAGGGTAGAACAGGTAGATAGTGTTCGGAAATTCTATTGGAGACACCCGGAGCATGACACAACTATTTCAGCCTACATGCTCAACACAAATTTCTTCCTCATTGTCTAACGTGCTACCAAAGCTACAGAGGTACCTCATATACCGGAAATGACTGACCAACACCACCATATAGAGATCTAAATAGCACAAAACCTTGAAAAAAATATTCAAACGTCTCACCCAAAGGCAGCACGGGACCCCCTAAATCACAATCTTACACGATCCCGAGTCCACCGCCAACTCAGCAAACATCATAAAAAGGCAACCCAGCCCCAGCATAAGTAAACCCGGCATCCCACTGAGGGGCATCCTCGCCCACAATCGATCCCGTCTGCCCGCCCTCGACACACAGCGCATCAACAATATCGAGCTGATCGGCGATAAAGTTGGTGTCTGTCGTCAGGGTGGTGCACAAGCTGCAGAAGAAGGCCTGGCAGGTGCCAAAAGAGAAGACAAGACACGAGCTGGCCGAGACGATGAGCAGGTCGTTGGAGCTGGAGACTTGGTCGACGATTACGTCGCAGTCTTGGGGTCGGGGGGCGGGGTTCTGAGGGGGATGTTAGTACAGAGTGTGTTGCACGGGCAGGGGGGGTGAGGGAGCATACGGCATTGTAGCATTCAAAGAAGTCACTGGCAGAAACTTGACGGGTCTCCACCTGGTCCTCCCTGCGGCGGAGGGTGGCAGGAGTGAGTGAGTCGGTTGACAGCTTAACGTTGGCTGTGGCTACGCTTGTCTTGTAGCCGGCGGGAGCGCTGGAGGGGACTTTGGCAGCACGAGGAGGGGGAGCGGCGCCGTTGAATTTGCGAAGGGTGCCTGCATGTGCCCGTCTTTCGAGAACAGGAGTCTCGAGAGCGAGGGCGACGGCCAGGAAGAGAGTGGTGAGGAAAGAGACCTTCATGTTGTATGAGATGAAGTGACACAAGAGAGATGATGTGATACTGAAATCAAAGACGAGGTTGGAGGATGCTTCCGTTGAAAGTTTGGATCTGAGAGAGCCGCTGTCGATCAAGTCCCAGAGGAACGGAAAACCTGGGACTCTTTATAGTTACCAGTTTCCAGACTTGAAGCCAACCTCAAAGAACAACACCTGCCTTTCCTGGTCCCATCACCCAACAGATTGGGCAGACTACGACGCCGATATTGCCGTCGACCGCCTTCTGCAGAACATAATGACGCCGATATTGCCCCCTGATAAGTTCGAGGAAGGTAGGAACCCTGGGATATGAATTGGTATCCAGAAACAGACCATGCTCACTTTCTGCGCATCCTTTCCCCACAAAGACCATGACATGCAGCTACTTGCCGTGCTGCCAACCATCTCCCAAAAGTGTCACTCGTGACGCCGACGATGCTACATGGCTCGGGTTGGGCCGTGTCTGTCTGACTGTCTGAGCCCCCCCGTACGACTGTACAACGCCGCTCAGACGCACGAATGAGGGACAGGTTCTGCCAGCCAGCATGGAGACCTTTTGTTTTGGACGCCCCCAGAGAACCCCCCAGGTCGAAGTGATCGTATTCCCACCTACCCCTTCGGTCCGCAAGCTAGTCTGTAAAGGTTGGCCGAGAAGGGGGGTTGAGTGGGTTGGCAAAGCAGGAATTTTCAGCTTGCAGAGCCATCAGTCATCAGCCCCTGACAGCCACGGCAGGCTTGGTGACGTCTACCCCCGTGTTTCTTGCGGCTTCTCCGGTAGCTTTCTCCGTCTGTGGCGTCTGGTTGGGTTGAATTCTTCGTGCTCCATGCCGTCGGTCCATGATGCCAAACCCAGAGGTTGCCGACTTTTGCCCGCATTGGAGGCATGTGTAAGTATAGGTTGGGGAGCTAAGGTTGGCTGGTATGGATGTATGTGGATAGGTAGCGTAGTAGAGACCCAGTGTTCCAGTCAGACCATAGCAGCCAGACTACTGGCAATGTGTATGTAACCCCAAGATATCTGCTGTTTATTTTTAACAGTGGATAAATTGAAAATGATACGTAAAGAGCGAGCAAGTTGTAAAGACAAAGCAGACGTCGTGAACCCCAGACGGCCGAGTCTGGATCCGAAGAGCGAAACCCGGAACGAGGTCATAGACAAGACCACACTTGAGATACAAAGACCGATAGTCCCCGAAGTAAATGCTGCCCTGCGTTGACGAGGTGAGTTAGGCTGGCCACTTGGCGAGGTGAGAAAGACGGCATGAAATTGACTGGCACTCCAAGACGAGAGCTTGGATCCAAATCCCAGCACCCAAAGGACCCCTTCAGGGCACCAGTGCCTCTCTGTGCCTCGCTGGGTAATATAAGAAAAGCAACCTCGCGCTGCAGGAGAAGAGGTTGAGGAAGCTGGTAACGAGACAATCATTACTTGTTCTGAGAGGCATCGGTAGTAGCCTGGACAAGCGACGCAAGCGATATTGGGGGAGTTCCCCCGTTCCCGGTCGGCGGGCGTCCCCAGTTTCTGTCAGTCAGTTTCTGTCAGTGTCTCTGCTTCTCTGCTCCTTTGACGTTGTGTTCGGGCATTTTCCGTAGCCGAAGAAGTCGATCATTTGCCGGATCGAAGTCATTGGAAGACTCAACCCCACACACGGCACCCAGATTAAGGTTGCAGTGACGTGCTGACATAAGGGCATCACTTGTGGACAAAATAACTGGCACTGCAAAAAACACTGAACTGTTCCTCGAAGGATGGCTGATAGGCCTTGAAAATTCTTCATAGACCTTAAGTGATGGTTGAGAGACATTTAAAGATAGTCAAGATGCCTATTTTGTATATAAAAAGGTGTAAATTGAATCATTGTAGGTTTTACTGACTTGCAGTGCCAGTTATTTTGTTTACTGTATGGCATCCCAGGAAAGCCTGAGCGCACGGTCCAGCGCGGCACCCGACCCCGCCGGCTACCGGTGAAATGATTGACCGAGCCATCCCATGTGAGCGGGAGACGCAGCTGAGGCGGGGCTTGTGCTGAGTGGCACGTGCCACAGCCCAGGTCAATGTGCAGGGATTGGGCCTGGGCCAGCCCGCTATCAGTTGACGAGATAAGCTCAAAGGCAGAAAAAAAATCGGCCAGCAACAATTGAACGGAACCCTGTGAGCGACCAGCTGTTGATTGCGATTACCTGCATCACCAATCGTCAACCCGCAAACACCGCAACCATGGCCTCCGATCCCACCAGCAAGAAGCGCAAGCTCAAGTCCGAGAAGACTTCGGTCATCAAGAAGGTCAAGAAAGCCAAGAGAGACCCGACCCCCGAGGAAAGCGAAGATGCTGAGATCGAGGATGCCCCCGTTGCGCCCGAGTCTGTTGCAGACGAGGAAGTCGAGGCTGCTTCCACCAAAGACGACTCCGAGGACGAGGACGATGACCAGAATGGCAGCACCGACCTGGCACCCCCCAAGGCCGATGCACCCCTGATTGCCCCCGGGCTCGACACCAACGCGACCGACTTCGCCCAGCTCAACCTCTCCGAAAGGACGATGAAGGCGATCGAGGAGATGGGTTTCACAAAGATGACCGAGATTCAGAGACGGGGCATCCCGCCACTTCTCGCCGGCAAGGATGTTCTGGGAGCGGCCAAGACAGGTTCCGGAAAGACTCTTGCTTTCTTGATTCCCGCCATTGAGATGCTGCACTCGTTGCGCTTCAAGCCAAGAAACGGAACTGGTGTCATTGTGGTGACCCCCACTCGCGAGCTGGCCCTGCAGATCTTTGGTGTCGCGCGCGAGTTGATGAAGCACCACTCTCAGACCTGTACGTCCACTAACAAAGACCGAGATTTTTTCTTGTGGGAGGAGACTAACCAAATCTCCAGATGGTGTGTGTATTGGTGGCGCAAACCGCAGGGCTGAGGCCGACAAGCTCGGAAAGGGTGTCAATCTGCTCATTGCTACCCCCGGTAGACTGCTCGATCATCTCCAGAACACCCCCTTCGTCTTCAAGAACCTCAAGTCCCTGATTATCGACGAGGCCGACCGTATTCTCGAGATTGGTTTCGAGGATGAAATGCGCCAGATTGTCAAGATTCTCCCCAAGGATGAGCGCCAGACTATGCTCTTCTCCGCCACACAAACAACCAAGGTCGAGGATCTTGCCAGGATATCTCTCCGGCCCGGACCCCTCTACATCAACGTTGACGAGGAGAAGCAGTACAGCACAGTGGAGGGCGTCGACCAAGGCTACGTCATTGTCGATGCCGACAAGCGTTTCCTCCTCTTGTTCTCTTTCCTCAAGAAGATGTCCAAGAAGAAGGTTATCGTTTTCTTCTCGTCTTGCAACTCGGTCAAGTACTACAGCGAACTTTTGCAGTACATTGACCTGCCGGTCCTTGATCTCCACGGCAAGCAGAAGCAGCAGAAGCGCACCAACACCTTCTTTGAGTTCTGCAACGCCACACAGGGTACCCTGATCTGCACGGACGTTGCTGCTCGTGGTCTCGATATCCCCGCTGTTGACTGGATCGTCCAGTTCGACCCTCCTGATGATCCTCGCGACTACATTCACCGTGTCGGCCGTACAGCCCGTGGCAACAACACCAAGGGTCGGTCGCTCCTCTTCTTGCAGCCCTGCGAGCTTGGTTTCTTGGCCCATCTCAAGGCTGCCAAGGTCCCCGTCGTCGAGTACGATTTCCCCAAGAATAAGATCCTCAACGTGCAGTCTCAGCTGGAGAAGCTCATTGGCAGCAACTACTACCTCAACCAGAGCGCCAAGGACGGTTACCGGTCGTATCTCCATGCTTATGCCTCGCACAGTCTGCGCAGTGTATTTGACATCCACAAGTTGGATCTCGTCAAGGTGGCCAAGGTAAGTTCTTGTCGTGACATTTTCGCGCCCTTTGGGTCATAAGCTGACAAATATTGAACAGAGCTTCGGTTTTGCTACGCCACCAAGGGTTGACATTACTCTCTCAGCCAGCATGAGCAGGGATAAGAAGCCACAAGGGAGAAGGCCGTACGGCAGCCAACCTAAGCAGGAGCGGAGGTAATGGATGAAGGAAAGGGGGCGGATTGGTGTTGCTGCATTGTCTCGTGTCTTGTCTATGGCGTTGGGTGTCAAAAGAAGGGTCTACCACATACCAATTGAGCACATTTTTATTTTATTTACATTACAGTTTCTTATTGCGTTTGGTGTTGACCGTTGTCAAGACGGCGCCGGGGGAGGTGAGCCAAGATGAGGAGATCTCGGTGACGTCTCGGTATCTGCGAGGCTCTAGCGAATTGCGTGATCTTTGGTCACCGCAGCGCGAGAGTTTTGCCGGGGAGGAGGAGGGTGTTGCAATTAGAATACCGTACACGGCAGGAGAATGGAAGGTTACGCATGGGCGGGGGGACAAGGCAGAAAAGGGGTTTGAGGGGACCGAGTTGTTGGGGTAAAAGGGGCAGAGAGATAAGCGGCCAGGGACGGGAGGCAACACAACTTCAAGCCATGCATCAGGGGGGATAAGGAGGTTGCGTGGTGAGCTTTTGCGCCCTGCCGGATAATTCGGTCCTGGATCTGAAGGGGATGTTCGGTGTTTCGGTAGTTGAACTATGGCCGTTTCTTTTTGATGTCCTGGCAGCGTGCATGGTAACTATAAAGACGGGGTTGTTGCCCGTTTGTTTTCAAGTTGGGATATCATCCTCTCTCAGCACCAGCTTAACCTGTGAACAACAATTATCAACATCAACATCACCAGATAAAATGGTCTCCCTACACCCCCTCCTCGACAACGGCATCACCCCCGGCTCGGACTCGTTCCCCGGCGGCACCCTCAAATGCCTCTGCCCCTCCTTCCCCGTCGAGATCACCCTCACCACCAACGTCGCTCACAACCACGCCTGCGGCTGCTCCAAATGCTGGAAGCCCGCCGGCGCCCTCTTCTCCATCGTCGGCGTCGTGCCCCGCGACGAGCTCTCCGTCACCGCCAACGGGGACAAACTAGCCATTGTGGACGAGTCGGCCGTCATTCAGCGGTACGCCTGCAAGGAATGCGGGACTCATCTGTACAGGAGGATTGAGAAGGAGCATCCGTTCTACGGACTGGACTTTGTGCATGCCGAGTTGAGCGAGGAGGAGGGGTGGCAGGAGCCGCAGTTTGCGGCTTTTGTGAGCAGTGTTATTGAGCAGGGGTTTGATCCGGCCAAGATTGGGGAGGTGAGAGCCAGGTTTAGGGAGTTGGGGTTGGAGACGTATGATAGTTTGAGTCCGCCGTTGATGGATGCCATTGCTGCTTGGACGGGGAGGAAGATATGGGAAGTATGACCTGCACAGCTGGCTTGACTGTGAGAGGAGGAAAGGGGGGGGGGGGGGGGGGCAACCGGGGGGGTGTAGTCTGTAGATTATGAACGGGGCGGTGGTGTTGTGGTAGAGAGGAAAAGATATGACGTTTGAAACCAAGCTTTGCTTTTTTGTCTTCCACAGCGGGCAGGGCCACTGTCGAGCTTATCTTGCGTGTCTTTGGCTTTCGTTTTCGTTTTTCCTTTTTCGTTTTTCTTTTTCCTTTTCCTTTTCTTCTTCCTTTTCTTTTCCTTACATTATGACATGTCCACTGCCCGATTCAAAACTTGTAAAGATGTAAAGTGCCATTTAACGCCTATAAAAATCATGGTCTACCGTGTGTACTAGTACTAAATGCAAAAAAGACGGGGGTCGAGGTCGGAGTGTTAGAGGAAGCGAAGAAAATCAAAGACGCTTGCCAGTCTGCGAGACGCTCTTCACATCCCAAAAGTCCTTGTGCAAGAACCTCGCAGTGGCCTTCCCAAGGGCCGCAGCCTCAGAAATCGGATTGCCGTTCTTGTCCTTCTTCATGTTCTTCTCCACATCATCCGTCAACGCATCCTTCTGTTGGTTGATCTGCAGTTCCGTATCTGTCTTGGGGATAGAAGGGGCGATGAAGGCGAACTTGTCGTTGCCTTTGGAGACATTGATGTGAGGTCCCTTGTTTTCATCCCAGTCCACACGAATGGTCCCCTTGGCAACCGTTCTTCTATTCTTGTCAACGATGTCGACATAGACACCGGCATACCGTTTCCGAGGCTTCTTGTTCTCTGGCTGCCCGGCCATTGCGTCACGACGACGAGCTTGAGCGTCGAACTTTGACTCCTGGACATTTGCACTGTTAGTGTCAAGAATCCAAGACTAGCAAGGTGAAAGCGGGCTCACAATCAGGCTGGTTGCGACAAGAGTGTTGACTCCATTGTCCGTCAACTTATTGATGGCATCCTTCTTGGCGTTGGCAGACTTGATGATTGTCTCAGGCATGGTGGAAGTTGGGGGTGGAAGTTTGGGGACCGAAGATGAGTGGTAAGCAATTAAAGACTTTTTGGTTGGTTGTTATGGCGATTGATGAAGTTGTTTTGATGACGTAGAAATTTATCACAGCAATATCGAGTAGAGGCAGCCCTTATATAGGTATCTATCCCCCAGCTAAGGTACTATTCCTGGGTCTCTCACATGCCTCAGTCCATCACTGTGCCACTATTCAGACTTTGTCCAAGGCGGCGGCGAAATTCTCCCTCGCGGCCATCAACAGGGCACAAGACCGTCACTGCAGCCAGACTTGTAACGACCACTCCTCAAGTTTCCTTCGGAGTTTTCAGCTGCGACCTGCTTGTGAGGCGTGGTATGGCTGGCCACTCGGGGAGTATTGAGCAATTCCCTCCCCTTTTTGGTTGATGGTCCAATTACGAGTTTCCAGCTGCGGCGTAGCAGCCTACCACATCTTGCTTGGAACTATCCAGTATGTGGTAAGAGGTGTGAGCCAAGGATATTCCTGCATAAGCGAATGAAAAATGACAATAGCCCCCTCGGTGTTTGTTTCGTCTATTTCAGTGTCAAACAATGAGACGGCCGACTGGGCTCGCTTTAGAAGTGTACCCAAAGTAGCCTGTGCCTTTCACCGAGGAGGTCTTAGTTACCTGGGTATTCAGGTTTTGCGGACAGGTTCAAGGCTCCGGTTTGTGATCCACCTCGAAAGGCCTAAAGTCTCCAACCGCCTGCTGCATCCTTACCATCCTCACATTCTCCTTTCCCAGCCACCACCCTCTCAGATCAGCCAGTCCCTCCTCGACCTCTGTGTACGCCATGGGGGATGTCCCTGTTGTGAAGACGACTCTCCCATTCCACTTCCTGTCCTCCTTCTTCCCAGCAAACAGATCAGAATCCTTCTCCTTTCCGTACACTTCCACCTTCCGTTTTTGTGTCGCTGTGGCCGAAAAGACAAGTGCAAGGGCAATCTCATCGGCAGTTTTGACGGGAAGCTTCTCCAGCTGAACACCCGGTGTCAAAGGAGGCAACGGTGTCGTTGATGGCATCGCATCTGAAGTAGACGGAAACGTAGGGCCAACAGCAACCCCATTGATAGCTACCCCGTCTTGAATAGCAACCGTCCTCAGCGAGCGTATCATTCCTAGGATCTTCACCTCTTCTTTTCAGCGTTATTTCATTCCCTCGGGAAGGCAAACTCACAGCAGAACCTGCACACCCATCCATCACGCCCTCCCCAGGCATCCCCACAGGAGGCAGCACATGACAAGACATGTAACCCCCAGCACCACCCGGTACACAAATGACCACACTCCCCCCTTTCCCCTTCTCATCCCCCAGCCTCCCAACACCCGACCGCGCCATAACCGCCCAACAAACTTTCACAAAGTCCCCCACAGTCCTCACCTCCCTCGCCCAGTCCATCCCCACCCCGTTTTCGCCTTCCCGATCATCATCACCTTCACCCCCAACCTCGAAGAGAATCCTCTCTGGCCCTGGTACATAAAACGCGTAGTCAACTTCTCCGCATCCTTTTACCGCAGCTTTTAGCTCCTTCCAATTCCTGACGTCAACTCTCAGAAAAGCCAGGCAAGAAGGTATGCCTGGATCTGGTGTGAGTAAAGAGTCGTTGTGTTCTGGGTCGAGGATGATGACTTTTGAGCAGCCTTTTTCGGCCAGCAAGAGAGCAGTGGAGAGGGTTATTTCGGAGGAGCCGCCTGTTATGAGGGCTGTTCTTCCCGTGAGGGGGGGGATGAGGGAGGGGGTTATGGGAAGGGTGGTCATGCTGAGGTTTTGTCGAGTGGTTCAACATGACTGATGAAAAAGAAGAGAGGTCCCAGGCAGTCGGTATGGAATAATCAAACGTGTTAAATACTTTGGCAATGATGCTGAGCCGTCGGAGTCGGGAGACGTTGGTGGCTGGAGCGTCAGTGGCCTTCCGATGTGTGCGGGAAGACAACCCGGGTTTATGGTTCCGAATCATCTTCAAGACTCTCAAAGATGTCAGACTGCAAGACGTTCACCATTCCCGGCTTATTTGAGATATGGGGATACGAAGTCAGGGGTCAGGGGGTGGTAAAAGTCATTCATAAAGCCTGCGGTGGAACCAACATGCATCATCCAATCGGAACCATCCTCATCGGGTATGGTGTAGCGGTAACATCGTTGACTCTCACTTCTCAGAAGTGTCTGCTCTCTCAACAGCCCCGGGTTCGACTCCCGGTATCCGAGTCCCAACATTCTTTTTTCCCACTCTGAATTCGACTTCAACCAAGTTCTTGAACCCAATGTCGAACCAGGGCACATATCCCAAGGTTGTGTAGTGTAGTGGTTATCACTCTGGATTTTGACTTGAGCCTTCCCTTCGGTCACTGCCTTCCAGTAACCCCGGTTCGAACCCGGGCACGACCTCAATTCTTTGCACTACCATCTTCCAGATGGTAGGTATAGTTTTTGGACTCTATCTTCTTGGCTAGAAGCTTGAGCGCTTTTCTTTCTTTACTTTTGCCCCGGCGTTCATTCATCTTGCAGATTCCTGAAGCGGGACAGTTGGGACAGTTGGGCACCAATTCACCTCGCGATGGACTCACTCGCCGAAGAGATAGGCAAGCCGCCATACTGGATCACAGCCTTGACTAGTGTTCACCAACATGGGCTTGATCTTCTGCAGCAGATTCAGTCCGGTGCCGCAGTTGACATCCCCACGGCTACCCAAACAATCGACAAGCTCGAGGCGTTGGCTTCCACATGTTTCAACGCGTACGACAATGAATTCATTCTCTTTGGAACCGGCTCAGACGCGAGTCTTGGTAGTCTTATGACAACCATTTGGGAGCTGAAGCGCGCCGTGTTTTCTCAGCGGACGACGCCTCGGTCAGAAGTTTCCAATGTGTGTCTGTTTTGCGCTTGGGCTTTGAGGCGGGTTGGGAATGGAATTGTTGGTATGTGAGAGTGAGTGCCTTGACACCTAAGTTGACTGTTCTCTGACAAGAATCTAGGAAAGTATTCTTGGAGTTCGTGGCAGGGGTCGCAATGGATTGCTAACAGTTACCTCTGTGCCATTGACAACTGGCCTGACTTTCCCCGCCTTGAAGCGTCGGCTCGGGGGGGCTGTGATTTGTGTCGTTATCTGAAGGACGGGATAGAGAAAAAGGGGGTGGATTTGAATCCACTTCGTCCTAGATCGGAAAACACTAAAGTTGGGGTCTGGATTGAGTTCCGTTATGTGCCCCGAAAGGCAACCGGGAACGACGTTCGACCAGAGCTGACACATGCTCTTGAATATGGCTCGGTGTTTCTGTCAACTACCTCCCCATGGTATTCGACGCCTGTCTGGCAGTTTATGGTTGAATCTGGGAATAGTAAGTCAAGCATCACATCTACCAGATTTATCTCTTCGTCTAACTGCCTCCTCTGTTCAAGAGCAAGTCGCAGACGAGTTACAAATCTTCTCCCCACCACAGCAGGAGCCATGGTCAGCCCCCAACATCAGCTTCACCCGATCCATCCTCAACGCAGCACAACCAGCAACCACGAAATTCAAACCAACCCGCCTCCTCTCCCTGCCCCCATCCCCCAACTCGGCCATCAAACTCACCACCACCACCCACCTCCCCCATCCCGTCCAATACGCTGCCCTAAGCTACTGTTGGGGGCCCCCTTCAGACGCGATCCAGCAGACAACCCTCACAACCTCCTCCCTCCCCTCCCGTATGACCAGCATTCCCCTTTCCGATCTCTCCCCTGTCATGCTTGACGCAGTAAAGGTCTGCCGCTCCCTTGGCATCCCTTACCTCTGGATCGACGCTTTATGTATCATCCAGGACAGCAAGACAGACTGGGAGTTTGAGTCACAACAAATGGCGCGGATCTATGAACACTCTTACCTTACCATCTGCGCCGCGGGTTCGTCATCCTGTCTGGAGGGGTTCCTGTCCAAGCGAGCTGTCTACCCTGAATATAGGTACACATCCCCTGCCAAGGGCATAGTTAACGGGGTGTTTACACTCCGATCGGTGCCCAGCAACAGCGATGGGACGCTGGCAGCAAAGGCATCCTCCCCACCGCTAGAGCAGGATCTATCCGTCACGAGCTGGAGCGAAAGGGGGTGGGTATTCCAGGAACGGGCCATGTCCACCAGCAAATTATTCTTCGGCAAGTCGATGCTCCACGTCCAAACCAACTCTCTTGTCCTCTCCGAAAACGGCCACCAGTCTGAAGTAAAAGCCAACAACAACCACGACGACCGCAACACATCACCCAACACCACCCCCCTTTCCCTCCTCCCCCACCTCCTCCACGGCGACAAGACCAACAACCGCTACGACCTCTGGCTATCCGTCGTGTTGAAATTCGTGCACTTGAAATGGACAATAGAAGAGGACCTCCTCCCCGGTTTGTCCGGTCCGGCCTCCAGATTCAACGACATCATGCCCCCCAACGACGCCTACCTCGCGGGACACTGGCGGTCCGACCTCCACGCCAGCCTCCTCTGGGTCGCCGGCCGCCGTGGTCACCATCCCCGTCCCAACACCCTCCCATCGCTGCTGCAATCCCTCCAAAAAGGCAACCCCCTCCACTGCCCCAGCTGGTCCTGGCCAGGCCGCAGGGACGACATCTTCCGCTTCGTGCACGGCCTACCCGACGGGAGGAAATGTCGTGTCCGAACCCACCTGCGGCCGGAGTTCAGCCTAATCAAATCAAACGTGCAAGCGGAGGGGGTGGTGAACCCCTTTGGGAGACTGAGCCCGAAGGTCAACTCGCTCGTCGTTTCCGGGAAGGTCATTCCCATGTCAAACATCCTCTCCCCTGACAAACCCAAATGGGAGTTCACCACCGAGAGCGCGGAGTGGCGGTGCGCAAACGCCGAAAGGGGGTACCTCATCATGGTGTCGCATGACTGGGATGATGATGCTGCTGGTGGATCTAACCCAGCGGTGACGACAGAGGAGGAGTTGTCAAAGATCAAGCTGCTTCTGCTGTCGAGTTGCTGCTCGTTGTCCGAGCTGCCTGCTGGCAGCATCAAACCAGGTGCAGAAGCAACGACCAAAATTCTCTTCCCAACAGAACACAGCAAGACATTTCTCGACGACCCGGACTTTCAGTCGGGAGGGGGGGGGACTTGCTCGTTTTGTCAAGACCAGAAACACAAGAGAGATGTCTGGGGTCTGTTGCTCTATCCAGCTGACTCGCAAGGGAGGTACTACAGGGTGGGCATCTTTTACTCTCGTGCTCAGCACGGTGGCTCGGAAGTGTTCAACGAGGCAGAAACGTGCGAGGTTGAACTCATGTAGACAGAAAGGACATCGCACAAAAGAGAGCCGAGCACGGGGAGAGAACATCACATGGAGACCAAGAACAAGTAACGGGCAAAATGCCAATGTATTTCCTCCACGACCCACCCAAACGGTGGCCTGGGACACCCGGCATTCGAGATCAACTCCGCTCCATCTATGTAACAGATACGTCCCTCTGCTTGATATTGTTTTTTAAAATCCAAGTCCAAAAAAACTGCATTCACCCCCACCAAGTGAAGGAGCAAGCAAAAAAAGCAAGCTTAGAAGCGCAAGTCCCAGCCAATGACAGGTCCAATCTTGGGCAGCTCATCAGCAACGCTCTGCACGTCCTTGTCGCCACGACCGCTCAGGCAAATGACAACGTCCTCGCCCTTCTTCATGGTCTTGGCGAGCTCAATGGCGCCCCAGATACCGTGGGAAGACTCAAGGGCGGGAATGATACCCTCCAGCTGACTCATCAGACGGAAACCAATAAAGGCCTGGGCATCAGTGCAAGCAATGAACTTGGCACGGTCGGTATCCTTCCAGTTGGACAACTCGGGGCCGACGCCGGGGTAGTCGAGACCGGCGGAGACGGAGTGGGTCTCGTCGATCTGGCCGTGCTCGTTCTGGAGGATGTAGGTCCGGACGCCGTGGAGAACACCCTTGGAGCCAGCAGTGAGAGTAGCACTGTGGCGAAGGGTATCGACACCGTCACCACCAGCCTCCACGCCCAACATCTTGACGCTCCTGTCCTCGGCGAAGGGGTAGAACATGCCGACGGCATTGGAGCCGCCACCGACGCAAGCAACGACGGCATCGGGGAGCTTGCCACGCTTCTCGAGCATCTGCTGCTTGGTCTCTCTGCCAATGACGGACTGGAAGGTGCGGACAATGGTGGGGAAGGGGTGGGGACCGATGGCAGATCCAATGATGTAATGGGTGTCCTCGAGGTTGACGACCCAAGAGCGGAGAGCCTCGTTGACGGCGTCGCGGAGGGTGCGACTGCCAGCCTCGACGGCAACGACCTTGGCGCCGAGAAGCTTCATGCGGAACACATTAAGAGCCTGGCGGCGAACATCCTCAGCGCCCATGAAAACGGTGCACTCCATGCCGAACTTAGCACAGACGGTAGCTGTGGCTACACCGTGCTGGCCGGCACCGGTCTCGGCAATAATCTTGGTCTTGCCCAATCTCCTGGCGAGAAGGAGCTGACCGAGGGCATTGTTGATCTTGTGGGAACCGGTGTGGTTGAGATCCTCTCTCTTAAGCCAGATGTTCGCACCACCAGCGTGTTCCGTCAGGCGCTCAGCCAGATGGAGGTGACCGGGGCGGCCCATCCAGGGGTAGTGAGAGCGGTACTCCTCCCAGAAAGCCGGGTCATCTTTGATCTTGTTGAAGCCGTCCTCAAGCTCGGAAAGGCAGTCCATCAGGGACTCCGGGACGTACTGGCCACCAAACTCGCCGAAACGCTTGGGGAGATCAGAGTTGATCATGTCGAGCTGGGCAACAAGGTCATCCGTCTCCTTGATGACAGCATCCACGGACACATCTCCAGTCTCCTGAGCACCGTTGATGGCCTCGAGAATGCCAACCTCGCGGGTGGCCTCCTCCTCGGGGGAGGTGGTGCGACCGCAAAGGTAACCGCAGTACTCCTGGACAGCCTTGTTGATCTCGTTCTCGGCGGCGTTCATAATGGTAGTAACAATCTGACTGCCGACGACAACACCATCTGCAAGCTGAGACACGGACTGGAAGTGATCGCGAGTGCTGACACCGAAACCGACGGCCGCGGGCTTGTCGCCACTGTACTTCTTCACACGGGCGAGGAGCTCCGGCAAGTGAGCGTTCAGGGTGCCACTAGCACCGGTGACGCCCTGGCGAGAGACGACGTAGATGAAGGAGTCGGCGAGCTGGCAGAGGATACGCATGCGGGCATCCGAGGTGGCGGGAGCAATGAGGGGGACGTAGGAGAGACCGCCGCGGGTGCAGAGTCTGCGGAAGGAGACGGCCTCCTCGGGGGGCAGATCGACAATGATGAAGCCATTGACACCGGCTTCCTTGCAGTCCTTGAGGAGACGCTCCTCGCCGTAGCTGAGGAGGGGGTTGTAGTAGCCCATGAGGAGAATGGGAGCCTTGAGGCCACGCTTGCGGGCCACGCGGACCATGTCGAGGACGCCCTCGGTGGTCACGCCATGCTGGAGAGCGATCTGTGTGTTTTCTCGTCAGTGGCTTGTTCACCGCTCGTCGAGAAATATGCTGGGCAAGGTAAGCTTACGGTGTTGGCAGTCTGGATGGTAGGGCCATCGGCAATTGGGTCAGAGAACGGAACGCCGAGCTCAATAACATCTGTTGGAGACAAGTTAACGGTTTTGTGTCTTTCAGTGGCAGCACAAAAAGGAAGAATATTTGCATACCGGCGCCGCCCTTCTCCATAGCCAGAAGGACATCGGGAGTGGCTGCGGGGTTGGGGAAACCGGCCGTGACATAGGTGACAAGGGCAGACTGTGGTTGCGAATAGAACAGGTCAGCAATTGGCTCTCTCTTGTTTGTTCTTGAACAGCCGTTCCCCGTTCTTCCCTGTTCCCCGGATTCCGGAATTCAGGCCGTTGGGATATCCAAAATAAAAAAATAAAAAATAAAAATGGCGGGGTTGTTGAGTGGTGGGAAAGTTACTGACCCTGTTCTGCGCCTTGCAGCGAGCAAACGTCTGCTTGAGGCCTTCCATATTGAATGAATGCGCGTGCTGGCAATCGAGAGACCAATTGGGTGGGAAGGAGAAGGAAGGTCGGGATTCAGCAGCAGAAATATGTCAACAAGTTTCTCCCCGGGTTCTGCTTCTGTCTTTGTTTGGAGTTGTGGTTGAAAGGGGAGGCGAGTCATAACCTCATATCAGCGGCACCCCCCCTGTAAAGTGGCAGAAAATTAGCGGAGCCCTTCTGGGGGTTGAGTCACCGCCCCTCCTCCAGTGCCCCTCTCAACCGCAGTGCGTGCTGCAGTCTCGCCCCCGTCACCGAACAGGGAATTTTTCTGCCGGCTCGCCACGACCTGGGCCTTCCCCGATTGCGGAGGCCATGTCCCGCGATGCCTGAAGAGGCCACGGCGCCGGTCATCACGACCCGAGGTGCCGGAGATCGTGGATACTTGCGGACAAGCCCGTCATCAAAAAGACAACACAATGGGTTTATTCAAGTCCACTTTGGGATCTCACAAAGAAAAAGGCATTTTGATTGCACAGATCCAACTCAAACTGGGCTTCATATATATATGAAGTATCTCATATCCTACCCGTTGGAGTCCCAGCAATCAGGGGATCTCACATAAATCGCAACAACAACAAGTAAATGCATGCCGGATGTCTTTTTTGATGATCTGGGTCTGTCTGCCAATCTACCGAGGTATATATATTGGAACGCCTCGCTATCCAAACGCCTTACCAACCATGCAAGCAACAAAAGAAACCAAGAGTGAAACGAAAAGAAAAAAAAGAAAAAAAAAATATTAAATGACCGAGTACATCGGCGGTGGTTGTCCCAGCCCAGCTCCAGAGGACGAGCTCTCCTCATAACTGCCCCAATTGATATCCTTCTTCTCCCGCCGTCCCTATCGGCCAGAGTACCCGGAATCCTCAACGGTAGGGTAACTGCTCTTTCTCGCATGCGTATTCCACTTCTCCGACTCGACCTTCCCCCTCTTGACGCTCCCGGCATAAACCACCTCTTGTCGGTAGTCATGATACGCACTCGGCTCTTCCTGCTCGTCTGCCTTGACATCTCGTTGGTGTCGTCTGTTGGCGGCTGTGTCGCCAGGAGCAAAACTGTTAGGTCTGCTCCCAAACTTCACGCCCCATCTGTCACCGCCCAGACCGCGTGTCTTGTCGTTCTGCGTCATCCTGACCAGCGCGTAGACCACACCCCCAAGAACAATGATGACATAAACCAGAAGAAGTGCCAGCGAGATGAGCGCCTCTTGAACGATGCCGCTCTGCAGCTTGCTCACGACCTTGGCCACCGCGTCCGTAATCTCATCCGTCGTGACACTAGCAGGCGTAGCCAGGAAGCTGGTCAGCTCACCGTCGCCATTGACGCTGTCGTTGGCTCCGGCACTGAACATATCATTGCGGAAGAGCGGCAGCGTCACCTTGGCGTGGTCATGCACCCACGTCAGCCCCTTCTCAACCGTGTCAATCTTTCGCAAAATGACACAGCCAACGATGTCCCTGGCCACGTTGAACAGAACGGTGTCTTTGAAGACGGCCTCGACCGCCTTGCTGATCTCGTCTTCAAAGGTGTTGAGAGTGTTGTTGACGGCCTTCGTGGCGTTGGTGACGTAACCGAGGACGTCGTTGTTGATGTCGTTCTGCAGGCCCAGGATCACTCCGTTCGCACCATCCGACCAGTCCGTCGAGACAGCCTGTAATGTGCCAACAACATCTTCGGCAAAGTTGCCGACTTGAGTAGCGAGCTCCGGAGCCTTATTCTGGACAGCCCTCAGCATCAAGTACTGGCAGAAGCAGCTAAAGAACCCAGCCATGGCCAAGGCAAGAACGAACAGCGCCGGCAGCGAAGTGGCATAGGCCACCGTCCACCGCGCCAGAAGGTGGTTCCTGCCAGTCATCCTGAACCGCTTCCCAAGCCAGATTCCCGCACCAGCAGTCATCGGCCGGCCAGCAATATAGACCACATCCATCGGGTCGTAGCCATGCTCGGTAAACACTCTGGCCCTCTCCTTCTCCTTTCTCCAGCGGCGAATCTCAATCCAGCCCATGAGGATGATGGCCAGAACGGCCAGAATAGGGATGGCTACCAAGAAGGCAATCTTGGCTTTGGCGATGATCTCGAAGAGCGATTGGAAAAAGTCGTTGAGGAACGAGTTGGACGAGCAGAATGAAAGAGCCTGCTTCTGCGCAACGGGGAAGACGGTCTTGTCGAACTGGTAGTTGCCAAAGCTGGAGTTGAGCTGCTCTCTGACGAACTGGAACGGGATGCCAATGGCGTTCTTGGTGAAATTCTCTACCTGGTCGAAGGTAGGCACCTTCTTGTCGAGCTTGACGATGCTATCAACCATATCCGTCGAGTTGATGTTGATGTCCTTGAGGTCAGCAAGGGGGCGGCTGATGTCAATCTTAGGAATCGAAATGGGGCCGATCAAGTTGCCTGCGAAATTGCCGACTGCATCACCGACGTTCTCGAGAGCTTTCTGTACATCCTCGATAGTCTCTGAAATCTGACCAGTGAGGGTGCCAATGGCATCGTTCATGAACTTTGTTGCCGCCTCGATGCCCTTAGCGCCAACCTCGAGGGCACCGTGGATAAGAGCTGCAATGAGACAGGCCCATGTGCCAACGTACATGTTGATGACAAAGTAAACCAGGTTCTCGACCCCAGTGAGGATCAACATCAGGATCTGAACCATGGCAGAAACAGCCTTCTCAATTCCTTCCGCCGCCATCGAGTTGACACCCACAGACAAGTAATGAGGCATGGACGCCATGGCACTCCCGACATCTTCGACCTTGGTGCATGCTGAGAGAGCTTTGACTTTGGCATCGCCGATATTGTCGTTGAGGCTGCCGGTGAGGAGGAGGACGCGGACGAGGACGAGGATGAGGAGAACGGTCCATCGGTTGAACCAGAGCTGAGAGAGCCTGGCGCGGAGGCCGAGGTAAGGAGTGACGGTGGGATCGGTGTGGGCGTGTGGTTGAAGCTTGGGAGCGGCCTGATTTTGCTGACTTCTATCGAGGTCGATCATCTCCCAGGAGTTGGCGTTGAGGCTGGCGGGAACAGGCGGCACCGGGGTTGGCCCTCCGGCCCTGCCCTTCTCGTCGTAGGTCATTTTGTTATAAGGAAACTAGTGAAGGTATCTTGATCCAGCCAAGAATAATGGATTGTTGTGTGTATCGTGTATCTCGTTGCCGTATGTATGTATGTACCTCGATGATATCGTTGATGAGTATGGAAACCGAAATAGGAAACTGAGTAGCAAATAAGAAGTCAAGGAAATGGAAAAAGAAAATGACAGAAGAAAAATGACAGACTCAAGCAAGCCAGGTGAGCATGATTGAGGGTGAACTGCCACGCGAAACAACAGTGGCGATGGACAATGGAGGAAAAGAGACAATGGGACTGTGTCGCGAAACAATGACGAGGGGCAGGTGTTGACAATAAGAGAAAGCGAATGAATAGTGAATACACGGCCCGCACATGACCCAGGGCCCCAGACGATAGAGACAGGGCTGCTCTTTGTCGGTGTCGACAAAGCCATACAAGGTGAATTGCAACGCCATCTTGAAGCGCTCGCCTTAAGCGCCGGGGGCATGTGAGCCAGTCGTTTCTCCGTCCGGGGTCCTCCGGGGCGGCTGCCGAAACCACGTCGTCAAACTGCGAGGCGACCTTACATGACGGTCAGTCTCTGTTGATTGAACAGGATAAAAGTGGCTGAACCCGATCTTGCATTCAACGGTCTTGTCACATCGTGGGAGGAAACTCTGCGAGATCTGGCATCGGCTGTCACCAGGGCACTACCCGTCACGGAACCGGAGGATTTTGAGAGTTGAGTGTCCGCATGATTGACTGCTGGTGTTTGTTGTGTTGTGCATATCCATGTGTCGGCTCTGCGTGCCAGCCCAGTCGTCGCTCATGGCTAGGATGATGATGGAACTTGAAGAAGATGACGATGCGAAACTGGAGGTGAATTATTGGAGTTGCTCAGTTGTGGTTCAAACCGCACATCGAATGCCAAGCCACACCTGCCTGCTGCCCTGAGGCCAGCCACCCGCCTCACTTGCTGCCCGTTATTCTGCCTTCCAGCATATCGTACTTCAATACCTTGAAAGCTGATTCTTCCGATGATTCTCCATTCAACATCTCAACTTACTTACACCATTGAGGTGACTCATCAAGTTGACCTCGCAGAGATCCCTTTATGAGCCGTCACTCTCAGAGTTGTGCCAAGAGTCAAGACCAGACGGACGAGCTTGCCAATTGATTGGTTGACGTTGCTCAGGAACGGCGGCTACCAGCGATCCACTTTGCCGGGGCGGGAGCTGTCAGCCAATCAACCATCCAAGATCCCTAGCTTTAATTCTCAAAATAGCTTTCTTGCCATCTCTTTGTTTTCTAAGACCACGCGACAATAACGCCTGGGGAAATTTGGTTTCGTCGGGGATATTATCTCATTCTGGAGCTACTAGTTTATCTTGGTGGCCGAAGCCAGGACATATCAATGCCATGCGCAACATGAGTGTAGAGAGTCAAAAACAATCTGCAAGGGAACTCGGTAGCAGAGTATTGATTTGATTAGCTGATGAGAGCAGAGCGAGTGACAGTTTCCAGGTAATGCTTTCTTGTCTTTATGCTCACCATAGCTTCGCCATTCTGTTTGGCCTGCTCTTCCAGCCAAGAGAAATCATGTCGATATTCCTAGGGGTAAAGCCGTAAGGCAGCTGGAGCATGTTGAAGAAAAGCTTGAGCAAGATGAACCAAATCGAGACGGACATGTTCAGAAATACACGTAAGATGTATACACATAAATTTACATTGCTTCGCATCTGCTCATCCTCTACACCTTCGCCTTCTTAGGGGCCTTCTTCGGTGCAGGTTTCTCCTTCATGAAGCCCTCATCCTTGGCCGCCTCGACCTCGCCCAGTTCGAGAATCTGCTCACTACCTGTCTCCGCCAATATGGCATCCGTCTCCTTGATATACGCCTCCTTGCCCGCCTCATCCACCACCCTCCCATCCGGAAGCACATGCTGCCCAGTCGACGCTTCCGATCCCGTCACACCCAGCTTCTTCTTGGTATAAAACTGAATCTGCTTCTGCTCCATTTTGTACCTCTTGTTCTCCTCCCTCACCTGCTTCTCCAACACCCCGTCCACCAACCCCAACTGTTTCCTCTCGGCGGCGAACCTCTGCTTGACAGCCCTGGTCTGCATGATTCTCCAGCGTAACCTCCAGCCCCACGGACCCAGCTCCTTGATCCTGTTGGGCTTGATCCCCAAGAGGTACTCATCCAGCCCGCCGACCTTGTCAATGGTCCGGAGGACCCGGGTGGTCAGCCTCGTCTGGACCCAGGTGCGGAGGGAGAGGGAAAAGAGGCGCTTGCGGTGGACGTTGGGGCGCCATGTTCGGCGGGTCTTGATCTCGTTCTTCTCGGAGACGTTGTTGCCGTAGCGGATGGTGGCGTGGCCGTAGAGGCCGGTGTTGGACTGCTTGTAGTAGAGGCGGGGTCCGAGAGGGTAGGGGGGGATATGGGGGGCTTGGCCGGTGGGTGAGGGGATGGGGCCGCCGGAAGGTCTGTTTTGGTTGTAGAGTTGGGAGAGGGTGGTGGAGAAGGAGCGGATGGGGAGGGTGAATGTGCCGGTGGTGGTAGTGGTGGTTGTCGCCGCGCGGAGGCAGGTTCTCGCTGGGAGGAGGGCTGACATTGTGATGTGGTGTGCTGCCCACAGGGGGCAATTTGGCGGTGTGAAAAAGGGAAAAACTATCGCGGTAGCATTGGCTGGGGTCGGGTTGGTGCACGAGGCGCAATTGACGGAGTGGGCGCACAACTCGCAGGCGACTGACGATAGCAGCGACGACGGCGACGGCGACGACGAGGTTGAGCTCCAAAAATTCGAGCAGCCGAAATGCATGGGTTGTGGCAGCCGGTGCCGGTTGCCCATGGTTGGGTGTCCAGGAGCTTGGACCACCCACTCTCAGCACTCACTCACTCTCAGGGACCCTTGTCTCTCACTCATCGCGACTCTCACTCATCGACGACTTACACCTTCTTTCAACCCATCTTTTTCAAAACAAAAAAACAGCCAAAATGATACCCCCTATTGACGATCTGGTTCTGCAGCAAAATCCCGAATTTGCAGCTCTTTACACCACCCTCACAACAGTCATCCTCAATCCCGATGCCTCCACACGAAAAGACCCCAAGGCCAAAAAGCGAGCTGCGGTGAGAAAGGTGCCGCTTACACCTCTTTTTGTCGACCATGTTCACATAGGTACTGACCCCCGAACCAGGAACTCGACACCCACCGGCTCAAAACAGCCAAACATCACCTCCTCATCAACGCCATCTCCACCGCCCACCCAACAACAGAACAACCACCCCCTCCAGCCCAAGAAAAACCATCCCTCCTCCGCCACCGCTCAACCCGCTCCCGCTCCGAATCCCAACCCCTGAAACCATCCGGTCCCCTCCCGCCACCCCTCCCCCTGGCCCAACCAAAACCCCCTCCCCTCCTTCACTCCCTTCTCAACCTTTCCCTCCCAGCCTTCACCCTCACCCAGCTCGAAACCCTCCACCACAAGAAATACTCCCTCCTCCGCTCCCGCCTCTCCCTCGCCGTCTCGGTCAGCAGCCTCCTCGATCAGCAGATCCTCATCCTCTCCAAGCTGATCAGGTCCCTCGAGGCCAAACACGGTCCCATATCTCGATGGCTAGAATACTCGGCCTCGGAAAGGGCCCTTGTCGCGCAGAAGCAAGAGCTCGAGATCAAATCTGTCGGTCGGGCGCTCAAAAAAGAGGTTTACAGTCCAGAAGTGGCCACAGCGTTGGGGAATTACTCTCGACATCTGAGGGATGCCAAGTCGCGGTTAGGAGAGAGAATCAAGGGGCTGGAGGGGGAGCTGGGGGAGTATCACCACCAAGACGCAAGCACGGAAAGGGAAAAGACGAGGAAAATGAGGGAAATGGCGAGGGTGTATGCTGACATGGGGAGGCAGTTGGACGAGGTCAGAAAGGATTTGGAGAGGTTGGATACTGCTTGAGAGGGAGAATCAAATCAAATCAAACCATGCTTCTTTTTGTGTACAAGCCCAATCCCATCCATCGTCTATAGATACGATAAATCTTTGTCTACATGACAAGGCATCTTTTGTCTTCCCTTCACACACACGCGCGCGCAAAAAAACAAACTCCCAACCATCCAAAATGTACTCCGGAAATTTTTCATGTTTTACTTCATTACATTATTTTTACAGGTGTTCAACCGGTAACCTTGAAGATGGCCTCGGCCAGTCTCCCGACGTTGCCGGTGGTGATGCCAGCAACCGAGATTCTGCCGTCGCGGGTGGCGTAGACGCTGTGCTCCTTGGCCAGCGCATCCATCTGCTCGGGCGACAGGCCAGTGTAGGCAAACATGCCAATCTGGCTGGTGATGTGGCTCCAGTCGTGCTTGCTGCCGAGCTTCTCGAGGTTCTCCTTGAGGAGGGCACGCATGGTGATGATGCGATCGGCCATCTCCTTGACCTCGACGAGCCACTGGTCGTAGAGGGCGGGGGTGTTGAGGATCTCGGCGGCGATGCGGGCACCGTGGATGGGGGGGTTGGAGTACATGGGGCGGACGAGGATCTTGATCTGGGAGTCGACGCGCTTCTTCTCCTCGGCGTTCTCGCAGACGATGGAGAAGGCACCGATGCGCTCGCCGTAGAGACCCATGTTCTTGGCGAACGACTGGGAGAGAGCAACGTTGTGACCCTGGGCGACAAAGTGGCGGACGGCAAAGGCATCCTTGTGGATGTCACCCGAGGCAAAGCCCTGGTAGGCCATGTCGAAGAAGGAGTAGTGACCCTTGGCCTTGACGGCCGCCTCGATCTCCTTCCACTGCTCGGGAGTAGGGTCGACACCGGTGGGGTTGTGGGCGCAGGCGTGGAAGAGGAAGATGGAGCCGTTGGGGGCCTTGTTGATGTCGGCGATCATGCCCTCGAAGTCGAGGCCGATGGTCTCCTTGTTGTAGTAGGCGTACTTCTCCACGGCGAGGCCGGAATCCTTGAAGACGGCGGCGTGGTTGGCCCATGAGGGCTGGGGAATGTAGATGGTCTTTGCGCCGGGGAAGAACCTGGCGAGGAAAGCGCCGCCAATGCGGAGGGCGCCAGTACCGGAGATGGACTGGGTGATGGCGACACGGTCGAGGGCCGGGGAGTCCTTGCCATAGGCGAGAACGGCAGCAGCCTTGGTGAACTCGGGGACACCGGTGATGCCAGCGTACTCCTTGTTGAGGCGCGAGGCAATCACCTTCTCCTCAGCCTGACGGACAGAGGGCAGGACATAGGGCTTTCCAGCGTCATCGCGGTAGGCGCCGACACCTTGTGGGGGGGTTGTTAGTCTCGCGCGCGGGATATTCGCTTTTGGGGACGGGAACGGAACGAACCGAGGTTGATCTTCTTGTCGAAAGTGTCGGCCTTGAAAGCTTCCGTGATACCTGGAGACGAGCAACAGACGTCAGTTTTCGGTCTTGGGTCTGTGACGCCTTGCGCAAAGGCAACCGGGAGGAACAAACACACCAAGAATGGCCTGTGAAAAGTCATTGACGGGTCCCGGTGGTTAGCAAAACGTCATACGGCACTGGACACTACCTCATGCGCGCGCGAGGAACCGTCGGGAAGACTGGTAGTAGGGTGACAGGAAACATACATCCTGTTGCAGAAGAACGTTAGCTACTGACAGTTGCGCAAAGGCAACCACGCCGTTGACGCCGTTGACACGGTTGGACAGATCAACCAAAAACATACTGGGGGACCTTGAGGGACATTGGCCCACGTAGAAGCAGCGCGGAGGGTGAACTGGGCGCGGCCAGCAAGGGCGGCCCGGCGCGAAACCACTCTGAGGGAGGAAAGCATCTTGCGTCTCGTCTGTCTCTCTGAGGAGGTGTCAGTGTCGAGGTGAAGGAGAGAGAAACAACACAGAAATGACGGTTGGGAAGGTGTGGATTTTACCTCGCCGGTCTGGCAGTTCTAGAGTCTACCGAGTTTCTTGGGTAGTGAGCTGTGGTTCGATGCGCCTTCGAAATGGGGGGGGGTTCAAGTGGCTTGTGGGTGGGTGGTTCCCCGTCACATCACCTGTTGGAGGTGGGGCAGAAAAGTTTTTGACCAATTGTTGTGCTGGAAACCCGAGCAGCATCCCACGAACGGTGCCGCCACGGAGCAGGATTCCGTCCACCCCCGACCTCGGCCGAGCTACCCCGGCCTCAATGTGACTCTTTCTGGCGGCTGAATGCAATCCAGCTGTCATCTTTTCTCTTTTTGCTCTCCCTTATGGCCATCAATCAGCGAGGCTGCAGCTGAGAGTCAGGACTTGTTTCGGCGTTTAGGGTTCAACCACAGCTTTTGGGGAAATGGAGGGGAATGAGGGGTAGCTGTTGATGTTGCTGGGCCAACCACTCTAACACCGATTTACTAGGGAGGTAGCTGACATGTGAACACCATGAAGGCCTATTCACTGCTTCAGAGGTTGTGAGATGACAAGTTAATCGATGAGATCAGATGAAGTTGCCTTCCACTTCAGTTCTGTGTAATGGCTGATTCGGTGTTTGGGAAATCGTCATCGCGTTTGCCTTCGGTCTCACCTCTCACGGCAACCACATCATCACAATGCAACGCTGGCGTGTGCGAGCCGGAATAGGGGCTCAGGGGTAAGGGTCAGCACACACTCCCTCTACTAATCGGGCTCGATGCATCTACGGGTGCAACCAGCATGGCAATCATGGAAATTCTTGACGCCAGTTGGTAGCAAACACGGGTGTCGCAGTGTCACTGTCATCCCATCCACGTATCTGCTTAAACATCACCCACCAGTATAAGTTGACCCCTGAGCACGCCATCATCTACTATCACCATCATCAAAGACAGTTCAAGACTGCTACATCACCATCACCACCACCACCACCACTACCACCACCACCACCACAATGCATCTCCACCCAACCATCCCGCTTGTCGTCTTCCTGGCTCGGGCCTCGGCCCAGGTTCACAGGATGGAGTTCGCCGACTCCTCCTCCCCCTCCATGCGCTTGCTGGCCGCCGAGTGCCCTGCAACAGCTGAGATGCCCAAGTGCGCCGTATGTTTTCCCTCTATTATACCCTCGGTTTGACACTAACACGAAAACCAGATCAGCTGCATCGACACGGCCGCGTCCTCCAACGGCTGCCCAACCGCCTCCGACCTCACCTGCCAGTGCAACAACTGGGCCGCCATCCAGCAAGCCGCCGCCCCCTGCGTCATCGCCGCCTGCGCGGCAAAAGCCCCCGATGTCCTCTCCATCGCGAGCGAGATCTGCTCCCAGTGCGCCGGCGTCCCGGTCGCCCAGACCATGAACGGGGAGGCGAACTTGCAGTGGGCGGCTGCTCAGCCTACGGGGAAGGCGTCGGTTCGTCGTAGTCAGGAGGGCCAGCTTCGCGATTGGGAGGATCTCTGGGTGGATGAGGAAGGGAAGGGGTGGGTGACCTTGCCGAGGAGGGCTGTCGTTGGTGCCGTGGCCAAGGAGACGGGACGGCCGGTGGTGCCGAGGGAGGTTTTGGAGCAAGACGGAGACAGGAAGATGCTGGCCCGGGCTGACCGCAAGCCGTTGGGACCGATCGACATCAACTCCCTTGACCTTTCAGAAACGGGTCCCGAGCTCCCTGGCTTTGGGTCTGGCAAGTCAACGGACCCTGAGGAGCCTGACTTTGGCACTGACGGCGCCCTCTCTTTCCACTGGGAGGGCCCGGAGCTTCCTGACTTTGAGTCTGACGAGTCCCAGGCCGGCTTTGGGTTTGAAAAGTCTAAGAGTCCCGAGCTGCCCGATTTTGGCGGCGAGCCCACTGAACTTCACCCTTGCTGGCCAGCAGGCTACCGGGGCTCTGGAAGCTTGCGGTCGTGTGATGACTTGCCCGACCACGACGGTGACAACCTTGGCGGAGCTGAGGAGAAGGATTTCGAGCGGACGAGATCCCGCACGTGGAAGAGAAAGACTGATCTTGTTTATGAAAAGGAGCAGGAGAGGTTGAGGCAGTTGAAGGATATGAAGGAGCAGGAGGAGCAGGGTGAGCAGATGAAGTGGACGTGGTAGAACGCAAACAGGAATGCCTTCACTGAGGGAGGTGGGTGCAAGAAGGACTGAAAAGAAGGATTTAGATTGATGATGGTTATGGTATCATTAAATTCATGCTGATCGCTCTACCTCGCACTCCCCGTCTATGTCTTATCTCTGTGTCTGTACCCATTTTCTACCACTCAAAGGGAAGCCTTGGCCTCCGGCTCGTTCTCCAAGACGAATCTGTATCTCGGCGCTCCCTTCTCGAAATCGATAATAGCCTGGTTGGCGTCCTTCATGGGGATGGTAGAAATCCACGGCTTGACACCCTTGGCGAGGGCCAAGTCGAACATCTCCCTGATGTCATCCGGGCTGCCGATCAAACTGCCAGTGATCTTGATGCGCTTGAAGATCAAGGGCTTCTGCTGGAAGGTTGGGAAGCCGTCATCGGGCAGACCGACCTGCACAAAGACACCGTCAAACTTGAGCAGGTTGAAGTAGTCCTGTACCGGCATGTCGGTCTGGCTGACAGTGCAGACGATCAAATCGATGGTGTTGGCGTGGGTCTTGCCCCATCTGGGGTCCTCGGCGGTAGCGATGAACTCGTCAGCGCCCATCTTGAGGGCGTCCTCTTTCTTGGCGTTTGTTCTAGAGATGACAACGACCTTGTCCGCACCGAGAGCCTTGGCCCACATGACACCAAAGTGGCCGAGGCCACCGAGACCGACGATACCGACTGTCTTGCCGGGACCGGCGCCGTGGTGCTTGAGGGGAGCGTAGGTGGTCACACCACCGCACAACATCGGAGCGGCCTCGGCGCTGGAGATGCCCTCGGGAATCTTGACGGCGAAGCGGGCGGGAACGCGGTTGTAGGTGGCGTAACCGCCGTAGGACTTGCCGCCGTTGAGGTAGACGCCGTTGTAGGTACCGACGTGCTTGTTGGGGCAGTAGTTCTCCTGGCCAGACTCGCAGGCCTCGCAAGGCTTGCCCATGCGGCTGCAGCAAGAGTCGGACTGGGCACCGACACCCACGCGGTCGCCCAGAGCGAGGTGCTTGACTTGAGAACCGACTCTGACGACCTTGCCGACGATTTCGTGACCAACGCAGCATGGGTAGAGAGTTGGGCCCTGGTGTTTCACGTTAGCATTCCGTGCTGGCTCGGGAGTCTCGGAAAGATTTGGTGAGGACAACATACCCATCCGGAGCGGAGAGTGTGAAGGTCGCTGCCGCAGATACCGCAGTGAGAGATCTTGATATCGATGTCGGTCTCCTCCCAAGGCTTGGGCTCAAACTCGCCCCATTGCATCTTGCCCTCGGCCGAGCTGGCATCGAGGCCAAGCCATCCTTCAAACTTGTAGTCGGTCATTTTTGATTATTTCGAAAGGGCGGCTGAGTTCAAGTCTGGGAAAAGACTAGGCAAGTAAGGGTATCAAAGATGAGGTAGAGGTAGAGGCGATGATGAAAGAACAGGACCAGACTCAAAACTCAGAGTGAGTGAGGAAACGACGAGATATATACCACCCCTTCCCCCCCCCACC